>NW_028280873.1:387500-705000 GCF_059751285.1 Brachycentrus maculatus
TTATTGTAAATATAAAATAATGTTACAACGCAAAACGTTATGCTTTTTTTATTGTCTCTCGTGAAATATCGTTTATTCCTTTCAAATAATAAACATTTTTAATTGCTTTTAATGTTTACTCGTTTTCTAAAATGTGTAGGTTTTTTAACATTACCTTCGAAAGTATATTGCGAATAAAAAATAATAACTGAACAATTCATTAAAAAATACCACAACATTTTGAGTGTGTCCAAATACTTGTTCACAAAATCTGGATTATCTCCAATTACAGGAGTTATTTTCATATTATTTTTGACATCTCATCAAAGATGAAGAAGAATATGTTTCTCATGTGTGTGATTATAATCCAGGATTCGGATCTCACATACTTATATAAGAATTTCTGCTTAATAAAAAGCTTCTTTACATCTCACCAATAGATGTCTCTAGTGAAGTTCTAGTGATTCAAGAACAAGGTTTCTAAATTGGTTCATATATACAGAACTTCCAAGAATTTGAGTAGTGTGGTTGTCAATAATGGGTAGAATTGGTGAATGTTACACGTGTGTAAAGTGATCACTTAAACCAGCCTATGACGGTCGTCAGCCCCGTAAATGCCCAGACTTCCATATTCTTCTTCATCTTTGATGAGATGTCAAAAATAATATAAAACAATACCACCATATAAAAGAGTAAACCCACTCACAAGTGGGAAAAGACCATAAAACTTATAAAGTTAAAGCCTTTGTAGTAACATGATTAGAGGTGTTGCATAAGTCGTAGCTAGATTTCAGAGTCACTTGGACGTTTGGTAATTCCGAAAAAAAAATCAGGCAGTACATTTCCTCCCCATCTTAAACTCACGTCTCATCAAGAACGATTAAGGAATATAAGTGAAAAAATAGGAATATAAGTGTTTTTATAAGATTTTAGTTTTGTACAGACATTTCTCGATGGAATTTTATATTATAAAATGGCAACTTTATTGTTTTTTTGTGGAAAAAACTATATAGTTAATATTATAATATAAGTGTTGATATATTACATTATGAGTATATAAAAATTGGCATGTCGAATAATTTTATCCATAAATATTTTATTCACATTTATCAAATATCCAATTCCAAAATCAACCTCCAATTTCGTATATTACACATTTAGTAGATATGCTTGAATCAGTTCCCACACTGTTGTTTCATAAGGCTTTTGTATCATACAATACACACTTTGTGATAATTGGTAGTCAGTTAATTTAACACAATTCAAGTAGGGGAGATCAGCATATAAAGTAACATTGGTCCAAAGTAACAACACGCCTCTCTAACAACCATGTAACCAGATATTGTAGATTGAACCACGTTTACAAGCCTTACTCTTTGCAAGATACTTTCCGAAAAGAAAATTTACGGGGTTTGAATTCTTGAAGTGTGACACAAGACCTGTCTCCAAAAATCCGCGATATCTTGCGAGTAAAAGAGTGTATTAATGCTATAACATTTTGAGTGTCTTCAAATTTATAGATCACAAATCTGGATTATCTTCACTAAGGACTTATTTTTTCCTTTTTTTACAGCTCAAAATAATTGAAAAAGAATATGGAAGTCTGGGCATTTACAGGTTTTACGACCGTCATAGCCTTGGTTAAGTGATCACTTTACATAAGTGTAACATTCACCAATTCTACCCACGATTGACAACCACACTAATCCAATTTTTGTAACTTCTAGATATATTGTTCGAAATCGTGACATAGTATGTGCGAGCTCACAACAGCCATCTATCTATATTGGAATGTGGATTTAATGCTTTAAAACTATGATTACGTAACCAACTAACCATCGCGCTGCTTCTCCCGCAGGGGTAGGCAGATAAAATAAAACGGCACACCGCTCTGCCTATTCAAACATTCTTCGTCTCTTACACATTCATGCATCTCATCATTCATACCCGCTGATTATTTCGACTCCTGACCAAATCTCGCCAATGTATTTGAAATATCTCGTTCAGTATTTAAATATCTATAATATCATAGAGAAACATACGAGCTACCATCCTGCACAAAGTTTTGCTCTATACCTACTTATTTAACTCTGTAGGCCAGACATTCTGGCCCGTATGATTCTAGTAAGCAGCTCCGTGGGCCACAATGTATGGCCCGGCGCAGGTATAACTTTAATCACTGATTTCTCTATCACCCAAGTATATTCTACCAAAAAATATTTCAGATAAATACAGTTAATCTTAATTAGGCAACCAAAATATTTATTTTAATGGTAGAAAAACGTCGCATTTTTTTCAGAGTACCTCATCAGTTATGAGAAAAAATGGTCAGAGTGGAAAAGGTTATCACGACAACCGAACGTAAAAAAAAACAAAAAAATAAACAAACAAACAAACAACAACAATAAACATGAGACCCTGGTTTCCCCTACATATATAAGTATTGAATGGTTTGCACAATTCTTTTCTTCACAGCTTCTTGGCATTGAATTTCTTCACCGGTTACCGTGAGACGTGAATCGTGAATATATTTTAATATCTGAACATTGTAATAATCACTCTTAGACCTCGTAAAAAAGCCGTTTATTGAACATATAAATCTCATAATATTTATAGTGGTATTCAGAATGTAATTTGACAACATATGTCGGAAGATATTGTTATAAAATAATGATGCGTGCTTAAAAATGACGCATGAAATTACTTGGTTTTGTTATTTGTTTTATTTTTTTTTAAATCTTAATCTGCCCAGAACGATCTCAAGGTTTCACGGATGACGACCTTTCTTTGAGACTCATTGTCATTTAAAGTGTATTGTTGTGAATATTTCCTTATAAAAAAATCCCGCCCTTTGAAGTAAATTTCAGTTCAGCGGTAGACAGTAAACATTTAAAAAATACTATAGTAAAAAATGTTGCTAAATGACTTATCATTTATTTTTAATTTATATTTGAAATTTTAAAATAAAGTGAAATTTAAAAAAATATTTTAACAGTAGTACTCAAAATCTTGTCTGAAAACTTCAGTACACATCGCGCGCCATAGACTATGACAGACATACTTACTAGTCTTGAGAATAAAAGATGTGGACAGTTATTCACATTGACGGTATATGTTATATTTATTTGATCAATTTGTTTTTTTTTTTAGTTTATATTTTATTATTTAATACAATATAACTTCCAATTTGGTTTGTAAAACGTTCAATTTGATTTATTAAATGATTAATTTGTTTTGTAAAGCGTCTTATTTAATTTTTAAAACGTCCAATTTGAAGTGAAAAACCTGTATCAGTTTCCATATCGAAAAAATACATTCAATTCAGTTTTTAAGCACACGAAAAAAAATACTAGAAAAGGTATTTTTATGAAATTTTCATTAAATTATCAATTATAAACAGATTTACTTGAAAATGCCATAGTTATATAGCTTTACTAAGTAAATCATCAAAATATAGGTGTCGTCAAAGTTTGCAAAATAAAATATCTTGATGCAAGGTCTTAATTAGACTTAAAATACAAGGTACGTACATTTCGATCGAGCGGGAATGAAAACTCGTTTTGCAAAACAATACTCGAATGTAACGATTTCATCGGTATTTATTACAAACATCGCTTTAGTTTATATATAACCTGTTTGTTAAGAAAACAAATAAGAATGGTTTTATAACTAGAACACTTAATTTGCTTACGACATTATTAATCTACAATGATTAAAGAAAACACTTCGTTTTTTACCACTTGAGTTTTATTATAGACTACATGTTTCAGAAGTTAAACTTCCATCATGCAGGTCTGTATAATAACTAAAATATAAAATATTAAATTGTTCTAAAAATAAGGAGAGGGGAAAGTAAGGGGAAGGGGTTAGGAGTTTTTCAAACTCCGTCCCTTGACTAACCCCTTCCCCTTACTTTCCCCTCTCCTTATTTATAGAACAATTTTATATTTTATATTTTAGTTATTATACAGACCTAAATGATGGAAGTTTAACTTCTGAAACATGTAGTCTATAATAAAACTCAAGTGGTAAAAAACGAAGTGTTTTCTTTAATCATTGTAACATGTCTTACCACAAAGTTAATGCCGAAACAATAAATAAAATATTATTAATCTAAATAAATATTAAAGGCACTAATTAATTTTAATTTTTGTGCCTTTACATAACTTTTTTTTTCTGGCTGTAATGAAATATGCCCCAAAAATATTTTTTCAAACATTACTTATATTTCTTACTTTTTATTCGTTTTTATTTAAATTAGATCGTATTATTTTTTTGACATCTCATCAAAGATGAAGAAGAATATGGATGTCTGGGCATTTACGGGGCTGACGACCGTCATAGGCTAGTTTAAGTGATCATTTTACACACGTGTAACATTCACCAATTCTACCCATTATTGACAACCACACTACTCAAATTCTTGGAAGTTCTATATATGTGAAGCAATTTAGAAACTTTGTTCATGAATCACTAGAACTTCACTAGAGACATCTATTGGTGAGATTTAAAGAAGCTCTTTACTAAGTAGAAACTCTTATATTAGTATGTGAGGTCCAAATCCTGGATTTCAATCACACACATGTTGTAAATTAGATCGACTATAAAAGAGGAAAATAATAATTAGTATTTTATATATCGTCAAATGAGGCTGCTGCATGCAATCCTGGGTTCGATTCCCTCCTGGGTGAACAATTGTTGTTTGTTATACAGTATGATAATGCTGACCTATTTTCGCCATTAGGTTCAGATGGAAGGTGAAAAAACAGCAAATAGATTTTTTAAATTGACGATCTTTTTATTATTGACAAATAATTGATTTTCCGAATACACTATTACTTACAACAACAAAAAACAATTCATATTATCTTATTTTTAGCACAAATAATTTTAAAGGTGTATTTATTTCGCCAATACAAGACGTTAGATTACTAAATAATTTTTAGATTTTTGCTGGAAAAATATATTTTTATATTTATTGTTATCTTCGTTTGCGTGTTCTAAATGGGTAATATTTATTACATATTTTAATTTTTTTACTTGCTGTTTAAAGGGTATAACACATTGGCGGGTTTATTGCTACTAAGCAATATCTTTCAACCAACCAAAAGTAATCTAAAGAGTGGTTCGGCGTGTACCAAATTATTTACAGTTTTCATTTTTTTATATTAGTAAACGAGTTTACTTGAATTACATGACTTCAATTTAGAAATAATGCAGAAGAAATAGGTTAGAAAAGAAGGAAGGAAAATAATTTACTAAGGAAGGCATAGGAAATAGGATATGAAGAAGTGAAGGGGAATACAGATAGGATCCAAGAACGAGATATAATCTATCAGACAGTTGGGATTCCATACGAAGTTAGCAATGTTCAAGACGTTTATTGAAGATTGTCAGAGAGGGTGTATTTTTCAGATAGATGGGCAACCCACGCTGGAGCAACTTTGACAGAAAATAAATTACTAGACAATGATGTGTTATGTAGAGAAATGGAAAGTAATCTCTCGTGAGAAGTGAACAGACAATCTAATTAAAAATAATACATATCAAGAAGAAGCCGTTTTGTTAGAATAATATGTTATACAGTAAAAATTAGAGAGGGAAACCTCTCCTTCATTTATAAAGATCTTCTTCTTCTAACCCTTATGCGCATCCAATGGTGCATAGGGCACTGCATCGTATTTACGCAGTGTTATCTTGATCGTTACTTACATGAATGCAAGGTGATCACTCTTGCTATTCAGGGAGCAGTTCAGGGTAATATTAAATAAATCTTATAGTGTAAAATCACTAATATTTATTTTCAACCCTTCCCCCCTAGGAATCGAACCCGGGACCTCCTGCACGGTAGCTAAACACGCTAAGCATTACACCACAGAGGCGGGCAAGATCTATGCTTACTTAATATTTTTATATTTGAAATAATATAATTTATATTTGAAGCACTATCTTTGTGATTTTCCATTTTATAATTAAAATGTAACTTGGTTTTAAAATCACTATAAATATTTATAGTGATTTTAAAACAAAGTTACATTTTAATTATAATATAATTGACTTTTTTCTGTACCTGTAAATAATAAAAAAAAACCTCTAATATCCTAGGGTCAGACTAAGTACCTACTTGTTCATCGTTGAAAATGTGCCGATTCACATTTGAGAAAGAAAAAAAGGTCCACGTAAAAAATGGTGGCGTTGTTTATGATTCACCCGACTGGAATCTAACTCGAATCCTTCCCGGCGAAGATGAAACCTTTAGATTTGAGCTAACGACATTTTAGCAACTTTCAAGAGCGGGAATTAGCATAATGGCAGCGTGTTTGCCGTGAAATCACACTAAAAACTCATCCTCCTGCAAGCCGCTTGACAAAATTATGCTAAAAAAGACTATCTAGACGCGCGTATAACACTAGTTTAGCGTCAAAACTTTGTCAAAAGAGTTACTTAGCTTAATTATGCTTGAATAATTCAAAAGAGTTACATGTCACAAAAGTTAGCGTCGAATCATTTGCATTCCTTCCAAAGTTTATGGTTTATGAATAGTGTAATTAAGAAACAAATGTCCTTAATTTTTCGGCGTCTAATTATGGTAATATGTATTGTTTTATATTCTATCCTTATTACAATATTAACATACTTCTCATAATACCTTCAAATCCAATAAAATTCCTTCGGTTTTTTTATATTAATATATTATTTAATACTTGTGTTTTCAAATACTAGATGAAACTTAATATGCGCCACCTTCAAGGTACCAAAAAATATTTGTTTCATAATAACAGTCACACCTTTGACACACTTATTTGATTAGGTAAGCTAAACAAAATCACATAAGACATGTGTCTGATTGAATGGATGGTACAATTTCAAAACTTTGAACGATTTAAGTTTAAAAAAAGTGACAGAGTTAAATAGTAACATGATTTAAATAGTTTCGTTTCCGTCGCCGAAACTAGATTTGAGAATGGGTCATGAAAATAATTTAAACTTACCGGTTGTCGTAGATCAATCAGGCGCGGTAACTTGAATCAACAAACAACACTTATCGTGTAATTATCACTTGTTACGATACGCAGAGAAAGCCGGCTGCAGCGGGGAACGTACAGTGAAATAAGGATCACCCAAAGTTCGTAAGCACTTTTTAGCCTAATGTTTCTGTGCACTTTTTCGGTGGTTTCAGAGCGCGAAGTTCGCGCGGTCGGTTGGCCACTGCCGGTGTCGGCTTGTGCCTATGAATTGAGAGTCGAGAGTCCGGTGTGCTGGTTGGGACGAGCGTGGCACGTGGAGGCTATGCCTGATGTGAGATGTGAGGTATGCGAGCCGGGCTCGCTGCTCGCCTATTGGCGGAGCCGCTCTCTACGCGGCCTTCGGCGAGAGCCGCACTTCTGCAGGCGGACCCATCATTCCGGCTTTCCTGCGTTTAACGCTTCCCAACATTTGTGAATCGTATTTTTACGTCAACAAATAAATCTGGTAATCATCAACATACGAATTCTTTATGCTATCATAAACGAAAAGTTTTGAAATAGAATTTAAAAGTTTTTCTTTTGAAATCGATGTACGGTACGAATCGAATGTACGGTGTCTGATTTGCATGGAATATGCACTGATTGCAAAAAAAAAGGAAAACGGAAAAAAAAATTGTTGACGCATTTTAACAATGTGATTGATTATCTAGATACATATACGAATTAGGTCATTTATTTTAAAAGATGTTAATATTATAATTTTATTAAAAAAAATTAATTTTAAACTCTTTACTTAACGCTACTTTGGGTGCAATTATTTAAAACTCTGAGAATAAAAAGTAAACGTTTTTAGTAGTAGTAAGTAATAAATTTAATTCAAGGTAATCTATAATAATTTATTGTACATATTTTAGATCAAATTTTATGATGAAGTGTACCCTTCATAAGTAAAGAGTTACATTTACTCTATCGCACTAGATGTAAAAAAATTAGTGTCTTTTTAAATTTTAAATAAAAAAGAACAAAGTGTCGTGAGAATAAGACGACGACAGCTTACTAAATTATCTAATTTTCATATTTCTTTTAAACAAGCCCACTAAGTGTTTATTATTTATCTATATTTATTTTTAATTGTTTACATACAACAATTACTACAAACTGTAATAAAATCAGAAAATTTCAAAATCCAAACGACTGCCATAATGTTGTAGCCAATCGTCACATTAATCAATATTTTTCTTTTGATGACATTTCTCTAACCTCAAACGTACTTTTTTTATCAAATTTGCATTTCTTTTACCGCACTTTACAATCTACTTTTGTGTGTTTCCCATTGAATTCCATCTCAAATTTATATTTTTAGTCAAATTAGTAATTAACTTGTATAAAACAAAAGCAAAAAAATGCGGTTTGCGGTTACACGATAAAAAATATAATTATTCATTTATATTAAGTACATGACGAAATATTAATTACGTACAAATATTACTTTTTTAAGTAAGTTGAGTTTTCTAAATAAAAATGGAAAATTGCAAAGAACATTGCAGGTATTTTTATTATATATAGGTTTTCTTTATATAATTATTGAAATAAACATAAATTTACAGTAGCCACCATATATATTTAGGTATATATATATATATAAATATATATATATATATATATATATATATATATATATATATATATATATATATATATATATATATATATATATATATATATATATATATATATATATATATATATATATATATATATATATATATATATATGTATATATATATATATTTATATTTAATTTCTTCGAAAACATTCACTTTTCTTCAATGTAAATGCTGAATTTAAAATCCCAATAAGTTATTAGCAATAAAAGTCCATAAGTAAAATTATATTACGTTGATTAATTATTATAACGTTGCCATTTCGTTTTTAAAAAATATATACCATATTCATTTTAAATATCACAGCTTTTATCGCGGAAGCATAGATCGAGAAATTCAATTTCACGAATTTTCTTCGAAAGTAATATTATTTGTGTTTGTCATGTTTTTATTAGGTATCCGTATATAACATCTCGCTTTATTTGTTAAAAATACAAAATTCAAATTTAAAAAAATATCCATCACAATTTTATGCAACGCCCGAGTGAAAACTCCACTCTTAAGGTCAATCGCATTACGTCGGGTCAGATTGATGAAACAATGTACGTATAAAAATGCCAGATATCAAATTTATGACTTACGCACTTAAAAATGGCACTCGACTCGTTCTCGTCTGGCCGCGATCACTTCGAGCCTTGCGTAACCCCTCCATCCTCTGTACCCCCCCCCCTCCGCCCTCCGCAGATACAGCCTGATAATAATAATAATAATAATTCAAGGGGTGAGAGTAGGGAGACATTCTGGACCGGCGAGTTTAAAATATCTTTAATAGTTTTATAACATAAATGTGGAATTGTTTAATTGGCTTTTTTTTTAACGTAACCATTTTTGTTAATGTAATGTAATGTTTATTATTGTTAATGTAACTATTGTTTATTATTTCATTTTTTTATATGTAAGCTGTACAATTCCCGAACAAATAAAATAAAATAATAAATCTACATAGTTCTTTATTTTTATTGAGTGTGTCCAAATACTTGTTCACAAATCTGGATAAAAAAAATTTTAACATCTTAACATAGATGAAGAGGAATGTGAAAGTCTGGGCATTTACGGGGCTTACGACCGTCATTGGCTGGTTTAAGTGATTATTTATTGTGAATGTGAGTCATTTTTTCGATTTACATTAAATTCCCAGACTTCCATAGTGTTCTTTATCTATGTTGAGATGTTCTTTATTTTAATTGCAATTTAAATGTAATAATTTGCAGTTGAATCAAATACGTCTATTGAATTCTTTATTTGAATTGCATTTAAAATGTAATATTTTGCAGTTGAATCAAATACGTCTACTGAATTCATTATTTGAATTGAAATGTAATATTTTGCGAGCGAATTCAATATATTTCCTATATTCTTTATTTGAATTGCAATTTAAATGTAATATTTTGCAAGCGAATTCAATATGTTTCCTAAATTCTTTATTTGAATTGCAATCAAAATTTAATATTTTGCGAGCGAATTCAATATGTTTCCTTAATTTTTTATTTGAATTGCAATTTAAATGTAATTTAAAATAGCGAGAGAGAATAGAACGCCACACCAATTTGTCTTTTCAAACAATCTTCGCCTCTTCCACATTCATGCATCTCCTCATATATACCTGCCGATTATTACGACACCTATCCTGACCCACTTTCAAGTATTTGAAATATTTGATCATGCCAAGTTTTCCTCGGCCTTCCTCTGCTTCTACTACAGCCCACATTCGCCTCATACATTTCTTTTGCTATTTTCTCTTCACTTACTCTATAAAATATAGAAACATTTGTTTTTGTTACGAATATATGTAGATATATAAGTTCGCATTCATAATTTAATAAATATTTGAAACGGTATAGAATTTCGTCACCATTCGGGTTTTGTTTTGTTTCCCAATAAGTATATTTAAAAAAAATTTATTTATTTTGTATTTATTATATGTATTTATTTTGTATTTTTGTCCACCTCCGTAGTGTAATGGTCAGCACGCTCGGCTACCGTTCAGGAGGTCCCGGGTTTGATTCCCAGGGGGGGTCAAATAAATATAAGTGATTTTTCACTCTAATATTTATTCAATATTATCCTGGACTGGCACTTGAAGCGGAGGGCTGATCACCTTTCCTTCGTGTGTTAACATCAAGATAACACTGTGTTTATAAAATGCAGTGCCTTTTGCACCATTGGGGTGCGGATAAGGGTTTTAATTGAATATTCAAAAAATTACAACTTTTTTGGGTGTTTCCAAATCGTTGTTCACAAAAGGAGTTATTTTTACATTTCAACGTCTCAAACATATATATATATATATATATATATATATATATATATATATATATATATATATATATATATATATATATATATATATATATATATGAATATATATATATATATTGAGATGTCAATATGTGAAAAAAATAACGGTCATAGAACAAGACTCACTCTTTATTCAAATCATGTGTCGATGTATGCGCGAATTCTCAAACCAGCACCTTTCCCACCTTACACACTTACAGCTGTTTACTTAGCTGTCTGTGTGGTTCCTTTGTTGGAACAATTGAACGCTGAATGGAACTATTCAAACTATTCAAAGCCAAATGTAAAACTACAATGCAAAATATACATTTTTATTTCTTTCAATCTTAAAAGTAGGGTGGAGTGCCCTTAGAATTTGGCTTACACATCGCTCACTCCTTTCAACAACGTCACATATCAAAAAACATGACCCTATAAACATAACATTTTTTAGTAGAACCTTCAATTATTTTTAGTAGAACCTGCGATTATTTTCAGTAGAACCTGCGATTATTTTTTAGCAGATAACAAATATTTCCCTTTGTCCCTGTCTTTCTGACGTCGATTCTCGCATACGATAGTAGTATTCATAGGCGTACCATAACAGTCGTTAGTATTTAGACACTGCTATAACACTCAAAGTTGCTGCGCAGGTAGTAAGTAACCAAGTCCCGAAGGTTCTTCGGAAATAGGAATTAGTCATATGACATGACTCACGGGATTTTTAAGGGCTGCCTCTAAAGTGTATTTTCCACTTACGTACTCGTCTGCAGGTATCTACCTACATAGCTACATACCTTTTAACTGTATCTACAGTACATTGATATTTTATTTTATTTTTATTTTATTTTATTTGTTTTTATTTTATTTTATTTTTACTTATATCCAGTTGGAACGAAAAATCAAGGAGATAGAGCTATAACAATAATAAACTTTTTTTAATAGCAAAATATGTAGTATTATGTATTTCTATTTTTTTTCACTACTTGAAAATATGAACATATTACAAATATGTACATATTCCATAAGTACTTGTTACAAAATATTATTGTACCGATTTTGTATATATATTTATATGTATATATATATATATGTATATATATATATATGTATATATATATATATATATATGTATATATATATATATGTATATATATATATATATATATATATATATATATATATATATATATATATATATATATATATATATATATATATATATATATATATATTATATATATATATATATATATATATATATATATATATATATATATATATATATATATATATATATATATATATATATATATATATATATATATATATATATATATATATATATATATATATATATATATATATATATATATATATATATATATATATATATATATATATATATATATATATATATATATATATATATATATTTGTACATATACGGGTATGTGCCTTTCAAAAATAATACGACCAACGACGCACGCCACCTGTCAATTCATTTTTATTCGTCAGTTTGGCTTTCAAATCCATGAAAATATCCGACCATAAAATTTTGTTTTCCACTTTCAGCGCTCCCATAAAATACTTTATAAACTTAACTTCAGTTTATGGTTAGACATCAATTCGGCTGAAAGGACATACCCTGAAATATAGAGCGGGTATACCCTGAAATTCAGCCAATTTTCCGCTGACTCGTGTTCGAAACTATCAGAGTGAATGCAAGGTAATTTTTCAATTAGACTTTAGGCTGAGACACAAATTTCTAAATTTTTAAAAAATATCTTATAAATGAGAACAGTTTTTATTAATGTATATAAAATAAAGTTTCATTTCTCTCCCCAAGCACAAGAGCTTAATCTCTTTATTGGAAGGAATAACAGCGTAACTAATTTTAAAATTGTCAAAAGTAGAAATGTCTGGCAAAGGAATTGAATTTGTATATATATATATATATATATATATATATATATATATATATATATATGTACATTTATATATATAAATATATATATATATATATATATATATATATATATATATATATATATATATACATATATATATATATATATATATATATATATATATATATATATATATATATATAAATATATATATAAATATAGAAGTACTACATATCGCTCACTCCTTTCAACAACGTCATTTATCAAAAAACTTGCGTGTATTTTGCGTACACTTTGCGGCATATTTTTAACTTAATATTTACCCGCTACAGGGCAGAAAGTGTTGTTTTTACATTTTGAAGAAAATGGTTTAATTATTTTTTGAAATATACTAAATATTTTTCAAATGGAGAAAAAACATTCAGGTTTTACCTAAAAAGATCTGTTGCACAGTAAAAAGTTCAATAAGTGGCTTGATATTTATTTTTAATACATTGTATTATGTTTTTAAACTTTTAAAACGTTCTCCTGAAAAATCAAGTTTTTTTTGTTATATATGACGTTGTTGAAAGGAGTGAGCGAAATGTCAAATATGATTGACGTACGACGCCATTTGCAAAAATTATAACATCTTCCCATAGGGTTATTAACGTTGCGCCAGCCTGTATGAAGATTGAAATATTAGTAATTATAGGTAGGCACTTAATTATATTCCGTTATGTACATATTCTAACCATTTTGTCTCTCAAACGAACAAAGCAAAGCAATCTAAAATAGAATCCAGCCCAATTACATAAACCTCTTGTGGTAGGTACGTACGTTTGTATAAATTTCCATGTACGTCATTCCGCGTTAACCCTTTGTTAGTATCTAGCTCAATAATTCACCCATCGCATAGAGCGTAATTTAGACGAAATAAATTACAATTTACACACAAAAGCGTTTAAATTAGAAAACTCCCTTTGATTCTTATTTACTTGGTATATTTTAATTTAAATGAAAACACTAAACGAAATTCTCGTCTGCGTTTTAAAGCACCCACTGCCTTAGTATTTATGCCTTACACGTCTCGCTGACGGTGATAAGGACTTTGAAACATTAGTAATATCATTCACGTATCATTCAAATACAGAGGATGTTTGATAAAACCTATTTGGTTTTTTTTTGTTGTCCGCCTCCGTAGTGTAATTGTCAGCACGTTCGGCTACCGTTCTGGAGGTCACGGGTTCGATTCCCAAGGGGGGGTAAAATAAATATAAGTGATTTTTTCACTGTAATATTTATTTAATACTACCCTGGACTGGTACCTGAAGCGGAGGGCTGATCACCTTTCCTTCATGTGCAAACGATCAAGATAACACTGCGCTTATATGACGCAGTGCCCTATGCACCATTGGGTGCGGATAAAGGTTTTATTATTATTATTAAAAATAAGGTATCCCTAAAAAAGTTATTAGTTTTACAGTAAAAAAATTGTAAATTATAGTAAATGGTGTACTAAAATCAGTTATTACAAATAAAACCCAATCAGCAGATGCTAAACTAGCAGTACACAATGGGAGTCCTGGTTCCAGCGCTAATGTATGGGAGTGAAGTTAGCAAAAGAAGGATGAAAGTAGACGTTCTCTCAGATGAATATGCGGCAAATAGTCGTATGATAGATTTTCGAATGGTGATATAAAAAAGAATGCAAGGCTAAGATTTATCCATGAAATTAAGAAAACGTATGTTGAGATGGTTTGGGCATGTGAATCGAATGAGTGAAGAAATAATAATAAAATGAGACAAATGTGGTAGGTAATACAAGCAGAGGAAAAAAGAAGAAAACTCAGCATTATTCTACCCATGATTGACAACTATACTACTCAAATTTTGTAACACACGTTCTTTCATGTGCGAGTCCTCGGCAGCATCTACGGTTTAGTTTAATACGCTTTTTAGTTTAGCAGAGACCCTCATTTTTTCAATTGATGTTTTGCTTAGCAAATACCACTATTTCTTAAAATCTACTGTGACACGTGTTTTGATGCCTTCCGCATCATTTTCAAACACTGAAAATGATCCGGAATGCATCGATACACGTTTCACAGTAGATTTTAAGAAATACTGTTTTTTACTAAGTAAAACATCAATTAAAAATGGATAGATTTAACCACAAAGTGACTGCCGAGTCAATTAATGAAGCCATATGTATGCAAGATTTTTCCAGAATTATTTCACAAACTAGACGTCTGAGATTGTGAACAATGATTTGCATGCACCCAAAATGTTATGAAAATACAAGTCATTAATTTAAATAAATTCACCAGTATGTTGAAAGAAATATCTTATCTTTTTTTAATTTGAAAACAATTGAAGTTTATATCGGCATCTATGCCGTACATATAATATTAAGATACTCATACATATGATAATACATTGATATTATATCTTGGAACACGTTCAATTAATGCACAAAATTACTATTTGCCATGTATAAATAATCACTGTAGTGTGCTTTTAAGGGTTAATGTATATTTTAGTTTTCGTTTTATAACCCTCGTGTTTTTTCGACCACTTGAGTGACGTAGGCTAAAATAATCACGCTAGCCTCATTTGAATACACTGTGTCAAAAATCGATCGAAAAACTTGATAATAATCGCACACAAAATAAAAGTAGACTAAACATTCAAGTTGTAGAAATTATTTTGTGCAGATTCATTGTTACATAAATCATAATAAAATGATTAATTTGTAATAATGTAATTAAAATCATTATAAAACGGCGGCCGGCAGGCATCTCTACCAAGATGACGCTTAGGGCACGGTAACGGACCGATGCAGTGTTAGCTTGGTTATCAATCATATGAAGGCAAGATGATCAGTCCCACGCTCCTGATAAGGGAAATAAGTGAAGGAGCTCAGGAAGAAGTAAATTAAAGCTATATGGAAAAGGAAAAAGAGAATAGCAGTAATAGCTAGGTCTAGTTGTCACTCGAGGTTGCACATCCGTACTCGCGCTAGCGCGTGTAACTTGTACACTGCTAATGTGTACGAGTTCCTTGAGGGAATATCCCCTTAAACATCATCTACCTCTTCAATTATGATATTTTGAATTTCTAGTCACGTCCGTACTCGGAATCGCTGTCACTAAGCCGTCTGCAGGCAGAACGTGAATTTCTATGAATTATCCGTTTTATTTATTCATATTAACATGCGTTCCTGCTTCTTCTTGTTACCAAGTAACCTGTCGCCAAGGAAGAGGGAGTCAAGTCTGGTCTGTGGAAACTCACTATGAGTATTTTACCGAACACCTCAAATACATAGTAAACTGCGATCAGCGGTTCTCAAAACATTTTGGCGACGGAACCCTTTCGAAATACTAGATATTTTAAGGAGCCTTAAAATAAGCAAAAAAAAATTTTTTTTTAAAGTTCCGCCTCCGTAGTGTAATGGTCAGCATGCTCGGCTACTGTCCTGGAGGTCCCGGGTTCGATTCCCATGGGGGGTAAAATAAATATTAGTGATTTTTTTCACTGTCATATTTATTCAATATTACCCTGGACTGGTACCTGAAGCGGAGGGCTGATCACCTTTCCTTCATGTGTAAACGATCAAGATAACACTGCGTTTATATGACGCAGTGCCCTATGCACCATTGGGATGCGGATAAGGGTTTTATTATTATTTTATTAAAATAAACAAAACTTGATAGTAAACTACGATCAGGGGTTCTCAAACCGTTTTGGCGACGGAACCCTTTCGAAATACTAGATATTTTAAGGAGCCTCAAAATAAGCAAAACATGGTTATTCATGATTGTTACTCATGATTATTTTTTAATAATATTTACTAGTTGCCCAAGAAAAATTTCATTTCCTATTATTTACAAGGATTCATAGCATATCTGTTTACATATTTTTAAAATGATAGTGAATGTGTACCACATAGAAAATTATAAATTAGTAAGGTTGATCCCTAAAAACAATACAATACAATATATATATATATATATATATATATATATATATATATATATATATATATATATATATATAAATATATATATATATTTATATATATATATATATATATATATATATATATATATATATATATAATGGATTCAATATTAGAAATAGGTATCTAATTGTGGTAGAGTGGGTTCGAACCGAGAAACTCTGACTTAAGAGTCCGCGACACTAACCACGGGATCACAACCCGACACGTTCATTTGTCGTATTCGTCTTGTCATATTTTCTAAATACGACACCACTAAACCTGATCATTATGCCCTATTGCCTCGTCAATTTTTGTCAACTGCACGCCTGCTTTAGCACATTCTGATTCCAACTTAATTCTTATTTTTTTATAAAATAAAACAACTTTGTTTTAACCACTTTTTATTGGTACACTTTTTCCAACCCGTTTCGACAAGAACCTTGTCATTATCAGGGTTTATGTACTAATTCTAAAACATTGAAACACTCATAGTGAGGTTATAGTTAATTACCCTTCCCTTACGATACCAAAAACGTCCACGCACTCCGTATACTATATAAAAATGTACACCATATGAAAATGTGATTTAAAAACTATGAGTTTTTCAATGTTTTAGAATTAGTACATAAACCCTGATGATGACAAGGTTCTTGTCGAAACCGGTTGGAAAAAGTGTACCAATAAAAAGTGGTTAAAACAAAGTTGTTTTATTTTATAAAGTTTATAAAATGTGCCACAAAGTATCTGCGAAAAACATTCAATAAATAATTCTTATTTAATTACAATCAGCATCAATCAATGTTATAAACAATTTTCATTTAATTTTATAAATAAGTGTTTTGTAATAAGCCCTCGGCACGAGAAAACTCAGTGAGTACACATTATTAAATTTGTAAATATCTGTATGGTGAAAAATAAATTAATGATGCAATTAAATATTTATTTTTGCGTTCATGAGGCTTGCATAGTAATCAAATGTCCTTACCAATACATTGTAAAGGCAAACATACAAATCACGAAGCCAAGGTTTTCAGTCCTGTGCCATATACGCCATAGGGAAATATTTAATAAATATTACAGTGTAGAATTAAATTTTATTTTATTTATTTTCAACCCTTTGGGAATCAACCAAACGCCCTAACCACTACTCTACGGAGGCGCCAACATGTACATACAAATATACTAAGTCAAAATATTTATTGTACTACATATTTTCTCTGACCTGATGAAATGAAATACGGAGAGTTATCCTGAAAATTCACGAATACAGAGTTGACTTATTTTCCTTGTCATCAAAAATGTAGATGTCATTGGGCGTTATAAATAATACAAAACAATTCCAGATTTTTCTACCAACACAAGTGAGTTTTTCTGCTTATACAACGCCAACAAAAACAACTTTTTGAAGAACTGTTTATTATGCAACACCTATGGACGACATTTTTCCTAGATTCTAGACGAATACAGTTCCATTGTTTTAGGACATGATTTACATTGATTGATTCCAACAGTCACTTTGTGGTAATGTCTGCCCATTTTACATATCGCTCACTCCTTTCAAGAACGTCATAAATCAAAAATCGTCAATTTTCAGTTGTGCATATTTTCGGAATGCCCAGAAAATGTACTATATCCCAGCAAAAGCGGCATAATTTTAACTTAATATTTACCCGCTATAGGGCAGAAAGTGTTGTTTTTGCATTTTAAAGAAAAGGTATTGTTTAATTATTTTTTTAAATAAACTTAATATTTTTCAAATGGAGAAGAAACCTTCAGGTTTTACTTTAAAAAATCTGTTGCACAGTAAAAAGTTCAGTAAGTTGCTTGATATTTATTTTTAATATATTGTATTATATTTTTAAACATAAAAAACCTTCTCCTGAAAAATCAAGTTTTTTGATTTATGACGTTCTTGAAAGGAGTGAGCGATATTACTTTTACTTTGTAAATACCGCTACTTATCAAAATAAATAAAAAATATTGTGACACGTGTTTCGATGCGTTAAACATCATTATCAAACACCTAAGTGTTTTCATATTATTTTTTGACATCTCACCAAAGATGAAGAAGAATATGGAAGTCTGGGCATTTACGGGGCTGACGACCGTCATAGGCTAGTTTAAGTGATCACTTTACACACGTGTAACATTCACCAATTCTACCCATTATTGACAACCACACTACTCAAATTCTTGGAAGTTCTGTATATATGAACCAATTTAGAAACCTTGTTCTTGAATCACTAGAACTTCACTAGAGACATCTATTGGTGAGATGTAAAGAAGCTTTTTACTAAGCAGAAACTCTTATATTAGTATGTGAGGTCCGAATCCTGGATTATAATCACACACATGAGAAACGCCAGAAAATACCATTTTCATTTTTATTATTTAAGCTTATAATTTGACCAGACAATTTATTTACAACATTTTGAGTGTGTCCAAATACTTGTTCACAAAATCTGGATTATCTCCAATTACAGGAGTTATTTTCATATTATTTTTTGACATCTCATCAAAGATGAAGAAGAATATGGAAGTCTGGGCATTTAAAATAAATTAAGTAAATGCCCAGACTTCCATTTTCTTCTTCATCTTTGATGAGATGTCAAAAAATAATATGAAAATAACTCCTGTAATTGGAGATAATCCAGATTTTGTGAACAAGTATTTGGACACACTCAAAATGTTGTACCTTAGTGTTTGTTTGATACCGGGTGTTTGATAATAATTAACAATTGTACAACTCATGTTTTAGCCAAGTTGACATTTTCAATTGCGGAAAGTGTTGAAAAGTCGAATGGTGAGCATATTGATAGGTGACAATATTGTCCTATCAGGATCTTTAAAAACTGTGCTTCTCTGGATTGTGTGTATGTCCCTTCTAGAATCAACATCACACACACGCACACGCACACACACACTTCACACATGCACATTTTCTCTCATAAATACGTGTTCATTTGCTAGATCTGCACTAAATATTTTGTACTAATCTTTATGTTTCTGTGGTTAACTATAATTGCCTTGTTTAATGTATATCTTTTAATGTTTTGTTTTACATATGTTGCTGTTTTTAACCCAAATAAAATATAAAATAAAATGTTGAATGCATCGAAACCCTTACCTACCACAATAGATTTTAATAAACAGTGTTGTTTTATATCATCATTATCATTATTTTATTTGTTTTTACGTATCACAAATTTAACAAAATATGTCAATATATTTGAACCAGGTCTTCAAACATATTTTTTTCAAAGCTTATTATAGCCTTTGACTTTTAACTTGACCTTTAAACGAAATTTCAACTACACCCCTAGTTCTGCTCTTGAGTTTATAAAAACACTAGTTTACGTTAAGGTTCAATAATCGATACTCCGCAACTTAATTTTCTTTTTAAACCAAGTAAAATTTAACGTAATTGTTTTTTAACAGCATTTTTCTATTAATAAATATGTTTTTCATAGAAATAAATATATGGTTTTGAAAAGGAAAAGTAACTGAAGACTAAGGAATTTTCAAAAATCTGAAAAATATTATTTGGTATATATTAAAAAAAAAATTCAATGAATATTTTTTTAATGTGCGCAGACAATACGTCTGGGATCTCACGTTTTGTACTAAATTTGTACGTTTGAGATCTCACCCTTAAATTGTGACAACGTAAAAAATCATGTTTTACAATTACGACACGCAGTTGAAATCATTATAGCATTTTTAAATATCGACACCATAAAGAGATGGGTGTAATTTTTTATGACTTAAACTTTAATGTATTATAACGTTTAATGTATTATAAATTATGTAATGTCTATTATTAACTCCGTAATCCAGTAAGGGAGTGCCCCTTTTAGAATACCTTTCAAATGAAATAAAAAATAATAAAAAAATTATCAATCTTTTTTATCACGACCTCGTTATAGAAATCGGAATCAGAATAATTAAAAACGGAAATGAATTGCATGCTTTGATTATAACCACAGGGGTTAAAAGAAATTTGTTCGTATTTATTAATTAAGTGTGTTTGAAATATGATTTTTTGCACTTGTATCGGATCAATATTGTCGTTTTTTTATAATTCTTATTTATTTATAAAAATCAGTCGTATCATTGCAATAGAAACTGACTATCCACGTCAGTATTAAAATCATTGACTCGTGATTTATATTTAACTTGGCCACGCGTTGCTGTGGCACAGTCTGGTTAAATAAAAAAGAGAGAAAAGAACATTTGTTTTTGTAAATAAATATAAAAACACGCACGTATTCAATGCAACGTTGTAGCAAAATTTCAATACTATTAACTTTTTTTCCATTTCATTAATTGACAGTCACTTTGTGGTAAAATCTATCCATTTTTAATTTAATACATCGAAACGCGTGTCACAATAGATTTTAATAAATAGTGGTATTTACTAAGTAAAACTAAAAAAAAAACTACATTTACACGAGTATTATTGGTCGTCCTTATCCAAACAACTATTTTTAAATCTCAATGAATACTTACTTACCCGAACTCTTTTCCAGTTGACATATTTAAGAAAAAACTTTTTGAATTTGAGATATTAAAAAACTTTTTTTCAACATCTAAGACTGATATATCCAAAAATAAGTGTCCAGTTATTTTATGCTTTATTCTACTACCATCCGAAATAATATCATTGGAAGTCGTAAAACGCTTATGAATTATCGTAATATGAATTATCATTTTCAAACGGGCTTCCGAGAAGTCACCTTATATCTTGATGTTCCTTCCTCCTCCGATATATTTAAATCTACTAGATATTACGACATTATATTCCTACCCACACTGTACTTACCGTAAAGCCTTCTCGTTATCGGCCTGACTAACGCTCCGTGGATTTTCCAATTTTATTTCTATATTAAGTATAAATCGGCGCCTTTGCTTGGAATCTACGAGGTGATAAGGCGATAATATCGATATGCTTCGCTGAATTATTCATCGAGGGCATTTGAAATCCAAATTTTTCATATCTAACACCCAGTGGTGGGATTCAAAATTTCAAGAACCGGTTCGCCCTTTGGGTATTACCCCTACCCCCTCCTATAAAAAAAATTGTTGGTTTTTTTTACTAAGTGCAATAGCTTAAATGAATTTTTCCACTATTTTTTTTTTCATCTTTCCAATATTTTTTTTCTCTTCGTGAGGTTCAAATATTTTTACAACGTGGCGGACCAAGTAAACCGAGCGTGCTCCGATACATGATCTCAATCGGAATATTGTGTGACAACAAAGGGTAACGCACCGGATCGGCGAACTCTAAAAATTTTAGGCACCGGTTCTAGCGAACCGGCTGGATCCCACTACTGTACTAACCTCTTTTCTTCTTCAGAATAATCATTTTTTTACCTTACCATTTCACTTTACCACCCAACTTTACCTTAGCAATCTCGTGTGTGTGTCTTCTTGATGAGGATAATGTATAGTCCAGTTAGTTTTTCATATCGCTCACTCCTTTCAACGTCATAAATCAAAAATCGTAAATTTTCAGTTGTGCATGTTTTAGGAATGCAAGAAAATGTACTATATCCCAGCAAAAGCGGCATATTTTTAACTTCATATTCACCCGCTACAGGGCAGAAAGTGTTGTTTTTGCATTTTGAAGAAAATGTTTTTAATTATTTTTGGAATATACTAAATATTTTTTAAATGGAGAAAAAACCTTCAGGTTTTACTTAAAAAGATCTGTAGCACACTAAAAAGTTCAATAAGTGGCTTGATATTTATTTTCAAAACATTTTATTATATTCTTAAACATTAAAAACGATCTCCTGAAAAATCAAGTTTTTTGACATTTAACATTTTTGAAAGGAGTGAGCGATATGTATTTTTTTTCCAAAATAACCAACCCTTTTGATGATTGGCAGTGGCCAAGGGCCAGCATACAACAATGATGTAGATAAAGTTAGTCAGCAGTAAGTTTTTCATTTCGCCATACTATTGTTCAGACTATTAGGATTTTCAATCAGACCTATTTGCGCATATCACTCTTCGCCATCATTTCTACTCTCATTCAGATATATTTTTTGATTAAATATGAAAACCAATCGTGCCATGCTTTCCTCGGTATTCTTCCACTTCGATTATCAACCACATTCGCCTCATAATTTGTTTTATTATTCTTTCTGCAAGAGAGAGAGAGATGTCCGCCTCTGAAGTGTAATGGTCAGCACGCTCGGCTACCATTCTGGAGGTCTCGGATTCGATTCTCAGGGGGGGTCAAATAAATATAAGTGATTTTTCACTCTTATATTTATTCCATATTACCCTGGACTGGTACCTGAAGTGGAGGGCTGATCACCTTTCCTTCATGTGTAAACGATCAAGATAACACTGCGTTTGTATGATGCAGTGCCCAATGCACCATTGGGTGCGGATAAGGGTTTGAATGAATTCTTTTTTCACTAATTCCATTCACATGTCTGAACCATTTCAACACACCAGTCTTAATTTTATTGATAGTGTTTATCACGGCCTTGAATACTTTCTCTATATCACCATTCGAGCATCTATTGTACATCATTTTGCCGCACATTTGTCTGAGGGATCGCATTTCGACTACATTCAGTCTACATTCATCCTTCTTTTGCCAAATCCATGCTTCACTTCTACTTATACATTAGGGTTGGAACCAGGACTCTGTCGTGTACTGCCAGTTTAGCTTCCCAATAATTTTAAATCACCTGCCTCTTTCAAATTTCCCCATTTACTGCTATTTTACATCCAGATCTGTTTTACATTTATCTTTTTCAAAAACCATGGCTTTGGTTTGTCAACATATCAACACATTGAGGTGGAGACTGACCGGAGCATTTCGTCGTAACGTAACAGGTTATGTGATGCGAGCATTTGTATAGTCAGTACAGCGAGCCGAGCGCTCCATCCATAGTTTTAGATGTTCTTTGATGCTCGCCGCAAGCGATGTTACGATGTTATGTTATGACAAAATGCTCCGGTCAGTCTCCACCTTATTTGTAATTTATACACCTTTGACACCATCTCCTGCAGGTCTTCTCTACTATCGGCAAGAAGCACAGCATCGTCAGCATACAAAAGGCAACCGACAGTCAAATCGAACCATTTTATTTACATAGTTTATGGTCAGGCATCAATAAAAGGATATATGTTTGTGCAAATTACAAATAAAAGTCATCGTATGGGTGGCTATTTATTTTATTAGTTTAAAAATTGATTGAAACAGAACTACTAAACTATGAATATGCAATACATTATTACATGAATAATAATAATAATAGTAAACAATATCTCTAGGATTTCCCCACCCAAATGCCAGCAAGCTACTTGTATTTACAAGCAACGAGTCATTTTTTATTTGCATATCAAACGGGAACTTCAATAAATAAATAATACTAATAAGAAGTCTAGCGGGATTATGTAACTTTACTGTTATATTTATGTATGACAATATACAACATCCAAAGAAATTACATATAATTTATTTTTAAATTATCCAATAAAATTCACAAGTTTACAAATTATACTAAAAAGTATATATATATATTGTTCCGAAAAACACACTCGCTCTCATAAAAATTAATTCATATTAGTGATTTGTATGAGATCCAATTTACTGCATTTAGCATTCAAAAAGCCTTCAAGTTACGATTAATAATTAATCAATTAATATTATAAAATACAATTAGAATAGTCCAGTAGTTTACTAGGTCATTCAGTTGGGAAATGTAGTATAATAATTATAAAACTGTCTTAAAGAGTAACAAGTCATAGACAGGGGACTATCATTCCAACAACAGAACGTTGCGACATATGGAGTATGTCACCTGTCAACCTTAGCTGAAGTATGCTGCACTGAGTGAGGGAGTACCATCTGGAGGACGATACTTCAACTTGTGGGATTGACAGGGGATTGGCAGCCCAGCAACGGCTATTGCGATACGTCGCCCCTGCCTATTGCAGGCTCGGCACCGCGGAGAGGGCGACTCGAGGCCCGACAATAGCCGTTGCGACATTCCCGTCACCTGTCTGTACCGAGTTTGCTTATGTATTGATCCTTACAGAGGAGTTAACATCACCTTTTCCACTCGCCGAATCGGACGGTCGCTTTCCATTATCCAAAATTACAAAACAGTAAAAAGCTATCGAGTGCTCACATCGAGATTTAGAATAATGAATCGAGAGAAATGTAAGCTACGATCGAATGTGCAATATGGGCATCCTGCAGTCGGGATCGACTATTCTGATCGGATGGAGATGATGTATCGAAGCTTACCTTTGGGTCTTGTCAGGTGACAAAGTGAAGGTAGTATAAAGTGAGAGACTGACCTGATATGGCTCCAGGTCCGGGGATACTTAAGGCTACAATCCCTCCACCTTAGGTAGACTAGTGTCTTCACCGTACAAACATGTGGTGTTATTAGAGTATAGCCGAATAGTCGACAGAAAGGCGTTGTTAGAAGCTGCGGGATACAAGACGGAGGGGCGCAAAGGATAAAGTGATGAGTGACTTACATACGGGCGTCCCTGAACTCTAACTACGCGATGCGAGCGGCGCACATATACATCTGTCGACAGTAAGAACACATCAGTACAGAGCACATCGCTTACATTATTATTACATACTCCTTTGTAACGACAACATTACAGTACAGTCACATCCCACTAAGAAGTTCGGTGCGCTACGGTAACACTAACTCGGGACCTTATCGAGTAGAAGGCTAATTATCCTCTTCAGTCACAGCTACCGAGTATCCCGGGTTCGGTTAAACTTTCACTAACGGATACGAACGGAGAACGAGTGGAGTTTAGTAGAAGAGCAGAGTCCGGCGGCTGCAGTCAGGGGTACAGGATCCAGAGGGGGGGGCGAGGGGATCACCGGAAGCGCGGCGGCATCATCATCCCCGGGAACATGGGCATCCCCTGCATCGGGCCCATCATCCCGCCCAGGGGGATCATTCCTACAGCCAAACACACTCATTAGTCACGGCCTCGCACGCGCCCCGCAGCTACGCACTCGGCGGCACCGCTCCGCAGCCGGACCCGCCCGCTGCGGAGCGACCCCCTAATACCGTCCCATGTGTGAAAGAAAAATACCCAACATAGTGTTAATCATCATTATCGATAAGGTGAGAAGAAAAGTCTCAGAGTGACCGGATACATGTAGTACACGATGGTAATGTTAGTATCTACCCCCACACATGAAACCATTTCCGCTCGGGTGGACAAAACACATTTCCAGTAGTATTGTACATACACAGAGATGTATGATTCAAATGGTTGCAATTACACAACGCGGATTCAGATCATGAAGCGTACATTTAGGTAAACAACTCAATTTACATGTGTAAAATAGTTTAGTAAAGGTAACAGGGGACCACAGTAATAGTCCAACAGCAATAGATGCACTGCTGTGATTGTTCAAACACAATCACCTGTCTAAAGTATGTCTCACCTAGTTCTACCTAACGGGTGAGTACGGTACGGCCGTGCGCTCTTCTCTCGTGCGTTCCGCTCGCCACCTAAATAGGCAACTTGCGCACATTGCGCACACTCGTAGGCGCACTTCTAGTGCCAACATTTCACACTGAAATAAATGTATTACTTACCCCACTACCTAGAGCGTACGCAAGCTCTTCCGCGATCGGGCAGCCCCGCACTCGCTACCGTTACATATACTATACAAAACTCACTGAAACTGGTGGTAGTGACGAAGGCAGAGACGAGTGCGAGGCTGCGGGAACTGCGGAAGGGAACGCCGATACGCCGACACAATGCAGCACCGCTTAGGAAGTGCTTTACGGCGTACCCACTTACCTTCCGCCCCACGTAGATTAGAATACTCATAAAGCGCAACCATGGCAGTGTTGAATTGCGCACCCGTGTCTATTTATTGAATAATCAGTAATGAAAATAAAACCTACCACATTAAAAGTGTTTTGAAATAATAACTATCTAGGCATCTAATATCCAGAAACCAAGATGTGATTTGAAGCATTTCACAACCATGCCAAACATTCCAATACAAGATAACTGGGCCACAGCTGTGCTAAGTAATCCAAGCGTGCCACTCCACCGCGGCCCGGAGAAGTGGGAAGCGTCGATGCGAGAGCGCACGGAGCGCAGAGCGCGCCTCCGTGCGCACCGAGCGCACAGAGCGCACAGAACGACACCCGCCCTTCCCAAACTCTCCAGGCCTCGGCCGAACATGGCACCGATTAAATCATCACCCCAAAAACACATGGCAAATATTTGTTTAAAATTACACAATTATACTTTTGTTGTTTTAATAGTTACAGTAAAACTTAAATACGACAATAACAAATGTGATGATTGTACTCAAAGAGAAAAACAGCGGACAAATTCAAAACATACTATTGGACGAAGAGTGAATAAAAGATATCACGTAACTTCTCTCGGAATTATCCAAATTATAAATAAACAAAATTAATAGTATTTATATTATGATTATACAAAAATACATGGTACATATCAGAGCGAGACAGAAAGAGAATATACAGGAAAACAAAAAGGCACGGCGAATATTGCCTATAAAATAATAATAAAAAATAAGAATAATGCAGGTAAGTAACTTGGTACTTGGAATTTGGTCTACCTGGGTGCAGTACCGCAGTACCGAGGGCTCTCAGTGTGACTTACTGTCAGGACGGCCCAATCACATCACTTTATCAACCGTATAAAAAAACAGAACAAAAACAAAAATGTAATAGCAGCATTGGCAACACTAGACACTAGACAATGGGCATTCTCGAGGGAGGAGATGGAGTTGCCTTGCACTTGCTGGCGCTCACTGCATTCACCACCATATACCTCGTAACTCATTCGCACAACTTGAACACGCTAAATGAAAACTGCTTGTGTTGTCAGCTACACCTTTTCCTCTACACTCTTCAATAATAGGAATAAATAGGATAGTAGTAGTAGAATACTACCTACATAATGAGTAGCCAAACTAGATATGTATATACATAATGATTTTATATACAGTAATACCCCAAGTCGCACTCATAATGCAATTTACATATTCCCTTCCCCCTTAGCCTTCCCCATTTCCCAAACAAACCTTTTAATGCGTGTAAAGAATAAAACCTGCTTTAGATTTAGGCCACAAAAGACCAAATTGCTGAGATGATGCTTGTTGCAAATACTGTTGGTGAAAACTCTCTCAACATTGCTCAGAGAATCCAAGAACTCGACAAATAAATCATATCAGATTTGCCAGTGATTTGAAAGACTAATTCCACAAAAAATACTATTGTTTCTTTCATTTCTAATTTCGCGGTTCGCTTCTGATTACAGTCGGCCAATATTTCTATATTGACCTCCATCGTAGAACCGATTATCAACACCGTTATTACAAATTCATCCCCACTTATGCTTTTCCGACTTTCACCGTTTCCTCTTATCACACTCCAAAGTATTACTGTATTACGATTTTAGTAATCACAATATTCAATACAAATTATTATAATAGAAAAATAGGTCAATAGGGGGATGCTAGAGCCATACATTTTAGCATTATACAAATTCAAATACCTTGTTGGTACGAGTTAAACAGAGTTACGTACGAGTCAAGTACGGTAAACAGAGTTTTTCAATGCATACAATGAAAGTAAGATGGCTCTTCATTAGTTGCATAAGTTTCAAGGCTTGTTAGCTCAAACAAACTTACAAATAACTACATACTACGTTCACATCTCCCGCAGAAAGTAAGAATAGCTCTTCTCTAGGAGCATCGAGCAGTTCAGTACCCTGCCGACTCTATCCAACACCCGTACATACAAACTCACACGTAATCACAATATTCACATCTCAGACAGAAGAAAATGTCTAAACCTATCCATCGTAAACTCAATGCCTCCAAAATAACACAAGAGGAAAACTCTCAGACTCATCGTAAAGACAGATATTTTGGAGTAACAATCAAATAATACAATTATTAAAAGATCACTAGCCAAAGGTTTTTTTTAACACCACTCCAAGATATCTGTCACACAACCATAGTAGAATATGTATTATACAAAAGACTGACCCAAAAAATTATTGATTCAGACGACCATTTTCTCTGGGGTTCTTTCGGAGACATATTTCGTGAACTGCAGAAAGATGTTTTGTTAGATGTAAAGCCACATTTCACTGGTCTATTGCAATAATGAGATGGTGCTATTGTGATTGATATCATTATTATCTATTATTCAATAAGAATTACATACAGTAAAAGGTCATTTATAACAACCATGATTCAAAAAGTATTTTGACATTGCAGTCCCTCTAACGATTTTTCATACAAAACCTTTAATTATTTAGAAAAAACTAATTTTAAAATTACAATTTTTGTATACAGATTTTTAAAATCAGCAGCAACAAAAAAAATATGTAAAATTTTAATAAAAAAAGGGAGTTTAATTTCATTTACGGCTTTTGTTAATGATATGTTGGAAACATCACCGCACGTCTATTAATATGTGAAAAATTAGTGAATTTTTAAATAACGAGCTTTTAACATATTTGCTTTGTCCCTCTAGATAAAAATATTGTATTTAAATCGATCGTAATAAAAGTGCAAAAAAAATATTGAGTTTTATTTTTATTTTATTATTAAATGTGTATCTGTGTTATTAAAAGGTAAGCGCAAATATTTCAGTTCAATGCTACTTTCAGGTAAGCCTTAGCAGCTTGCGTTTGAAAATGGGAACCAAGCCTCTTGCGACTTGGCATCCATGACACTATCAGGGGCATCAAAACCCGACCTATTGTATGTCAGTAAAACTGTGTTTCATCAGCCGACCGCAATAATTACAATACAATGAGACGACTACAATTGAAATGAGGAATAGTGAAGTTTTAAAATCGCAAGAAAAGGCTTCAGTGATCATTATTTTGATGTTATTTGAAGTGCGCAGCTAGTATGTTACTGTATACATACATTAAAATGGGGATATCTTGCAATTCCTGCCAATATAAAAGTACTCAAGACTGCAGTAGGTACTCGTGGTGTCTATATTGCAGTAAACCAACGGCATGTTTGTATAAAATAATGAAAGCAAAAAATAAAACCATAGATGATTCACATCAGGCTTGTCCATCCTGCAAACTAGATGGCTATGTGTGCGACCTAACAAAATATCGTAGACTTGAGAGTTTTTTGAGATATCTACTAAAGATATCATTCATGTTACGAAACTTACAATATAAACATGCTATTAATTTATAAGCGATGATTATTTTTTTACTAATTTAATTTGTTTGTTAGTAATGAAAGATACATAAAATCATTCTCAAATAATTGTTTTTATTCAATTGCTGGCCGTGCGATAATTATTTCTGGACGTAATGAATGGTGCCTCCTTTTGGCGCACAATAGGCATCGCTAGTGTGCGTGGGTACACCGACATGGCACTTCAATGTGCAATTATAAACAGTCGCGTTGAATACTGATGAGAACTGACAGTTGCAACAACTGCCATCCAAGAAATAGTGTCTCAAACATCCTGTGTTTCTGTTTTGTCTTTTACTTAAATAATAAAATATTCACGAAATGATGAACATTAAATAAGTTTAACTACACAATAGTTGGTATTTTTGCTATTGAGCTTTTGTAAAGTGTTGTTGAATGTTTACGTGTGGCCCTAAACAACTTGTCTTCTTCCAACGTTGCCAAGGGAAGCTGAAAGGTTGGACACCCCTGAATTACATCATTTTGATCATTACAATATGACCTTTGTGAATGAAATATTATTTGGGGTCAGTTTTTTGAAAATTATTTTTAAAAAAACAGGTAAACCTTAGGGAAAATTGCCAATGTATAGAAACGAGATATTATATTATATTAATTTATTGTCATTCAGATCATTCTTTAATGTTAATCTACCTCAAGGTGTTAATTATTATGTATTCATTTATAATTAATTTTTATGTGGAATAAATATGTATATTATCTGTTGGCATAATAATAACTGGTTCGTACCTGGAATGTATCATCCTACGACCCTATATAAATAATCATGAGTCATGTTAAAACACAATAAAGAAACAGTCTATACTTTAATATGAGGAAAATCATTTTCAACATAACAGCACCTGTATTCACGATGAGGAATTTGACATTGTAATTCTCGAAAACAAAACTCATATTTCGTGAGCTTGTTTTCACATGTTTCTCTGACAGTCATCTCTCAATCGTGTAATTACATTATCTAATATTTTTATTTTTATTTTATTAATTTATTTGCAAGGTGGCAAGTGTAACTCGGTTTTGTGTATTGTGGACAAAGAAAAGATTTTTTGCGATTTTAATGAATTATTTGTGCCGAAATATTAGGTTCTCGGGGTATATTTTTTCAAAGATTTTTATGCATTCATCCATAGTGTAGTTGTCAGCGCGTTTGGCTGCCGTGTTGGAGGTTCCGGGTTCGATTCCCAGGGAGGGAGGGGGGAAATAAATACTAGTGATTTCACACTCGAATATTTATTTAATATTACCTTGGAATGGTCCCCGAAGCGCAGGGCTGATCACCTTGCCTTCATGTAAGTAACGATCAACATAACACTGCGTTTATATGATGCAGCGCCCTATGCACCATTGAGTGCAGATACGAATAATACTTTTTTTTTTGAGGTCAAGGGATCTTGCATCCCTTATGTCACTGCGACCATATTAGGTCTATTGCGACCTCCCTCTGAATTACAGCTCACTGCCAAGACCTACATGAGTCATGTAACTAACGACCTGTCCTGGTGGTAGGAGCTTCACCTTCTTGGAGTCCAGTAGAGGTCCTCCAAGGATGTGACTTCGTTTGTGAGCGAGTGCGTCACAATTGTGGAGAATGTGGATTGGCGTTTCGTCACTCTCCATACATAATCTGCATACTGGGGAGTCATGAAGTGAAATTTTTGTCATGTGTTTCCTCAGTCTGCAGTAAATGTCTCTTACATTCATTCCTATTAATCCAAAACTTAAGTGCCATGTAACCGGCTCCGATTTTTAATAAATATTTTTGATTAAGTTTCACATTTTTAATTGCGTTTAATTAGTCCCCCCAGTTTTATTCCCAGTATGCACTGGGGAATCATGAATAATACATTGTTGTGAAGTTATTTTTATTTGAAAGTAAACGACCTCCTTCTCGTGGAGGTCCAAGAGGGAGGCTGAAGTGAGCGAGTAATGTGACGATGGAGACGACCTCCTTCTTGTAGAGGTCCAAGAGGGAGGTCATTGTTCAATACTAGACAGAAGAAGAAGGCTGAAGTGAGCGAGTAATGCGACGATGGAGAGACGACCGGTCAGAGTGGGGGGTGGCGGGGCACAGAGGTGTGTGTGGGTACAGACCTGGGGGGAACTGCATGGTGGGCGGGCGCAGCATGTTGAGCTGCGGCATGGCCATGTGCTGCGGCATGGGCTGCATGAGGTGCAGCGGGCGGCCCAGCTGGCCGAGGGACACGGGCAGCAGCTGCGGCGGGCGCGGCAGGGAGCGCAGCAGCGCGGCGTGCGCGTCCTGCGCCTGCTTCTGCGCCGCCACGGCCAGCTGCACAGCCGCCAGCTGCTGCTGCTGCTGCGCCTGCTGCTGCTGCGCCTGCTGCTGCACGGCCGCGTGCTGCTGGTGCGCCGCCACCTGCTGCTGCACGGCCGCGTGCTGCTGCGCCGCCAGCGCGTGCTGCCGGACATTGTAACGCATCTACGCTCTGTGATTAAAGCCGCCACACAACCCACTAAAATCCCCACACTACACTCTAAAATTTTCATTTATTTTTTCATCCATAATTATTACAGCACATGTTATAACTATTATATTACTTAACCCTCGAATCGAATGGAGAGGGACTTACACTCATGGTTTAATGTTTTATATAATTAATGTAACAGTCTTTTTTTATATATTTTTTCAAGATTTATATGTAATGGGCATTAATTTTTTTCTTAAGAATTTTTATATCTTCTATTTTTTAAATTTCTTTAGGGAGTTTATCGAAATATTTAATTCCCAAATATTTGAAGTTTTGTTGAAATTGCTTAGTATTGCATTTTGGAGTTGAAAAATCATTTATGATTCTCGAAGATAAACTTTTTTTTAAATTCAAATATTTGTCACCCTTTAGTATTTGAAAAATTGCAGTTTTTTTTATAAATGGTTTCTATGTTTATATCTCTCTCTCTAACCCTTATCCGCACCCCAATGGTGCATAGGGCACTGCATTATATAAACACAGTGTTATCTTGATAGAAGGAAAGGTGATCAGCCCTTCGCTTTAAGTACCAGTCCAGGGTAATATTGAATAAATATTAGAGTGAAAAAATCGATAATATTAATTGATCCCCCCTGGGAATCGAGCCCGGGACCTCTAGAACGGTAGCCGAGCGTGCTGACGATTAACACTACGGAGGTGGAAAAAATGTTTATATAAAAAATGGAAAATAAAAAAACAGGAGTGTTGCCCTACCTCCGCGATGGCCTGCTGCAGGTGCGCCTGGTCAGCCTGGTGCGAGGCAGGCGCGGCGGCCTGCACGGCGGCGGCCTGCGCGGCGGGTGAGGGCGCGCCGCGCGCCGCCTCCGCGCGCCTGTAGCGCGGCAGGCGCGCGCGCAGCTCCTCCAGGCTCACGTCCTCGGGCGGGTGCATAATACGCGACCCGGCGCCCGTGCTAGTTACCAGCGGCCGCAGCGGGGACGCCGCGCCCGCCACGCTCGTCGGCGGCGCGCTTATCGTCACGTTACTAAGCAAAATATAAAATTTTTATCAACAACTTGTTCCTTTTTCTTTTAGACGCATCACGGCTGTCCAAACTCAAAACACAGTAAGGGACATTTTTTTTGTAGTACGTTTTTTTTTGCATTTTTGGACTAAGTAGATTCTACTTAGTCAAAAAATGTACTACAAAAAAATGTCCCTTACTGTGTTTTAAGTTTGGACAGCCGATCACTCATGTAGTACATGTTTGCTAACTTTTTTCTTTTTCATCTTTTTTACTTTTTTATTTTTTTATTTTCTGTTAAAGTCAAGTATATGTAGTTTATATTAACACTTTTAATCTGATTTAACTTCTTATAATATCTATTGTATTCTTGCCAGTGCCCTTTACTATGGCCTAAATATAATGTATACCCACACACAGGCCATGCCTTTGTGGGATCTTTTTTTGTATATATATTATGTTTTTTTTTGTACTTGTATTCATATTATGTTGTGAAATGCAAAAGAATTTAAAATAAAGAAAAAAAACTTTTTTTTTGTATGACGGTCGTAAGCCCTGAAAATGACTTCCATATTCTTCTTCATCTATGTTGAGATGTCAAAAAAATTATATGAAAAATAGCTCCTATAATTGGAGATAACGCAGATTTGTGAACAAGTATGGACACACTCAAAGTGTTGTAACCCCAATTTTAGTTTGTGAGTTAGGTTTTTTTTTCTTTTCTGTCCATCAAATTGTGATGGTTTGTGTCAAGGAAAAAAAATCGCAACTTGTGATACGGATCGATGAATAATGGTTGTCGTGATGAAAACATACACAGAGCAAGAGTGATATTTAAAATGATTGATTGGATTTATAATACCTCGAGACCATCCAATGATTTGCTCGATATTTGTAATGACTAATTTTATTGCAGCCGGCCAAGAGGCATTCATTGATAAAACAAAGATATATTTCTTATGACCGTCATAGGTTGGTTTAAGTGTAAAATGTAAAGTGACCAGTTAAACCAACCTATGACGGTCATAAGCCCTGTAAATGCCCAGAAGATATATGTATTTACCTGTAAGCCGGGAAGGCTGGCTTGGGAGCAGATTGTGCGGCACTGGTATGCGGTACAACACCCGGGAATAATGGCCGGACTCCTCCCATCATCCTGACAAAAATAATCATAATAAATAATGCTGACATCAAAAATTACTAATGTAGCAATTTTAACCGCTTAAGGAGCACACCTGGCGGCTATTATGTGCAAAAAATAAGCACACCCGAGTTTGCATGGGCAAGTTTAACATGCAAAAGAGACCACTCACATATGTACTCGGGTGAAAATAAATACGATTTATAGTATATTATTCTAGTTAGTACTGAGCAGTGTTTTAAGCAGTGACGTCATGTATTTTTTGTTTGAATTACGTGATTCAATTTGGATTGACTGTATAGATTATCTTTTAAAGATTTTATACCCTTTTATATTGAGTGATGTTGACGATTTAGACTTTAAGTATGCATATTTAGATGTGGACATTGAGGACGGTGATGAAAGCGATGTGTCTTCCAATAGTCCAGTGATGAAGATGATGAACCAAGTATTTGGCGTTGAGTAAACATCAACTAACCCGATGTACCTCCTTCATGATTTCAATTTATTGGCAAACTGGCAAAATACACTAAGTACAGTTTGAAATGATGAAAATTCACGTGGTTTTAAAAGTAAATTCAACTTTTTAACAACTTTCAGAGATTAATAGCGGCTATTTTATTCAGGCTAAAAGCTTTAAATGACAGGGATTATTGAAACAGGAATTTTAAAGTTAATGTTTTTTGCCAGTATACCCACGATGTCAGTAAAAAAATCATTCATTAAAAAAAGGTGTTTTTTCATGATTTCTGAAGGGGTTTTTTTTAAAAAAAAAAAAAGTGGAATATTTGAGTTTTTATTATTTACACAAATATTTCAATTTTATACTATTTCTGTGAGCCTAAGCGGCTCATTATTAAAAATAGGTATCAAATTCTGGTGCAGTAGGTTCAAACCGAGAAACTCTGACTTAAGAGTCTCCGACACTAACCACGGGACCACAAGATCGGATATGGGCATGGAAGCATCCAAGCGTAACTTACGGAGGAGGGGGTCCGGGCATGTACGGCGGGGGCGGCATGGGCCCCATGAGCGGCATGGGGTACATGGGGGGTGGGAGCGGGGCGGGGAGCAGTCCGGGACCCGCCTTCTTCTTGGCGGCGGGCTCCTCTTCGTCACTGTCCTCGTCCCGACCTCCGCCTGCACAATTCAATTGATCCGTCGGTAAACTCTTAACTATAATTTGTCCAATTTTAAAATTCAACGTGATTAATTAAAGAATGAACTAACACATTTTCATGAACACATAAATCTGACCATGTTTGGGCAATAATTAACTAATATTGTTAAAGGTGGAGACTGACCGGAGCATTTCGTTGTAATGTAACACGTTACGATGCGAGCATTTAGGCAGTCAGTCACCAAGCGGAGCGCTCCATCCATAGTTTCGGATGCTCGGTGATGCTCGCCGCAAGTGATGTTACGACGTTATGTTACGACAAAATGCTCCGGTCAGTCTCCACCTTAACACATTTTGGACGGGTATTTTTTACGCCTGCGTCACCACTGGTGACAGGATTTGATAATTTTATACATATTGTTCATAGCTTGACAAAGATTGGTAGATAATATTCATATGAAAATATTAAATGATTCCTTCTTTTCTGACTTTGAAATGAGGCCGGCGCAGAAGGTAAAATGACCCTTCCTGTCTTTAAGCATCAATCGACCAAAAGGGTGAAATACCTTTCCCGTCGTAAGTATGTTAATGAGAAATGCTTAAAAGCGTCATTTATATACTGTTGGTAGGAAGAGGGAGACGCTTGTAAATATTCTATTTGCTTACTTTTGATAGAGTGCATGAGACGCCAAAAAACACTGTGCAGATTGGAATCGGGTTTGCGGTTACTTGTGATTAGTATATGACCCTAATTAGTATACGAATTAGGGTCGAGGTTGATGAAAAAACTGCAGACAATGACGTTAATAACAAAATTGTTTCATATTTCTTCAATACATTTATAATATTTCATTCATTTCATTCAAACCCTTATCCGCACCCGATGGTGCATAGGGCACTGCATCATTTATACGATGGTTTATACGCACTGTTATCTTGATCGTTAACACGTGATGGAAAGCTGATCAGCCCTCCGTTTCCGGTACTAGTCCAAGGTAATATTGAATAAATATAAGAGTAAAAAAATCACTAATATTTATTTGACCCCCCCTGGGAATCAAACCCGGGACCTCCAGTACGGTAGCCGAGCAAGCTGACATTACACTACGGAGGCGGACATATTTATAATATTACTCGTATGTAATATTATATAAGTGATAGTATGACGTAGTAATATCAATTACCTGATCTTTGCTTGTCATGCTCCTTTAAATCATCTGGAGGAATGCCTTCCATTCCATATATTTCTATTTCTATATTAGATCTATTGGATAGTGAGTTGGGTACTTTATCTATCGCTTCTTTGTGGACCTGAAATATAAAGTCAAGAATAGTGAGATCATTCAACAACACTTTTTTTTAGCCTTTTTAATCAACAATTTTTCATATAACAGGGTTAAAGCTATCGAGTGCCAACTGTAGGAACATGAATTTTTGGGTAATATATCCAAAATAAAACACGGTTTTTGTTGGATTGAATTCTACTTATGTATATTTTAATACGTGACGCGTTTCGTCTTCTTAGGACATTATCAAACACCAACAATTCAATATGGAATTCTACCAACTGTCTGCAGTTACAATAAATAAAAAAATGTAGGAACATGGTCAAAACCAGGTACAAATCCCCAGCATCACCCGCGCCATCTGCAGTTGAATATCCACAATGACGGGAGCTTAACAAGCTGCTCTCCGGCATTACCATTGCACAGGGAGGCGTCCTGCCCAACATCTTGGCCATACTCCAGCCCAAGAAGACCAAGAAGAAGGCGCAATAATACGGCGGCTCTACTTTTACCCCTTCAGACTTAGCCGATTGACCACGTTTTGCATAAATATTTTTTTATCTATCATAATCCATATTGGTATAAGCGCCCTTGAGGTATTATTTAGCAAAAATGGCGCTATATAAATCATCCAAGATTATTTTTATTAAATTCTATTGCCATGCTTATATTGTCCTCTGAGGTCAAAAGATTGGAAACGGTCAAGAGTAGAATTTGGTTTGGTTTAGGTGGACCCTGGGATTGTTCATACTTGCCCAGAAAATCTCCCATCAAAATACAAATATTTGGAATTTATACAACATCATTGAAAGAATGTAATAATGTGGATTTACCATATTTTCTCAAGTTTTTTTCCGTAGGAACTAACTATTTAACTCAGGTCATAAATTGTGCTATAGACGTCTCGTTTGCACTTTTACACCTTATAGGCGGTCAGGTAATAATACCATATTGATGACCAAAAACGGTTAAAAATATTGTTGGAGCAAAATTTTTTGATGGCGGGAAATTTAGTCAACATATTTTAAACTTTGGAAGATTTCCTAAAATTCTAATCGAAAGAGGGGAGAGAAATAATTCAAATTTTCAAGATCATTCAAGACCAAGAAAGATCTAGAATTGTTTAATTTAGGTTATCTTTTTATCAAATTGTTTATAATTTGAGTGCTTCAACTGAATATCGGGACATTTCTTTATCATTAAGAGGCCATTGCCAATAATGGTAACATTTCCTAACAGTTACATCCCAATATGCTACTAACACATTGTAGTCGGGCGCTTCGAACAATAGACTCTAGCCTATAGCGGGTGTTTTTCGCGATTAGCGCAAAAATATATCGCTTTCTTAAAATTGACACAATTTCTAAACCAAATAATATTTTCGATTGAAATTTTCAAAGAAATCATATATGACATTTGATCATCAAAAATAAATTATAATCATAATTTTTAATTAAGTATTCCGTATTTCACAATTTTAGAAGCATTGTAAACTATAAAAAATAGTCTTCCCCTCCGAGGTATCATTCCCTATACAATACTAATATATTCAAATAATAACATACCAAACAGTAAACAAAACAGTGCGAGCGGTATGAAAAATAGTCCGATACGTGAAATGGCTCAAACTAAACATGAGATTGAGATCGCATAAAAACTCTAGATTTCTGGGGATGCCTTTACAAGCGACACACTAGCCAATCTGGACAAGACATCTCAAATAACGTCAACAGACTATCGCCTAGCACCCAGGTAGCAGATTACCCTTCAACGCGTTTTATTTCACGCTGATAACAAACCCGTATATTATATCCGTTTCCCGCCGATAACCGACAGTCGACAAAAACCGCATTTGCCGTGTCCCGCAGTTGACCGACAGTCCACGAAAAACGGCAAATGCCGTGTCCCGCCGACAACGTGCTAATATATTGAATTTTACTTAACATTATTTGTCACATATGGAAATATTCAATGCTATTTCCCCTATTACTAGCTATTACGGAGAAACATAGGATATGTAGAAATTTCACTGTATTTTGCATTAATTTATAATAAATAGTTTATTACCTGCATACAATGTATGGACAATCCTGGCCCTGTGTAAAGCTTCTTATGACAAATATGGCATTTGAAATGTTTAGCTTTTTGGTGTTGAATTAAGATTTTTTCATCGTCGAATTCCCTGTTACAATACCTGATACAACACGGTCAAGGAAAATCATGTAAAAATTACTATATACCATGATTTTACAAAGAAAAACGAAAATTATTAATACCAATTATAAAATGTCAAAATGCAAGGTTATAAAAATCAATATTGAACATACTGCATTCGATAACCAACTTTTGATTAAACTGAGTATATTAACCGAAAATAAGAATACACATATCGAATTAGTTAATACATTTATCTGGACATTATCGTGGGAAAATTTGCTGGGCAGATTGCGAAATCCGCGACAATATTTTACGTAATTTTCAAGGAACATCGCGATCCAGAAATTGCGACATTTTACAAATTCGAATAAACAAATCACTTTTGAAAAATATAAGGTGTGACCTATTTACGTAGCAGATTATCTATACATCTTATACACCTTAAAATTTCGCTTTGTCGACGGTTATGCGGAATAGTGCTAAAATCACAATGGAAAAGGATACCAGCACCATGGTTTAGAAGCCTTCTTCTTTTTACGTCCCATATTTAGTCAAGTCGCTATTGAGTCACAGAAAAAAATAAACTTTACTTTTTAATAAATCGAGCGAACGATAATAAAAATACCAACGATGCACTACTTTGCACCATTTACACCAAAATGGCCGACGGAAGTGGATAGAAGATATGAATTCGTGACTTTATTGCGACGTAGAATCGTTGGACGAGATAAACGTCATACGTATTACTACTTGATAGAAAGAGACGACCATAATTCTACATATTTGGAGCTTGTTTCAGTAATGCCAACAATAAATAAATAATAAATTAATTACAAAAAAATGTAGCTAGGTAGGTCTCTATTATTGCCATATCTTCCTTATTTAGAAGGCGGTGGCCGAAGACAATATGAGGAAAAAGTTTTTTTTCTAAAATTAAAAATTAGCTCATTCCAATATTATTCAGAAATTCAATTCAATTAGTTTTTATTTAAAGCAACGGTTTTGCTTTAGACCTTTTAGACTTTTTTGAGTTATTTTCATATCATAATTCATGACTAAGTAGGTATTTACCCTGAGGCAGTATTTTACGAAAATAACGTTACATAAATTATTATTAGTTTTGTAGTTATTGACTAATTAAAAAGAGATAATTTTATTCTTCCAACTCTATGGACGCAATGTTTTTCAGGTACCAGCCCAGGTTGTTATGCCTGAAAATTCATGGCTATTTTGATCATACTAAAACTTGGTTCACCAGCATGGTAGCAAAAGCGCTAAGCACGTTATCAAAATATTAATAATAAAAAAAAACGTGCATTATTCCCAAAAAATAATATTTGCTTCTATAGAATCTTTGTTAAAGATGTATATATTATCGACAAATATTATTATTTCAAAATTTTAGTATCATAACAAGTTATTTCAAATTATACCAAAAAATCACTAAAATTTCGACTTTCTCAGGTCTAAATACTTACGTAAAATCAAATATGTAGTACTTACTTTTTAGATTGCAGGCAAACTTGTACCAAATATGCATTAAATTTAAAATCAGCTTACTACAAAAAAAACCTATGTGCAAAATCATAAAAGCTATGTTTTTTGGCGACTCGTTTTAGCAGAGTTGAAATATAATCTTCATTCTTCTTCAAACCCTTATCCACACCCCAATGGTGCATAGGGCACTACATCATATAAACAGTGTTATTTTGATTGTTAACACAGGAGGGAAATGTGATCAGCCCTCCTCTTCAGGTACTAGTTCAGAAAAATATAGAATAAATGTTAAGAGTGAAAAAATCACTCACATTTATTTGATCCCCTCCCTGGGAATTGAACCCGAGACTTCTAGTACGGTCAGACATGTGCGGAAGCTAAAGCGTTAGATATTATGCAGTGCGAGTCGAAGTTTGTTCGGCAGCTATATCTCATAAACAGTTAAGTTTGCATGAGTTGGAGATAGATGCAATGAGATGAAATTGGATTTTGTGGAAATTGGAGATGTCCGAAGAGCCGCAAACGTCTATGTAAAGAGCCGCATGCGGCTCGCGAGCCGCTCCTGTTGACCCCTGCCGTATACCGTATCTTTTTGAGCTTTTTTTCCAGTAATGATTAATTGATGATAAATAATCATTCCCAAACAGATTTGTCTTTATTTGTGTCAATTTTTGTCAACATTGTTATATCTTACCTTTTAAAAAAAAAATTCTTAAAAAAAACAAACAACAAACCTTGAATAGACAGGTGAAAAGCAGCAGTGTGGTGGGAGAATTTCACAACAAATAGGTACCTAAAAAAAAAAAAAAATGCCGCTCGTTGCACATGGTAAATTGAATGAATCAATTTTGACAACCAATAATTTTTTTTTTCAAACAGATGTGTTTATTTTTCTTGTAGGAGCCATAAGAATTATGAGGAAAGATAATTGAAGTGTTTTCATCTCTTTTGTTGATAATATAACTATTTTCGATGATTTCATGCTTAAATTTAATATGATAGAAATTGCTTACATTCAACACATACAAAAAATTCAATACGTTCTACAATTTGTACTATTATTATTTATGAATTCAGCAAAATAACCTTTATAATCAATAAAATTATTACTGTAATGAATGACGCACTTACATGAGGCCGATTTTACAAGACATTCCACTTAGCCAACCCAATATTGATTTCATGTAAATATGTATTCCAAAATAATTTTCTTTGAGCCAATCAATTGAAATAGAACGCTTTTTAACTTTAAAAAAAGTCATTTTAAGGAAATACATATCGCTTGAAAAAGTCATTTTACGATGCTGGTCCACTGAGTCAAAACCCAGTGGACCAGCATCGTAAAATTACTATTTTTAAGCTGCCATGTTCCTTGCTGACGATAGATTTTGATTAACATTTCTGATATAACTCTTCAGAAACTTAATTCAATATTGGTACATTTCTCCCATTGTACCTATTGCTTGCTCAATAACAAGCATTAATCCTGCAACGACACTTAAAATAGGAGATGTATTAACAATGTGATATTTCTTTTATGAAAAGTGATTTTACATATTCATTTCAGTCAAAAAGTCTAGTTTGATTGCTCCACGTATTTCTATATGCGTTCATACTCAACAAAATAGTTACAAAATAATTCGCTTTTTTGTAAACTGTTTGTACTGTAGTGAAATAGGACTGACAGAGGTATCCCAGTACTTTCTATGAGTAATTTATAAAGTAAATATGAACATATTAAAATTTTAAAAACTAAGGCTCAACTGTTAAGGTAACTAACTCAAGTTGAGCTAAAATTAATTTTTGCTAAATAACACATCATTTTACATAAACTTTATAAAATAAAATATTTGGTTGGATGTGCACTTTAGTTTTTATTCCTTTATTATACAGATGAAAATAATAATGACACCGAGCTAAGATAAAAAATTATATATTTCACTAATTCTATACAATCATTAGGTACAATGCTGAAATGACATAAAACTGACCATAAAATGAAAATATTTCATGAGCCCTGACCCTAATGAAATAAAAATATGAATATAACTATTCTAATAATCATATACATATGTGTTGTGTATACATGACAGAATAAACATCAGCTTCCACTAAATGGTGCTTCCATTTCAATATAAACACACAAAAACTTGCACTTAAAGGTAAAATATTCAAGCAAATGTAGGACTTCTAGTACTGCATATGGGTTAATTGTTTCTAACTAAAATTGTAAACCAAAGCGAAAAGTTAACCTAAAATATTAAGGTACAAAAGCAGTACGTAGATGACACTAAAACTTTAGTCCAAGTTGACTTTTATGATACAAGCAATACCGCCAAGTAGAAATAGACCGACCTAATTATTATATACACAAGTTATCCATTACATTAGACACTATGATATTATGTTCCAATATTATATCTTTAAACAAGGCAAAATCGTATTCAATGTTACAAATTAAAACCACTTATCATTATCTTCTTAAAATGTAATCATTATTGTGACAGTTATATTCTACGTAATAAAACTTACAATACCACACTTGGGTATTGGTAAAGTTATACTGTAGGATAATAGAAAAAATACTCGTATTTAAATAATAAATTGAACTTACCAGAAAAAAAACCCTACCTTAATGAAGTTACGAACTTATAATAAACCTATTAAAGATAGATCATAAAAATATCAAACACAAAAGACAAGTGCTTTACATTAAAGAAAAAAACAAAACATTTCATTTGTTGAAAGTAATTAGCAAAAAGGCATCAAGACATATTCAAATAAGCCTTTGTAAAATGTTGATCTTATTGTAAATGCCTATCGATCCAAATAAACAATACTACATTGTAAAACAGATGGGAAACTTAAATACAAATATTGAGTCCAAATTAACCATATAAAAAAAACCATTGACATACGAAATTGTATGTACATATATACATACATGTTGTGTTGAGAATATAATTATGATATTGTTGTATGTGTCCGGTATATCACACGCAATAAATGTGTGTTTGTATGGACATTTGAGGGGTGTTCTCAGCAGTTAACATTGTATTTAATATAATATTATGCAAGTAATTTTTTGTATGACATAAAGAATAAAAATTGTCTCAAAATGAAATGTAATTAATAGAATTTATAAATCGAAACATAAACTTTATTATTTTTAATAGTTTTGTTAAATACTTTATATCTTGCATAACATAATATTATTTTTTCAATAAACTTAAGCGCAAGATTTAAGCTTGGTGATCTTAGTACATATAGTTGCTTTAGTAATAAAGTAATATTAATAAAAACTAAAAACTCTTCAATTTACTGGTCCAATATTTTAAATACATAATTGATGCAACAAAAAACTAAAGCTTATAAAACAAGAAAATTTATAAAAGGAATGTACAAATGAAAATTTTATATTGATGGCACAAATGTCAAATATTATCACCGAGATCTAAAAAAAATGTAGGTGAAATAATCAGCTTCAAAATATTGCTCTTACTATCTGAGTGTCTTTGATATGTTTTATGCAATATTTACAGATAGAAGAAAATTATAATGTCGGAAGGTAGCACGGTATAATTAGCAGATATAATTATTATTTAATGGGATAGATTAAAGTAAGGATTGAGATCCTAATTTAATATCGAGTTCTATGTACGTAGCAAAAATACCACTTTAATCATAGGTACCCGAAAGATGAATACTGAAAATGTATTTATTTAAAAATATTTTTTAATAACATTGGTTGGACACACTGTGATATTAAATTTTATTTTATTATAATAGTATGCAGTTCCTTAATGTGCACATTGAAATATAGTAATAAAAAATAAAAATAAAACAAACATGTAACCTGATTTTTTTAAATGTTTACACACTCAATATGGATGGTTAATACTTTTACATGGGGCAATTTTCTTTTTATTTCAAATAAAAATCTATTTACTGACTGAAAAAAAAAATGATTATGATTTTATTTCTAATTTGATTATTTATCTGCATAATTAACAAAAAGTAATAGTGATAGATATCAGTAAATGTACTTACTTTAAAATGGTACCATATTCATATATGGATGTTGTATTTAGGGCCTGATGATATGATTAGGAAAAATAGTAAATTTGATAGTAGAGCAAACAGCTTGATTGGAAAATAAATTACATTTAAAAAAAACTTATCCAAAAGATACATAAGATTTTGATTTTTTAATCTGATTGAAAATGGTATGACTATCTCAATCTGGTAAACATCAGTGATGAGACTACAGTAAAAAATGTAGTCTACGTACAATTGTGGCAAGTGTTGTAGTAAACTTCACAGCGGATATGCTATTGCTGGTTTTTTGAGATATCATATTAAAATATAATATTTTGATTTAACAAGGAGGTTCATACTAAATCTACAAACATAGCAGAGTTTATACTCTCGACTAAAGCAGTAATTGTAGCACTACAAAGGTGTTTTACAACCGTCATATTGACACAATGTACGAAGGTGTTAAATGTAATGCGTAGCTTGTTTTTGACACAATGGAAGGCTACATTTCCATATAAAACTAATACATTTACAATATTTTGCACGCATTCTGTGGCAAACTTCTGACAGTATGATTATACTGCGTGAAGTTAGCTGCGAGATGTATGCAAAATATCACAAATGCAGATTTATATGATCGGCTCCCACGATCTTCAGATGTATGAATGAAGCGTTTGATTATGTTAAGCTACGCGCTAAATACAACACATCGTAGCTACTTTCATACAAAAACTTGTGTAACGTATCTTCATACCGAATATAGCTCTACATTGTGGCGCTGCATACTATGTAGACTCATCGCTGGTAAACATGTGTACACTATTTTTTCATATGAAAATAAATTACTATGAACTGGTCAACAGAATGTCATTTCTATAATTCGTGTGAATGAATACAGTTAGTGTAAGCTCAACAGCCCATAACAAGGTAGTATACTTGTAAAAATGAAAAAAAAAAACAGATAATAGCACTAGAAATTAGTTTTTTTCCAACATAAACGTGTTCAGATAAAGATACACAGCTGTAAGTATAAAATTGTATGTCAAAATTGTCTCTAAAATGATTACATATAAGTAGTTATAGAAACGTCTACAAACTCTTAGAATACTATTTCTTATTGCGTGTTAGTTAGTTGGTTGGTGTTGGACTTTAAAAATTTCACTTTCTCTTAAATATATATCATTATTCAATAACTTATTTTATATACATAGTTTACAAAGACTAATAATATTCTTTATTTAATATTATACACATAATTACATTACTGGTCCTAGTGCAAAATAAAAACTACAAGCTATGCATTTCAAACTCATTAAACATGTTGCGTAAAAGTAATTAGAATGTGATAATTGTATAAGTATAGCTCAACTGAAGAAGGAAGCTACGATGAAGAGAAATAATACGTTATTTTACCAAATTATGCATTTTTATAAAATGGTACATTGAATATCGAAACTGACTTGTTTAGTTTTTACCAGCGACCTAAATTATCCATTCCATAATACATTTAAAAAAAATAATATCCGAGGATACATTTTGTTTTTGGTTATTTGCAATACCTTGCGAAATCACATCGAACGAACCGAGCATCGTACACTTTCCACAGCACTGGTAATCCAATATTAAACTCTTACATCACAAGAAGCCCTTCCAAACCAGCTGGTAAGGTTCTATAATTATGAACTAGGAATAAACCTACACACCGAACCGAGGCAAACTTACGTCAAAATGAATTTAAGTAAACTAGGTTCAAATTATTAAAAATATCAATTAAATACGCAAATATAATAGTTAAAAAATTGAATCGGGACGTGATGCCAAATTATATAAGCCAACATGTATACAGCCAAATGTCTGTTTGTACAGTTTATTATATTACATTACACATTTACGTAATTAATATGAATCGCCAGTCTTTAATTTCAATAATGTCACCGGATTTACATAAATACATTTTAAAAAGCTTTGAATATATTTCCTTAACCGCGCTTACAGACTACTTACGTCACATTAAACTAACTTAATGAAGATTATTACCAATCACACGAATATCTCGTGATTTGAATGAGTGGGGATATTTTCACTATAAAAGATTGATGTGGTTTGCAATCACAGTACTCTCGCTTACATTACATATTGTAAACTCTATAAATCTACTACTTACAAGAGATAAACTTAACCGAGCTACGGGTAACAATCTAATGGCGAGATTCCCTTCTTTCCGTGCAGCCGAGGGAATTTATTACTCTTCCGGTGACGCAACATTGCCCTCTGCTATGTAATATTAGTACACTCAATACTGATTGTAAAAAAAATGCTAGCTTCTCAATGTTCCGTGTAACTTGAAACTTGCTTGTTTGTAAATGTAATTACATAAGCATGTCAATACCATATTTAACCTTCATTTGGCCACGCGACATCAAGAGTATAATACGTCAGATCTATATCGCATAAAATGCAGATAATTTGATGCATCATTTTACTCAAAACTATTACTCGGTATGTAATGTAAGTACAATTGCGTACGTACACTGTTAAAAGATTCAAGCAATTCACCATCTATGGTCGAATAACCCGTCTGCGTAATATCTATGGATCGATACTGAGTTTAGCATCGAAGATGGCTACGTGACAAAATGAAGATTAAGGATCTGAATTACAAAATCTTAAATAGAGGAATAGCTAATGAAAGAGTATTCCCGGATGAAAATACAACATATAAATATTTTATTTGTATTCAGATAGCCTTAGAATGTTAACACGCACAATACAGATAGATGATAATATTCATATTTAAAATAAATGTCTATTTGATACTAGCGTAATGTTTTTATTGCATTTTTTATTTCTAAGGCACCCCAAATACTGTCGCCGCTAAGAATAACAGGCTCCTCTTAACAATCTGGTAGTCAGTATTTTATCCCCGCACAAACTACTCTAAGATCATCTCATTTAGATCTACAATATATGTATTGCAGTAAACCTTATGTAGGTTATCTTGCGCACAATAAGTTTTTATTTTATTTTTTAATATAAAGTAATATTATAAAATGAAGGAACAATATGTTTGGATTTAAAAAGCTTTTATTTGTATGCAAGATCCGAACCCGGATTTTTTTATATACTGAGACACGCATGAAAACCTGATTTTCAATTTTTATTCAGCTTATACTTTGACCAGTTATTTTATTTGTGTTGTGAACATTATGTTTATTTGCTTAAATAAACAAGGTTGGGTTGTTACAAGGGGGGAACTCACTGGTATTTATATGTATATATATACAATTAAGGGATTTAAAAATCCAAAAAATTCGAGCTATCATATATTTATTGCATCGTTTCAATGGGCAGCTGTAAAGCTCCTAACATATTTATGTTTATAGATAGTAAAGGCATTAAAATTTCATGATATGATTTTTTTGACAAAATGATTTTTCTCAGCTAATAAATTTTGAGGTTATTGGTATAGTTTAGTAAATATTTCTATTAATAAATATGGCTTTTTCTGGCGGTAATAAAAAAAAGCGTAACAATGGTTTAGTGAAATCATTCAATTCAACAATGGTTGCTAAAATTTCATTAAGCTTTACTAACAAGTAAAACAAAATACACTTCGGCACTGAAGAACATTGAAATGAGTTGACAAAAACGATGTCTTGTATATATATTAGCTTAAAATAAAATCAAGTTAACTCAAATTATGCATAAAACAAGCGATCCTCAGTAAAAGATACACCGACCAAGTTTTAAAGCCAATTTACGGTACGCAAATTCCTCACTCACTGAAATCAGGAATCAGAGTGGTCACAGTAGCAGTTACTCTATTATTATTCTGAGCCCGGCCCGTGTCATTTTCCAATACACTAACATGATACGTTATAATGTCACCAACATGACAACGCTACACATCTGTAAACTCATAAATATCTTTTCCTTGCCAACGTTGGAAGGATGCAGAACGCATTGCATTGGCAGACGTGCAACGATCTCGTATTTACAGTATAGAAATACCCGCAGTTAGGTCGTTACGAAATTTAGCATGAGAAACAAAGCCTATGGAAAAAAAAGCATTCCCAATAAACATAGCAATATGAGCGTCTTATTTATTAACCTCAAACAATATTTATAAACAGTGTATGGTAAAACTTATAAAAACTGTTAATAAAATAAAAATAAAAGATTGTGATGAAAGCCTATGGAACACCACTTTTTCGTGATGATTTCTGTAGATTTTGCTCCTATATTTTTATGATTCCTTCAAGGTGTACTCATAGACTAAATTTCAGATTATTAGAAAAGCTAGAATTGGCGATGTTTATAAATTAGTGTTGCCCATGAATCTGAAATAATTAAATCAAACGATAGATACAGAAAGCGATGCGAAGTGTAAACGTCACACGGCATAGTATAATAACTAAAAAAATAAAAGCTATCAGTATCTGAATGTCCGTGAAAACGTACAAAGTTTAATCTGACATAAACGGTGAATAAAAATTATTTTTCCAATTACAGTGGAACCTCTCATAACGAGAATAATTTGTTCCAGAATCTTAATCGTTAAGTGAACATTTTCTGTTTTTACTAGTAAGTAAGGAAATCCCGGCTCACAAGTGAATGTAGTGAAAAAAGGAACTTGCCCTTTCTCTGTAACTCGTTATGCGAAATGTCGCTCGTTAAGGGAGCAATTTAAAAAAATATTTAATGCTCGTTTTATGAATTACTCGTTATACGAATTACTCGTTATAAGAATTACTCGTTATAAGAATTACTCGTTATAAGAATTACTCGTTATAAGAATTACTCGTTATAAGAATTACTCTTTTACAAATTACTCGTTATACGAATTACTCGTTATACAAAACACTCGTTATACAAAACACTTGTTATACGAAAAACTTGTTAAATTGCATGATATGCGAATAAGACGATATGCCAAGGGTTCCCAATCTTTTTCAGCCCGCGGCGCACTTACAAGTTTAGTATTTTGTCACGGCGCCCTACTTTAGTAAGCTATTTGCAAAAGACAATGTGACTATATATATGCATATACATATATTATAGTCGAAAGAATAATAGTAGTAGTGTAGAAAGCTATAATGTAGAAATAACAATGAACCTACAATAATAGTGGTTGTGAAAGATGCTAGCTCTCAAAAAAGAAATTGTCGCTTTATAGGTACCCGAGAATATTTGTGGTTTCGGATAATGATAGAGGATCGACTCACAGCGCCCCTCTTTACTCTCTACGGCACACCAGGGCGCCGCGGCGCACACTTTGGGAACCCCTTCGATATGCGATTTACTCGGTATACGAATTACTCGTTATGAGAGGTGCTTGTGAAAGTTTCCACTGTACGTCCAATCTCGGAAGCGGGTGTTACACATTTCGAATGGTGTGTAAACGCAGCGAGGGGGTCTAGTCGATGGACTGCACTTGCACGACGCTGGTCTGCGGTATGATCTCGTACTTGATGACGTGCGCGGGCCCGATGTGCACCTGGCTGAGCTGCGCCAGCTGCTGCTGCTGCTGCTGCTGGTCGCGCGAGGGGTTCCGCAGCACCAGGTGCGTGGTCTCCTGCTTGTGCTGCTGGATGGTGACCAGCTGCTGCTGCTGCTGCTGCTGCTGGTGCTGCTGCTGCTGCTCGCGAGCCAAGTGCAGCTCGCGGGCCTGCTGGTGCTGCTGGGCCAGCTGGTCCGCGTGCACCACCTGGGATAGTTGCGGGAATCAGTACTAGATATTGGCAACTGGTCTACTAATTACTATCTAATTTACATCATTCATAGTGTGTCCCAATACTTGATCACGATTCTGGATTATCTAGATTTAATTCAGATTTGTGGATAAGTATTTGGACACTCTCAAAATGTTGTTAATAAATTAACTGGCCAAATTATAAGGTAAAATAAAATTGAAAATGATGTTTCCAAGTGTTTCTCAAGTATGTATATGAATATAACCCAGGATTCGGACATCAATACAAATGAAAAGAGTCTCCGCTTAAGAAAAGCTCTCCTCATCGCACCATAGATAGTTATAATGAACTCGCGCATACTGTGTTACGAGTTTGATCAATATATCTAGAAGTTACACACGTGTAACATTCACCAATTCTACCCATTGTTGGCAACCACACTAATCAAATTCCTGGGAGTGCTATAAATATATATGAATAAATTTCGAAACGTTCAAATTTTTTTTCATCTCACCAGTAGATGTCTCTAGTGAGGTTCTAGTGATTCAAGAACAACGTTTCAAAATTGGTTCATATATATAGAGCTTCCAAGAATTTGAGTAGTGTGGTTGTCAAATGTCGAGTAATGAATTGGTGAATGTTACACATGTGTAAAGTGATCACATAAACTAGCCTGTGACGATCATAAGACCTGTAAATGCCCAGTCTTCCATATTCTTTCTTCTTCATCTATATTGAGATGTCAAAAAATAACATAATAATTGTTAATTGTGATAGATAGATAGATAAATATCTGGCCGAGGTTCAGTACAGTGATAAGTAATGAGTGATGTTACCTGGTGATGAGTCGGTGTCATCTGATGCGCCTCACGCTGTTGCTGGTGAGCGTTGTTCAATTGCTGCTGCTGCTGCTGGTTCACCTGGGAATTCAGCGATGTCTGGTTTTCCCTAAAATCAAAATTATGTCATCAGTTAATCCAAAAGAAATGAGAACAAAGTTCATTGATTAGAACTATATACGATCCTAATTTCACCTAAGTTCTCGATCTTTACATACATAAAATCTAAAGAACTTGTTGAATAACTCAATATGAATAATAAATGAATATGAATTTAAAAAAAAATTGTTTAAATTTCCCACTTCATTCAATATTTTTGTCAATTCATTATAATATCTTGGTCACATTTTTACCACTAAGACTGATCTTTATGTCCTTTTGCCTTATCAATATTTGTCAACTGCGTACCTTCTTTTGCACATTCTGTTTCCAATCTTTCTTTTTGAAAAATTGGACATACCACACTAAATGAGGGACATCTTGTGATGTCTCATCATAAGGACCAGTGTTGCCAATCTAGAAAGCTGACAGATAAGAAATCATAAATTTGAAAATGAATTACCTATTCTGCAAGTGTTCCTGTTTGATGGTGTGAACAAGATTGCTCCCGGTAGTCGTGATCTGCGTTCCGATAGTCTTCCCCTCCCTGTTGATGATATGGATCTGGTTCCCGATAAGTTGCCGGTTCCTGGATCCGCCGATTAGTATTTGGTTTCCAATCACCTGGCCATCACGATTTGTCACCTGACAATAAAAATATATAATTTAATTTTAAAGTATCAACATATTGGTTACAGTGAAGTTTATTAAAGAGATGTAATTTAACACGGGCGATATGAGATTGCATTGAAAGAACGGTGACAGAAAATAACCGATAATATTTTTGTATTATAGTGTCACCTATCTGTTTTACGCAGCAAAGCAAAAATGACAAGAAATAAAATGATTCATGTTTTTCATATATCATTCACTCTTTTCAACAACGTCATATATTAAAAATCGTCAATTTACAGCAGATCAAACAGATTTTTTTTTACATTCTTTTAAATTTTCTTACATTCAACGGCAACGTATGGGATAGAAACTATCGAAAGCTTGTGTAACCGATAGCAGGAGAGGTCGATATTGATGAAAAGGAGCCGCTGCCTGTACCTGCATTTCCAGAAGCGTGCACACTCTTTGAAAGAAAACTTTCTACAGCGCACATTCAATAACCGATGCTGAAAAAAACTACTATTTGCAAAGCCGAAAATATACTTTTGAATTAGGAAAATAAAACAGTTAAACAAACTAATTTTGATCAATAAACTTAAGTATTTTTTTAAATTTTATTCAGGTTTGTATTTTTTTTTTTAAATAAATTCATTTGCATCTGCAACCTGTTCTTAGAATTTTAGCCTACGAATGGTTTTGCAGATTGGGAGGACGGTATCTTTACTCGGTCGTATCTATTTGCGTATTGACCTCTTAATCCCGCATTTATTGTTTTCCCGCATTCATAGTTCATTTTAATAGGTCCCTTTAAAAACGATAGATAGAGGTTTCACTGTACATATACAGACCTGTATATGTGTAGGTCCCGAGTGCTGCAGACTAGTGCTGCTGGACGAGCTGTGGTTAGACGTCTCGCTCTGGCGGGACTCTCCACTCAGTTGCTGCTGTTGCTGTTGCAGCTCTTGCTGCTGCTGTTGCTGCTGCTGCTGTTGTTGCTGCTGCTGCTGTTGCTGTTTATTATCCACGTATATCTCCGGAGGCTAGGGAAAATTTCAAGATAACTTGAGATAACAATATTTGAATATGAGATGCATTTTGGTGGAATTACATCTAATAAATACAGAGAGACTTTGTTAAAACGAGTACCGTAGAACGGGGCTACTTGAACTTTGATGTGTTACTTGAGCCCAGTACAAAAAAAAATTAAATCTGTATTTGGTCTACAATAATGAACGTATCGACATGATTCATTGTTTCCCTGAGAGGTGACACTTATTGTCACAATACTTCGATCGATACCACGATCTAAATATTTTTTTTGTACAGGGCTCAAGTAACACATCAAAGTTCAAGTATTTCTACGGTATATCAAAGAAATGATTTTCTTTGCAGTGGTAACAATAAGATCAAAAATAATAGTAATTACAACATATAATTTATTTTTTTTTGTAATTACTATTATTATTATTCTTATAGATATAACAGTAATATATTTTCTATATTAAAAGCATTGATAACTTTGTGGTATGATAATAAAACCCTCCTTATCATCCATTGTTTACTTTGTGTAATACCGTAATAAAAGTGATACAATTACACAAAGTGATACAAATACACAAAGTAAACAATGGATAATAATGACAGTAATAGGCCCACTTGCCTACAAAAAAAATGACAGATCCATTAAAATAGGCAGTTATTGTACCAGCAATATCTAAATGCTTCAATGAATGGTGGTAAAAAAGGCAGGGTTTTAAAAAAAATGCATAAATAAATATGTAAATAAATAAATTGTGAAACATACAATAATTACCTGGTGATTCCGGGGTGGAATCTCCATGTGCTGCCTCTGGTGAAGCAGGAGATGATTCTTCTGGAAGAAGGCCTTTCCACACGTGTCACACACGTGAGTGCGGAGCGTGCAACCACCGTCTGGATGCCTAAATGAAACATTGACATTCATTTATTCTTTTACTAAAAACAAAGTTTGTGCGATGTCATCGTAATCACGCTGTGAAAGATAAGTCATGAAAAAAAAATTACACTCTAATGTTTAATATTACCCTGGACTGGTCCCTGAAGAGCAGGAGTAATCACCTTGCCTTCATGTAAGTAACATCCAGATAACACTGCATCAATACGATGCAGTGCTCTATTCAACATTGGGGGCGGATAAAGGTTAGAATAGAAAAAGAAATAATATTTTCTTCTTCTTCTTCTTTCCATGTTCGCTCTCTAGGTGGAGCATATGGCTAATATAAGACATCTCCAAGTCATTCTGTCACGCGCCATCTCCTTGGCTTCCTCCCAGGTCAGTCCGGCATCTCAAAGTTCTGCTGAGTATAGTCAGTGAATGGTCGTCAGCGGCCTTCCGGGGCGCCGGAATCCTCGGGGTTGGAAGAAGAGACATGAAGGGTTAATGCTCTCAGGTGGCATTCTAAGGACATGTCCCAACCATGTCTGACGAAGTCATACCACTTTACGCCCGGTATTCGCCTCAAGCACCTATTTTTCAAACTTGCTAATTTCTTACTCTGAGCTTTGGTGAGATGCCACAACTTATATATTATATTTTGGATCATAATTATTGTCACACACTAGGTGTTACTGCTAATGGTACTGGAACACTGATGATGAGGAAGACGGAAACGCGCAAATGAAGACAATAATTTATTTTCCGAAAATTACAAAATTATCAAGGCGAGAAGAGCAAAGCGACGCCAATAAATTGAGTAAAGCACGATGTTTTCCTTCTTAACAGTACTGAGTATAAACACAAAGAAAACACGTCACCAAACCGATCAAATAATACTCAGTACTGAAACTCAGAGGACAAAAAGCGAGCGCGACGTATATACGTTTGAATATTAATCTTAACTGAGCACCCGAAAATTTGTCCTCCACCCCTTGTATACGATTTTAAAGGAGTTACATGTGGTGGGGACAATATTATAAACAAAATAAAAGTCGATGAACAGCGTCTCTCTGTTCTTCTACAATTTTATACACAAATTCTTATAAAAAATACACAATTTAGGAATGAACACTAGGAAATGATTGAAACATGTTTGACCAGTTTAAAAATGTGCGGAAAATAGTAGGTTACCTTCTTTGGTGCTGGTGAAGGCCGTGTCTGGACGCGAAGCCCTTACCGCAGTCGGGACAGAAGTGCACCTTGGGCCGGGGCGGGGTCGCCAGGTGGGGCGTGTGGTTGGCGATCACCGTGTTGGCCGTGTGCTGCAGGACGCCGGACCCCGCCGAGACCAGCTGCAGGCTCTGCGTCCCACCTACAATCACTTCAGCTTTATGGAAAGAAAACAAACATTCTGCAGATGTGGAAAGTTAAATAAATCCAAAGAGTTGAGGTAGTGTATTTGATTACGCATTTTTATCGATCGTTGTGCGGTATGATTCATAATCATCCGGAACATTGGTCTGTATGTTCCCGATAGTTACCTAAGACAGCGTCGACATAGATTGTTTCACATTCCTATACATAGGACCAACCAGCCGATGGTTATGCCTGTAGGAAGAGCTAACGCTATGTTGAACAATATATCATTGGATATTGATCTGTTCCATGTGTCTGAAGGAGTTTTCCGAAGCGGGATTTAGCAATAGTTTTCTTGCTTATTTTCTATTTTTGTTAATGTATACAATTTAAATTTAAGTTTGTAATGTATGTTAACTATAAAAAAATAAATTGAAATTGAAATTGAAATTTAATAGTGAAAAGTGAATTGATAGCGGGAAATCGCAAAGGCTTTTTCAATAGCAATGATACAATTTTAAATGGTTATAATGGCAACACTGTTTATTATTTTTCGAAGTTTCTTAAGTCATTTGTGTTCAGTATTTTTTTTATAATTTTCTATCAAACCCTTATCTACACCCGATGGTGCATAGGGCACTGCATCATATAAACAGTGTTATCTTGATCATTAACACATGAAGGAAAGGTGATCAGATCTCCGCTTCAGGTACCAGTCCAGGGTAATATTGAATAAATATTACTGTGAAAAAATCACTATTATATTATAATATATATTTTTCACTCTAATATTTATTCAATATTACCCTGGACTGGTACCTGAAGCGGAGGGCTGATCACCTTTCCTTCATGTGTTAACGATCAAGACAACACTGCGTTTATATGATGCAGTGCCCTTTGCACCATTGGGGTGCAGAAAAGGGTTTGAATGAAAGGTCTCAAGAGTACAAAGTAGATTACGAGAATATTCAACATGGACCAACCTTGGTGAGCTTGCGTGGGGTTGAGGAAGTTCCCGGGCTGTAGGGCTGCTGTTAGGGCGCACAGGTCCGTCACAAACGTGCGGTCACCCGTGTGCAGTCGCACATGTAACGCCAGCGCCTCCTATATAACACAACACATACTTGTGTTACTACGATCAGTGAACCGCGGTAAATATCTTGCGTTGTCATACTGACTGCCCCAAAGCAAAACCATGGATCAAATATAATGGGAATTCTAGAGAAATCGTGTATTATTTTTGAAAATTTATATTTTAAAGCTTTAGAAAAATTATATGCATTTTTTTACTATTATTTACAAATCCACCTTTTAAACAAGGGAGTGATTTTGTAAAATAATATATAGTCAGTATCAACATATTATTTTTGGTAGATATTTTCATTTTTCTTGATTTTAGAAAAATTACTACTATATTTAATTAAAATGGGAAAAAATTATTTCTTGACTAAGCATTACGTTTGTGGAATAATATGATGATTTAAATATTAAAATTAAACACTTGCATGCGACTACTTTATGAGTTTAATAATGTAAACATGACTAGTTCCAAGAATCGCATATGTTCTCATCAACAGGTGAAAATACAACCCGAGTTTGTAGAACATCTATAGTTCTCAAAACTAGTCGAATTTTATTTTTATTTTTTATATTTAAAATGGGAAAGTTTACTTACTTTAGTGTTGAAACAGTTTCCACACTCTTGACATGAATATCCAGCCGTCTTCTCTTGAATACCACCGTCTGGTCCAATCAGCTAAGAAAATAAAAACAAATGAAGCTTTCCTCGTGATTTAGTGTAACACGACACCAAAGCAGTAAAAAATTGTATATTAAAGCATTGTTAACTTTGTGGTACGGTAATATAACACTCTCTTTATCATTCATCGTTTGAAGTGGTATTACACAAAATGAACGATGAATGATAAGGAGTGTGTAATAAACAAAAAAGCCTATCTGTACAGTCCTACCTTATAGATAGATAATGACCTTCTAATCTGTGAACATTCGAGTCATCTTCCAAGAAAATAATAAATTTAAATAATGTATGGCGTAATTGCAAATAAATAATTACAAGAAACAAATAGAAATAATAACATACATTGTTTGGAACCATTTTACGACAGTGTCTGTTTGCTTTTGGCAAAAGTTGTGTCAGTAGACAACAATGTCATCCGTATTTTATTTATCTTTTAAAATATTTTTGTGGCAAAAATCATCAACCATCACATGCATTCCCAGAAAAATATACAATTAATTAGTGATTGGCAGAAAAAAAAACTACTGGAAAGAATCAAAACATTTCAAACTATTATTAAAAACTGATAGTTTTTTTTTTTAATTATGCGGATTTTAAAAATATATAATGTGATATATATACATTTAAAGTCCAGGATTGAAAATAAATAATAGTAAGTGATTGTAAAAGAAGAAGATTGTGAAGAGGGAGAGGAAGATCCCCACACGATGGACCGATCAAATTAAGGCAGCAGCAGGCGCCTCAGTGGTTGGAGCGCTACGTGCAGCGCAGTCAAGGGATAACTGGAGAAGAGTCATTGCTTCTGCAAGGGTCACAACCCTCAGCAATGAGGAATAAGACGGAGAAGAAGTAAAAGAAGTAATTTTACTTTATCGGTTAAACTGCGTAAACTTCTCTGCTAACATTTCGGCCACAACTACATTTTAGAATAATAAATTATTTTGATGACTTTTGACACGTAAAAATTGGATAACGTATAATTTTGGCACCACAACACCATAAAAAAGGCACCCATAATGGTGGCCAAAGCTTTGGCAATATGAAATTGAAGTTTGAAAAATATTTCAAATTTATACAGAAAAAAAAACACTTATAAAGATCATTTATAAAATGATGACGTCTGAAAAGTAGTTTGTATTTTTATTATTTAAAAGTAAAATTTTCAAACAATAAAAAAATATCCTAATTTGTTGTATTTGTATAATTTTATTTTAAAATTCAAGTGAGATATTTTTATTGAGGATCAAAATTTTTTCATGTTTAATCATCTTTATATATTTTTTTAACCCTTAATGGCACCCAATGTTGCATTGGGCACTGCATCGTGGCGACGCAGTGTTATTTTGATCGTTAATTGCATGACGGCAAGGTGATCAGCCCTGCGCTTCTTGTACCAGTCCTGGGTGCTATTAAATTAACATGAGAGTAAAAATTACCCATATTTATTATGACCTCTCTAGGACAGTGGTTCTTAACCTGGGTTCGATCGAATCCCAGGGGTTCAGTGAGTCAGTCTCCGGGTTCGGCGGAGGTCAAAACACACACCCAACTTATTGTACAATATTATGAAAAATGATACAACGTAAGATATATTTATTTATCCAATAGATAAAGTATATTATTTAAAAGGAATGTATGAATCTAGCAATAAAAGTAATACAAGAGTTTAAACGCTAAAAAAATGCATGTACTCCGCTTCGTACATTTTTTTATTGTGATGGGACTTCAAGTAAGTCATAACAAATGTACTAGATCTATTGGCATAATGTGTCGTCATTGCAAAATGTGATTTACAAAATCGGGGAATCACATGGAACAGAACAGTGATAATTTCCTGGCAATACTGCCGCCCAATAGTCGAATTGTAACTGTCGTATATAAATATGTACCTATGTTTTGAATTATAAAAAATCATTTCTTATTTTTACAATTAAGGGTTTGGTGAACGCGTATATGAAATTGGTGGGGTTCGGTTCCTCCAACATGGTTAAGAACCACTGCTCTAGGAGCACAGTAGCCATATGCACTGACCACCACGCTACGGAGGACAAATCATCACAGGGACCAGGATATTGAAAGATTGATATTAAATTGTGGCTAGATTCTGTCCTGGAAGATGTCCGGTTCACAGGGAGAGATACCTGCACAGCGGAAGGCTTTTGTCTACTCCCGTCGGCACCCACCACTTGCACGATCTGCGGCTTGAGCTCCTGCTGCTGCGAGGAGCCGGTCTGCTGGCCCACGCTCACGGTGGTCACGCCCACCATGGCCGAGTGCAGGATCTTGCAGTGCTGCTGCAGGTCGTTCTTGCACTTGAACGCCTCCCCGCAGTCGATGCATGAGTACGGCGAGTCGCCCGTGTGGAGCCTGCAACCGACCAAACTATTAACTCCCTATATTTATACATTTGGCGTTTAACCTGTTAACCGGGCGGGATGCATAAATACGTCCAACGCAAACAATTTCGGGTACGGGAAGGACATATGAATACGTCCTTGAAATATATGTTTATTATATTATATAAGGCTCACTCCTTTCAAGAACGTCATAAATCAAAAAACTTGATTTTTCAGGAGATGGTGTTTAAATTTGAAAAATATAATACAATGCATTAAAAATAAATATCAAGCCACTTATTGAACTTTTTACCGTGTAATAAATCTTTTTTTATAAAACGTGAAGGTTTTTTCTCCATTCGAAAAATATTAAGTATATTTAAAAAAATAATTAAACAATACCTTTTCTTCAAAATGCAAAAACAACACTTTCTGTAGCGGGTAAATATTACGTTAAAAATATGCCGCTTTTGCTGGGATATGGTACATATTCTGGGCATTCCGAAAATATGCACCACTGAAAATTGACTATTTGATTTATGACGTTCTTAAAAAGAGTATGCGATATATGGACGTATATTTATCGAACAACAAAGGTATTAGTCATCCATACATGTCTCGACATGAATTCAAGACACGGAGTGAATCAGTATTCGCGCCCGTTACAAGTTGCGTAATTGGACAGCGGACCGCCCGGTTAACAGGTTAATTTGCGAAACTCCATTTTAATTTATATATTAAATATTAAAATCAAACACTGAAGAATCTACTCTTCCTTTCTCTGAAAATGAATATAAGTACCTACATGTCCCATTACCTTTTAAATACTTGCCCATCTACTCAAACTATTGTTTTCTCCCATACATTATTACTGCACATGTTATAACTTATTATAACATAAGTATTTTAAGTGTTATAACTTAAGTACCTAGAATTGTATAGCTATTTTAAGGACCCTCAGTCTATTTAATCTTCATATTAGTTTGAAAATGCTATGACAAGGCGAAACCATTGACACAAATTTTATTTTTATGTGTTTTTAATACATAATAAAATACAATTAAGTAGACTTTAAAAGTGGAAACTGACCGGAGCATTTCGTCGTAACATAACATCGTAACATCGCTCGCGTCGAGCATCGCCGAGCATCCGAAACTATGGATGGAACGCTCGGCTCGGTGTGCTGACTGACTGAATGCTCGCATCATAATGTGTTACGTTACGAGGAAATGCTCCGGTCAATCTCCACCTTAAAGAATGCAGGGCTTACTTCATGTGCGCCACGAGTGTCCTCTTCTGCAGGAACTCCTTTCCGCAAATGGGACAGGAGTGTGGCACTCGGCCGTGCATCCGCCCGTGATTCACCAACTGGAACTTTCTCGTGAACGCCGAACCGCAATCCGGGCACACAAACGGATTCAGCGAGCCGTGGAACCGCGAATGCATCACCTGGAAATAAAAGTTCATTTAATCAAATAACAGTCGAAATGCTCAAACAGTGAAATACGGATAGAATAAAGATGTGGGAAGATGGTTTGGGCATGCGGAGCGATTGAATGATGAAATAATAGTTTAACAGATTAACAATACGAAAGTAAAAGACCATCAAATGGGGAAAGGGCTGAGTATGTCTACAAAAATGGAGTAATTTGGCAATCTATCCTGTTTGTCTACCTATGCAGAGAAAACAATAGGAAAATTATTTAATTTTTAGTTTGTTGAATAATTTTTAATTAATGTTTTACTTAGTATATACCACTGTTTCTTAAAATCTACTGTGACATGTGTTTCAATGCCTTTCGCATCATTTTCAAACACCGTATTTACTAAGTAAAACATTAATTAAAAGTGGATAGATTTTACTACATAGTGGCTGCCGAATCAATTAATGAAATTAGTTGAATAATGATAAGAGAAAATGTTTTAATGATATTTTAATTGTATGCATTTACAATTTAGTGCACCTCCGTAGTGTAATGGTCAGAATACTTGGCTACCATACTGGATGTCTCGGGTTCGATTCCCAGGGGTCAAATAAATGTAAGTAATTTTTTCACTCTAGCATTTATTCAATATCATCCTGGACTGGTACTTGAAGCGGAGGGCTGATCACCTTTCCTTACGTGTTAACAATCAAGATAACACTGCACCATCTGGTGCGGATAAGGATTTAGAGAAGAAAACTTATAATTTGGACAATGCAGTAATAAATATTCTATAATCTTGACACATATCGACTAGTATTTTATTTCAGCTTGCATTGAACTAAATATGTAATAAGATTAAAAATCTAGACTGATTATTGGGTACAGAATGCATGTGCAAAACTGTGTTTGCATTTGTTTTTTGTTTATTTGATTTGATTTCATTTTATGGCAGCACTTGGTGATCCACAAATGGCGATCATAGTGCGATAGATGACTGACCAGATGGTCCTTCTGCGCGAAGCTCTCCCCGCACTCCTGGCACACGAAGGGGCGCTCCCCGGCGTGGAACTTGCTGTGCGTCACCAGGTGTCTCTTCAGTGGGAAGCTGCGTCCGCAGTCTGCGCACACAAACGGCCGCTCTCTGCTGTGCACCTGTAACAAACACACACATTTAACCTTCCCCTCCCGGTGATATGTATTTACTACAACTCGACTTTTGAAATGAGAATATTAATATAAAATATAATAGATACGGGCTCAGAATTTTTGTATTCCTCCGTCATATAATTATGTATTACATGAAAGTATTATCATATAAAGTTATTCATTTGCGGCGACGGAAATAAATAATTTGTGAATAAATCGAGGATAAAATCGCCAATACACAAACATTTCCGTGTGTCCATGGGTGGCGTGCTTTGTGTACCTACACTTACATGTCGCAACGCGTTTACTGCGCCAGTAGTGTGCAGATTGTCTTACGTGGTGGTCGTGTCGCTACGCTAGCTATTGCGGCTACTTGCGATGTATTTTTTTCTCGTTTTCAGATACTTACCATAGCTAACATTACAAAATTGTTACATTTTAACTTATTAAAAGCAACTTTTAGGAATAATCACATTTTTCTCTTTTTTGAACCACATTTTCATATGGTGTACAAAATACATCACCGGTGCACGCGGAAGTTTTTAGCACCGTTAGGTAAAGGTTAAAAAAACACAATCTCATTTTTAAATCTGTCAGAAAACAACTCCTGACTCTTTGGACACATTGCGCGTGGCAATGAGGATAGCCTGTAACGACTTGTGATTGGTAGCCTGGAGGGGAAGAAAGGGAGAGGAAGATCCCCACACGATGGACCAATCAAGTTTAGACAGCAGCAGGCACCTTGGTTGTTGGAGCGCTACATGCAGAGTAGTCAAGGGATAACTGAAGAAGAGTCATTGCTTCAACAGTAGGGCGACAACCCTCAGTAGAAGAAGAAAACAACAATATACTTTACTGGAACATATAAACGTAAGACTCAAAGGTAAATATAGTTCAGCAACAAAACATTTTTGCAAATTCCTCAGTTTTGATACAAAAACATTTATTTTTATTTTGGATTAAACCACCTCTTTTAGGAGTTAAACCACCACCCAGGGTGGTGTTGGCCTTAGGACAAACTAACAATGCATGTTATTAATATTTTGAGTAGGTGTAAGTATGCGATTGTGATATATAAAAGTTCTGTTTTGAATATTGAAAGCATTAACTTTGTGGATCATATTAATATATTATTTTGAGAAATAAAAAGACTTTGTTTTTTGATCCACTCGCATGTGATCAAAAAACAAAGTCTTTTTATTTCTCAAAATACATAAGAGTTCTTTTTGACTATAATTTTTATTCAATATAATACCCAAAAAACAAAGTCTTTTTATTTCTCAAAATACATAAGAGTTCTTTTTGACTATAATTTTTATTCAATATAATACCCAAAAAACAAAGTCTTTTTATTTCTCAAAATACATAAGAGTTCTTTTTGACTATAATTTTTATTCAATATAATACCCAAAAAACAAAGTCTTTTTATTTCTCAAAATACATAAGAGTTCTTTTTGACTATAATTTTTATTCAATATAATACCCAAAAAACAAAGTCTTTTTATTTCTCAAAATACATAAGAGTTCTTTTTGACTATAATTTTTATTCAATATAATACCCAAAAACAAAGTCTTTTTATTTCTCAAAATACATAAGAGTTCTTTTTGACTATAATTTTTATTCAATATAATACCCAAAAAACAAAGTCTTTTTATTTCTCAAAATACATAAGAGTTCTTTTTGACTATAATTTTTATTCAATATAATACCCAAAAAACAAAGTCTTTTTATTTCTCAAAATACATAAGAGTTCTTTTTGACTATAATTTTTATTCAATATAATACCCAAAAAACAAAGTCTTTTTATTTCTCAAAATACATAAGAGTTCTTTTTGACTATAATTTTTATTCAATATAATACCCAAAAAACAAAGTCTTTTTATTTCTCAAAATACATAAGAGTTCTTTTTGACTATAATTTTTATTCAATATAATACCCAAAAAACAAAGTCTTTTTATTTCTCAAAATACATAAGAGTTCTTTTTGACTATAATTTTTATTCAATATAATACCCAAAAAACAAAGTCTTTTTATTTCTCAAAATACATAAGAGTTCTTTTTGACTATAATTTTTATTCAATATAATACCTAAAAAACAAAGTCTTTTTATTTCTCAAAATACATAAGAGTTCTTTTTGACTATAATTTTTATTCAATATAATACCCAAAAAACAAAGTCTTTTTATTTCTCAAAATACATAAAAGTTCTTTTTAACTATAATTTTTATTCAATATAATACCCAATATGTATTATATTGAATAAATACTATGAAGAAACTTATGTCTCAAATAAGTAGACAAAATTCTTGGTGATTATATATTTTATAAACACATAATCTCTTTTCAATAGTTATTATGTTACTTAGTAAGTAATATATTTAATGATCGGGGAGTAAATATGATAACATTTGTTTTTTTTCCTTATCGTATTAAACATTAAAAAAAATCATCTTCAGATTTGTCTTTTAAATTAGTACATTTGTGCTAAGATAACGCAATTTGTTAATGTGAAATACATATTTTTTTCTCAATACTACTTTTCATATATTTTTCTCCATATTTTATTTTTACTCTGTATTGTCTGTCCAACTAGGTTGTGCCCGACTATAAAACAAACAAGGGGTGTAATTCGATTGCAAAATAAAATATTTACACAAAAAATGTACTCTATGCTTAATTATGCTTAATTTATGAAGATTAAAAAAAATGCACTTCTTCTTGTATTTTTTAAAAATCAATATTATTAAATAAAAATTATTACAGCTCACATTACAAAATTGTTACATTTCAACTTGAACTGTGGTTAATAAAGCAACATTTAGAAATATTCACATTTTTCCCGTTTTTATATCACATTTTCATATGGTGTACAAAATACATATCGAAGTAGCACGCAGTACCATTATGGAAATGTTAATATCTTATATTATTTAGAGAAATAAAAAGACTTTGTTTTTTGGTCCACTCACATTTTTATTAACCAACTAGTTTCGGCAACAACCTGTTGCCCTCTTCAGGGTTTAATTTATGACTGAAACTATAAACCCTGAAGAGGGCAACAGGTTGTTGCCGAAACTAGTTGGTTAAAAAAAAAGTGAGTGGCTCAAAAAACAAAATCTTTTTATTTCTCAGAATAATATATCAATATGACCCACAAAGTTAATGCTTTCAATATTCAAAAGTTAATATCTTACCCTGGAGTGCGTGAGTAGGTGATGCTTAAGTGTGAAGGACTTCTTGCACTCGTGGCACTGGAAGGGCCTCTCCGCCGAATGCAGTAACAGATGCGTGTTGAGGCAGTGTTTGTGCGCAAAGGCCTTGCCACAATGTGAGCATGCGTGCGGTCTCTCGCCTGCAAGAAAAAGAATGCTTGTTATTGACATGGCCAAACGCATTTACGAAAACACCGCAAAATTAATCTTTAATAAAAAGAAAAGTACACAAGTAGCATGGTTCGCCGTTTGATCCTGGCATTAATTTTGTTTGTATTTTTGTGCTCTTAATCCTCACTGGTCCAATGTCGAATCTCATTTGACATCGATTTTTTCCTCATAGATCCCATGTCGGATCTTATTTGACATTTTTTTCATCATAGTTAAAAAACAAGCTCACATTTTTTCACTCGTATCTATTACAGTATGTGGAGCAGGGGATGAATGATTTTTTTCCCATTGGAATGTAACTATTTACCGTAGAACGGGGCTACTTGAACTTTAAAGTGTTACTTGAGCCCAGTACAAAAAAAAATTAAAACTGTATTTGGTCTACAATAATGAACGTATAAGTGTCACCTGTCAGGGAAACAATGAATCATGTCGATACGATCATTATTGTAGATCAAATACAGATCTAAATAAAAAAAATTGTACTGGGCTCAAGTAACACATCATAGTTCAAGTAGCCCCTAGGTTCTACGGCACCTAGAATTTTTTTTTTAATTTGGAGGGCCGGAAGAGGTTATACATGTTAAACTAAAAAGGGAATATTGAAAAGTTACCTGTGTGTACTCTGCTGTGTGTGGTGAGATGGTGTTTCAACAGAAAAGATTTGCCGCATTCTTCGCAGGAATACGGGCGTTCCTTGGGCATCGATGATGGTGTCTGCGGATTTTAAAGTACACAATTTAATTTTTGTTTAAATCCAAACAGCATCACTTTCGGTGCAAGATAAAAAGGACTCGTAACAAAATGCAGCACAGAGAAATATAATTATGGATTTTAATTTAAGAATAAAGATATTATGAGAAACCCTCTTAACCCGATGGTTGCCAGAGACGAGATATCTCGGCAAATGGCGGAGTGCCCGTATGGCCAGAGACGAGATATCTCGTCAGTACTTTTGATGACGTATTACTCCGCAGTTTTAACTCATATTGACAATCTGTCAAAAACGGAACATACATTGCCATCAGTTGAAGTTGTCACAAAATATTTTATAAAGTTTTTAAATACTTTTAAGTGATTTATCGGTATCACTTTCAGCTGACAGTTGACAGATGTCATTAGGGCTACCACTCAAACCACTTGAAATATTGATTATTTTAATCGATTGTTTTGAACGCCAGGGGTTTTTATTTTGCTCAATTTTTTTGTGTTTTTCTTATTATTTTAAAATATTCCATTGATAAATAATAGTTGTGTGTTAATATTAAATTTAATAAAAACTTGCGTGTGCGACTTAGTGTGACAACCCTGAAAATTTGAAACTGGTTTAACTTCAAGAATAAAACTCTAACAATCGATGCGGGATATAATATTTGGTAAGTAAATTATAATTCAATAAAAACAAAAAAAAAAATCTTTAGACAACTTTTTTTTTTCAAAAAAATACTTGGCCTGTTGAGCACTGCCGCGTAATTTATTTGCGGCTATGAAAAGGTTAATTTTAACCCTAATATTTCAAGTTAATCTTTTTTGAATCCTGAAAAAAAAATAACAATGCATTTTTAAATTAAAAAAATCATTAATTGTAATTTTACTAACAAAATTTGTCTAACTAAGCTGAATCTGTTCGTATTCACAGGCAAGTATGAAAAAGGGACTACTGCTCAACATTTTTTTTATACAAAAATACTGAGATAAAAATAATGAAAAAAAAACATGAACATAACAAAATCGAAAAGAAAAAAAAAGATTAAAACAGTTCTATTTGTGCAGAATTCTTAACCATGATGGATTTCTCATTTGAATGTGAATAGTATTCAAAAGAAAAAAGGAATAATACCTTTTTTTATATAAGAGGTCAGGGATCTTGCATCCCTTGTGCGACTATATTAGGTCTATTTTGACCTTCCTCTGTGTCATAGCTCACTCTCGAGACCTACGTGAGTCATGTAACTCACGTAGATCTTGAGAGTGAGCTATGATTGCGAGTGAGCTATAATTGCGAGTGAGCTACGAATGCGAGTCAGCTATGAATGGGAATGAGCTAGGAATAATACCTTGGGAGAATGCGAATGATTGGTCCCCGGCTCCTGCTTGGTCTGCACGAGCTGCATCTGCTGCATGGGCTGCTGCTGCTGGTCGGGGGACACGCTGCCCGAGTCGCCGCCCATGGCCTTGAGGCCCCCGTTGAGCAGCGAGTGGCCCAGCTGCCCCGAGTCCAGCACGGGCAGCCCCTGCGCGGCCTGCAGCGCGCGCTTCATCAGGATCTCGTTGCACTCCTCGGCCGTCAGCTGGATCGGCCCGATGGGCGTCATGAAGTGCTTGCCCGGTATATTAGCTGCAATTTAAATTATGCACGTTTATCATGCGCTCTATTGGCGGGATAATACATAGAAAACCCTTATCCGCACACAATGATGTATAGAGCAATGCATCGTATAGGAGTGTTATCTTGGTTGTTGGAATACACAAAGGAAAAGTGATCAGCCTTCCACTTCAGGTACTAGTCCAGGGTCATATCAAATAAAAATTAGACTGTAAAATCACTAATATTTATTTTGACCCTCTTCGGAATCAAACCCAGGACCTCCAGCATGGTAGTCTAGCGCACTAATCATTACACTATGAAGGCGGACTTTATATTTAATTTAATTATAAAGTCTGCCTCGTTTTAAATATTAAGTACACCTCCTTTTAATTAAAAGGGCCTATATAAATTTATATTTATATTTATGTAAATTAATATTTTTATTTATATTAATAGCACCTTTTTTACAGATTTTCTGTACTGTAATCCGAACGCTCCACTAGTCCGAACATAGGATAAATTTAGATTCTCTGTACTGTAATCCGAATGCTCCACTAGTCTGAACATGGGATAAATTTTCGGCATTTGGATTATAGAGGTCCTGCTGTATTCATTTAGTAGTAAAGAAATAAAATAAAATATAAAAACTTACAGGCAATAAAACTCTGTGTTGTGTGATTTTGCTGCGTCGTCCGTGTGGTGGTCGAGTGTGGAAACGCATCATTGACGAGAAACATTGTTCTTCTTCCCGCTGTCCCCTTGCTGCCCTTGTCCTGGGATTGGGGAGACTTGTGCGCCGCGACGGTCAGAGTCGTCTCCGAACCCGATATCTGAAATAAATAATACTCCGTTAACTCAACATTTTGCTACCATTTATTTATTGATTTGGCGTTTAATTTGTAGAACTCAATTTTAATTTATGTATTAATTTTATATCAAACAGATTTTTTGAGTCTACTGAGTTGTATTTTATTAACAAAAACATATAAAAAATTAATATTATGACAATTGTTTCGCCTAGTTATGGCATTTTCAAACGAATGGTTCATTCACAAAACATTAGTTTGAAAATGCCCTAACAAGGCGAAACAATTGTCACAATATAATAATTTTTTTATGTGTTTTTGTTAATAAAATACAACTTAGTAGACTCAAAAAATCTGTGTTTGATTTAAAATTAATACATAAATTTTGCTACCACTTTAAAATGTTCATAGTGTTCCAAGGAAATAAATAGTTAATCAAAAAATAACTACAACTAAATCACTTTTTTGAAAAATAGTACTAGTCCACATCCGGCAAATTAAATTTTGAATGCCTATTTTATGGATAGACTTACAGATCTAACTTAACACACTTGGGACGGGAAAGGTATTTCTACCCGTTGGGTCGGTTGATGCTTAAGGACAGGAAGGGTATTTTTACCTTCTGCGCCAACCTCATTTCAAAGGAAAAGAAAAGAAGTATCCAATGTTTTTATATTAATATTATATACCAATCTCTTAATCAATGATCAAATCCCGACGCCAGCGGTCTGCAAGCGAAAAAATACCCGTCCAAAATGTGTTATATAATTAGTCCCATTTTCAGAAGGAATCTATGGGCAATCGGCTATTTCCGGGTTATTAAATAAATTTTAACCTTATCAAAAGTAAGAATTTCACTTATAAGACAACTAAAACCTAACAACAATGACTTGGCAATTGAATGAGACTATTGTTTATGTAAAATACTTTTTGATGGGTATTTTTTACTCCTGCGGACCGCTAGCGATGGGATTTGATAATTATGTACATATAGTTAAGGCCTTAACAAAGAGATAGGTATATAATATTCATATAAAAACATTGGATTATTCCTTCTTTTCTGACTTTGAAATGAGGGCAATGCAGGAGGTAAAAATACCCTTCCCGTCCTTAAGCATAATCAACCAAACGGGTTGAAATACCTTTCCCATCCGAAGTGTGTTAATATAAATCAAAACACAATTCCATAACAGTAAATTTATTCATTTCTCAGATGGTTGTTTCGCCATGTGAGGGGCATTATCAAACCTAAATTTGAAACACAAATATAAACAAATTGAGTAGAATCACAAGTATTCTTTTAATTTACATTAATATATAACAAATTTATAACGGATTTTAAATTTATTAATAATAATAAACAAATACAGCGGTGCAGAGAATAAAAATATTATTTTATTTTTAATATCAGTCAAATTTTTTATTGAGTGAAGTAAAGTGATCGTTCCTAGTAAAGGTCACAAACGCACAAAAAATACACATGCTGAGACACACACATGCCCGCAGCTAATGAGTCACTCTTCTTTTTTATATGTTCCCAAAAAACATCAAATTAAAAACAAAATTTTTAAATTTTAAATACAAATTAAGATTACAAAACAAATTGCCTTTGTTAATGGTTTCAACTATGTATTCTGATGAATCGATTTTTCTAGAAACAGCGGTGTTAATTTAAAACCATTATTTTGTTATACTTTTAACAGAGTTCATCAATGCATAAGTAAATTGTTTTTGTTTTATAATAGTTTGCAAATTTTATTATCTTTAAATAATATTTAAATGTTACACGTGTGTAAAGTGATCACTTAAACCAGCCTATGACGGTCGTCAGCCCCGTAAATGCCCAGACTTCCATATTCTTCTTCATCTTTGATGAGATGTCAAAAAATAATATGAAAATAACTCCTGTAATAACTCCTGTCTGGAGATAATCCAGATTTTGTGAACAAGTATTTGGACACACTCAAAATGTTGTATATTTAAAGATAATAACATTCGTGGATTTGTATAAACTACATCCGTGATATACAAAGGGAATACTCTATTTGAATTTTGTTTCGAACTAAAGAGTTTTCTGGCCTCACACCTATGAGGTCAGAAGTATGAATTATTAATTACTGTGTAAATTTTTATCTCTACAACTAACATACTATTATAGTTTCATGATGTGTACAATTTTCCATTAAATACCTATAACTTTAAAAGATAAAAGCCTTTACTATCAGTGAATAAATTTATTTGCAATATTTTTCAAACAATAGTGAGTTTGACCTTGAACATAGTGACCAACATTATATTCTAAACATAACTGTAAATGATGGCCGCTCTGCACTAGGCAAACAAATTTGCAAATGCAATGGCAGGTCTTCCGGTTTGTTTATGATCCCAGGTGAAATCTCATCTCTGTAAGAATAGGAAGTTTACTTATTTTTTGTCAGCAATCACGCGGTGACTTTGCACCATCTACTGACAAAATAATAACTACACTTCCTGTGCTAGCAGAAATGCTTGACTATCGGGTATCACCGCCACAGGAAATTATAGACAATCAAGAATATCGAACTTACAAATTTACTTGCGTAGACGGAGGGGAGATGAAGAAAGAAGAAAAAAAAAGTACAGAAAATTAGAATACCATGATTAGCATACTACTATTAAAAACCCATCATTTTTACTCTGAAACTTCTTTATCATGTTTAAATTAATAGCTTTTAAAATAATAATAAAAAAATTAAGTTTTGAACTGCAGTATGATGACGAAATTTGATCCATGATATTTGCTGTACAATTTTTTTAATCTACTTTAGAAAATAAATAATTCGTTAAGAGTTTATAAAAGAAATATGTTCAAGTCAATTGTCCTCAGTAGTAGAGTCACAGCGTAAGTCATAGTTTGAAGCTTCGATCCCACTCTACCACACTTGATTTCCATTCTTAATAATGGGCTACAAAAATAGTATCAAATTGAAATACTCATGTTTATAATAAGAGAACAAATATTTCACTTTTAGCACAATTTTTTATCTGACAAACAAAAATATTTGTCTTTTTTTTAAGCAATCAGCGAATTTTAGAATAAACATAAAATGAAATAATCTCTAAGAGTATTTTCTCTAAATAAACAGGATAATAATTTTTAAATTGTATTAATAATAATATAAATGAATGACTTTTTACACATTGTGTTTCCTTTTATTTATAAATATTTATGTACTTATGGTGACATTTGGAGAGCTGTCAAAATATTTCCTTACGAAGAGGCAAATTTGACATCGCCATAGTATCTTCAGTTTAAGTTCATCTCACTCCCACTGCATCTAACTCCTGGTGGAGGAGCATTCTATGCCATCGGGCCCGCAACACTAAAGGCTCGCTAAACAAATTTAGTGCGCCGGTTGCGAACAGGCAAGATCACTTTACTCATGGCAGTTGTATCTGATTTAAAAGTAAAACGTCTATCAGCTAATTCGCCTGAAATGCACAGCTCTTTTAGATACTCTGAACGCGTACTACGCATTGATTTTTACTCAAACAGAGGTCATATTCTACCTTATCGGGAAAGCGTAACCATAGTAGTTTTTGAAATTACGCTTCTAATTTTCATTTCAATTATTTGTACAAATTGTTCTTGAAATTAAATAATATTATAAGGAAAGATATTTGTCTATTTGTATGTAAAACAATCATATTTTGATGATGGGCCCATAAATAGTACTCTAACTTTGTTAGAAGTAAATTCATGTGAAACAATTGTCAATTTCCAGTTGTAGAATAAACAGAGTGATATATCATTAGTTAAAAACAATATTGGTCAAATTATATATAAAATACATGGAAAATAGGATTGTTTGTTTCTGCATGTAATATGATGCATGCAACGAAATATGATGTAAGTATATATATATATTGAATACGGTGTTCAGTAAATAACAGCGTTGAATGCTTACCGTATTTCCCAAAGTATAGCTAAGGTTACTAGTGCCCCCATCGATGTCCCCCCCTTTAGATATGTCCGAAGATGTAGTGAAGCCCCAGGAGTATCCGAGACCGGACACATTTGTAGGAGTCGGCATACACATTATGAAGACTTGGAGACGTCAGAACGTCCCTCCACTAACAACTAGTGTCCATCCTTAGTCCTCAGAACCGTTGGCTACCGGCTATCATATGTCATGATTATTCCAACCCATACACTTCGCCAGCTAACCCGAGTTTAAATCACGAGTATTTTGCGAACGATCCCGTGAAAACCTACTTCGTTTACCGCCTTTTCAGACAGCTGGCAGAAACAACCTTACTGCGAATATCAATAAAGGCAGCTTAAGAATACGTTTGATTGATTTAAATTAGAAACGATTAATTCGAAAGGGTTGATATGAACACTTGTTTTTGATAGATTGTCTAAACGTTAAGATCAAAAGAGACGCCAGTCCTAAAACTCAAATCAGATTACCATCAGTTCGTGCATTTGAACGCGGGCCCTAAATCCTTAACAACAAACAACGCTAAACGAGGCCTTCAAATACAGGCAACCGAATACATGTAAAGGTTTTAACACCGACAACACACACATTACGCGCGGTGATACGCCAACCTAGGAGGATTGGTCGCCATTTTATTATTTATGGATGTTTGCGTAAATACCAATCAATTAATAAATAATTTCCCCAGAAATAATTATGTTTAGCCAACTTAGCGAAAATTATAAAAATGAGGAACTTTAAACGTTTTGTAAAGTTTATGGCAACTTTGATTTATTGGTAAGTAGGTGCCATAAAAAAATCATTTATAAAGGTATGTTTACACAACGTATGTGAAGCTATCAGGCTTGTGTGTGCATGAGATTTTCAATATCAGCTTGTGATTGTGACTGTAGTAGAGCGTGTATTCAGTCGGTGGGAAGTATGTTTTTCGTTTTTTTTCAAAAACAAATTACAAAATGGAATAATAATAAAAACGAATGTTTAAAAGTGATAAAAAAGTTTGGGTAGGAGGAGTGGGAGGCAAATTTAAGGAAAATTTAAAAAAATAACTATTTTTCGTTACAACTAAGAAAATATAAAGATATAATATTTTTTTGTTTGATTATTTCTTTGGATTTTTTAAACCCGGACTTAACATTTTACCTATTTTTAAACATGTTTTTAAAAGAATAACCCTCAAAGTCTTTGTATTGAAAATTTTCTGTTCGCAGTATAGTAAGGATACGGAATTCAATATTAAAAAAAAAAAACATCACAATACCCAGACATATTGAAAACAAACATTCCTTAAATTCATTTGCAATCTGCGGGAAAGGATCCTGCGACACCAGTTTCGTAGTTGAGCGTATACCCAGCTACGCCACAACGCTAAGATAAGGAAATAGGATTGAAAGAAATTAAATAAAAAATTATGTGGAATTCAGAATTTTTAGATCACTAAAATTTTATCAACCAATGTTTCAGTGATTAGATTGAAACAAGAAATGAAAACCAGATTAAGTATTCTCTCAATGTGGATAAAATAAAAATAAACCCTTTAAAATAAATATACTAACATGCCAACATTTCTGAACCGTGGAAAACTGGTGCGGGATTCGCATGGAATAAAATGAACGTTGCGTATAATAATGACTATTAGCAATGATTTTCAACTATCTCGATACTGAGGTGCTAAGGAAATATTTATAATTGGGCGTTTTTCTCTGCCATGAAGTCTCTGGCAACGAATCCGGTATTCAATACATGAAACCATTTGGTCCACATCAGGGTGAATACATTCCCTAATTTTTTCCAAGGGATGCGATAATTTGCTGGTAAATATGTTTATAAAATAATGTATTTAATATATGTATGGAATGAAAAAGGGAGCCTGCACACCTGTCCCCATTATCTCACGGTTTGAAAAATATAAATTTTCTATTTACCCCATATCACGATACTAAAATTTCAATTTGGAGTATCATGATAAAAAGTCAATAATTTAATGTATTAGTGAATGCTGATTGTTTTATAATTTAGAATTTCAAATATTTATTAAATTTAATTATGAAAAATATTTATGAAAAAATGCTTCATCATCCGGTTATAATTGTTGGGTAAGTACTAAATTACCTACGTTATTGTCTAGATAAAAGCAAATTTAATAACTTCAACAATGGACAATAAGACGAAAAATATAGATGTCAGTTTGAGTTTTTGTGCTTTGATACTGTTTTTCTAATTGTGCAGAATTTTAATCAAAGTCACAATACAAGAGTTTTTTCTTTTGAACATATAGATATATAGAATTTTTAATACTACACTTTAAATATGATGACGATAGACAAAGCGGACGGGGCCACGCCGCTAGCGGTGTCCGGCAACAACCCATTAGAACAATTCGTTTTATTAGCAAAAGGCACCAAGGGTAGCGCGTGTGCAGAATTAATAAAACAAGTACTAGAAGCTCCCGGTGTTCACGTTTTTGGTGAATTACTTGATATGCCCAATTTGAAAGAGGTTTGTGCAATTGTTGATTTACTTTATTGTTGTCCCGTCTGATAAAAATCTAGGGGAAAATGCCTTATAATTGTTTATTTACATTATTAATGCTTATGGTAATCATTAATTATCGCATTGTGTGTCTTAACCAAAGTTTTTTTGTTTTTGTCAAGATTACAGCGCATATCCAATATTTGAGGTTAAACATAACTATACCCAGTGATGGGGTTAAAAAATTTCAAGAACTGGTTCGCCCTTTAGGTAGTACCTAAAGGGCGAACCCTACCCCCCCCCCCCTACAAAAAAATGTTCTTTCATGTATTCATTTATTTGTTTTTTATTCTGCACATAAACAGAACATTCACATAACAAATGACCATACCACAAAGATAACAATTATTTTATTGTGAAAAAATAAAATTATTTTCATATTTCGTAGTCGTACAGGAGAAAGTGACCAACTAACAAAACATTAAATGTTCAGGAGGGCCATTTAAGTCACTTTTGCTCGACAAGAAAATATAAATCAATGCAGTTAGTCATTTTTAACAAGTCAATATATTATGCTTCCAAGTTTAAAAACATTCGGAATTTTTTCAGGGCAATATTAAGCTAGTAAGATATCAAATAGTCAATAATCACGATTTTGTAAAAAATGCAATCGGTCACTTTCTCCTGCATGACTATGATTCGTTTCTTTATCTAACCTACGTTTTCTTTTTTGTCTACAGCTTGAAGGTGGTCCCTACGATGTACATTTTAAGACATTGAATTTATTCGCTTATGGAACATATAAGGAGTATTTAAGGGACAAAAGTAATTACCTGGAATTGACACCCGTCCAATCTAAAAAGCTCCAGCATTTAACTATAGTCACCCTCGCTACATGTGAAAAGTGTATTCCCTACAGTCGCCTACTCGAGGAACTTGATATAAAGAATGTGCGAGACCTAGAAGACTTAATTATTGAAGCAATCTATTCAGGTATGCCATCAAACTATGAAAACATTTCGCTCACTCCTTACAACAACGTCATATATCAAAAATCGCCAATTTTCAGTTGTGTGTTTCATATTTTCGGAATGCCCAGAAAATGTACTATATCCCAGCAAAAGCGGCATATTTTAAACATAATATTTACCCGCTACAGGGCAGAAAGTGTTGTTTTTGCACTTTGAAGAAAAGGAATTGTTTAATTATTTTTCTAAATATACTAAATATTAAGAAAAGAAGCAGAGGAAGACCGAGAAAAACATGGCACGATCAGGTATGCCAAATACTTGAAAGTGGTCAGGTTAGGAGTCGTAACAATCGGCGGGTATGTATGAGGAGATGCATGAACGTGGAAGAGGCGAAGAATGTTTGCAAGGACAGAGTGGTGTGGCGCTCTATTCTCTCTGCCTACCCCTGCGGGGAAGCGGCGTGATGGTTAGTTAGTTAGTTTTACTAAATATTTTTCAAATGGAGAAAAAAACATTCAGGTTTTACCTGAAAAGATCTGTTGCGCAGTAAAAATGTCAATAAGTGGCTTGATATTTATTTTTAATACATTTTATTATATTTTTACACTTTAAAAACGATATCCTGAAAAATCAAGTTTTTTGATTTATAATATTGTTGAAAGGAGGGATTTGTAGTTTTCGAAACTAGTAGTGTGAAATAAAACTCATTTAGTGGTCTAAAAGAAGTGTTTATTTTTTAATAATCAGCATGTTATCAGTCAATGCTTAATCAATAAATAATACAATATCTCAATATATATATATTCTATCCATATTTTCATGATTGTAGAACGATGAATGCGCAAAAATGCAAAATTACATTATTTGCACCTTAAAAAAAGACAATGCGATGCGATGGTATAAATCACTCATTTCACTCTCATAAATTAAAATTATTACACCTTGTTCCATATAAAGGCCAAATTATGAATTATCTTGAAAATTTAGAAATCCAAAAAAACCTAAATTCTAATAATAATTTATTAAATAATATATTGTTTCAAAATTCTTCACCTTTGCTTTCCATTTTTCCTTTGTTTTCAAACTCCGTCCCTTGACTAACCCCTTCCCCTTACTTTCCCCTCTCCTTATTTATAGAACAATTATATATTTTATATTTTAGTTATTATACAGACCTGAATGATGGAAGTTTAACTTCTGAAACATGTAGTCTATAATAAAACTCAAGTGGTAAAAAATGAAGTGTTTTCTTTAATCATTGATGGTATAAAAATGTGAATACGTGGCTGGTACAGTGACAGTTTTGATTTATGACTATATTAGAAAAAGAATATAAAATATCTCTTGTTTATGTATGAATGTATTGTTTTTGTATGATCATGATGATATGATTTAAACAACAAAATATATAAAAAGTTTTTCGTTATCTATAGAAGAAGAAAAATCGTTTGAATGCAATATTAAAATGTATTATAGCTTTTTTGCTGCAATAGTTAGTGCAATCCTGAGTCTATCGTATTGTGAAAAAAAAATTGATAAGTATTTAAAAATCTATTACCATTGATTCTTATCATAGGGTACTGCATCAAATCGATTTATTGTTAATTTGATCGGTTAACTATATGAAGACAAGGAAATCAAGCCTGCGCTTCAGGTACCACTCCAGGGTAATATTAAATAAATATTAGAGTGAAAATAACCAGCATGGTAGCTAAATGTGCGAACCACTACACTATGGTGGCGGATCTCTCTTATAATATATATGTAAAAAAAAGACATGCGTGTTATTATTGGCTAATAAATTAATATGAAAAATCACAAGACATCACAAGACATTAATATGAAAAATCACAAGAAAACACAAGACAAAATCACAAGACAGGTTACATTCTTATTGAAATATTTAGAGAAGTAAGGGAGATATGAAGGTTTATTAAACTTAAGGATATTTGAATAAACCGAAAAAGGGACACCGCTATATGTCATCAAATTTTACGTCATCGGGTGTGTGTGGCGTATCCCAAAATGTCTCTGCCTTCTAGAGCTATAATAGTAGTAGTATGGATAGTTTGTTTACCACTACAGTACCATTTGTGTTATAATATGAACGGGGGATGGCAGGGTAGACTATAGACATCAACAAATAGAGCCGCCAATAATTTAGCAATGTCACCAATATTCAAATAAGCCCATCGTTTCTGTTACGTCATTCATTACCAACTTACAAAAACAGCGTTTTTACAAAGGCGAATTTTACAAAGGAAAATGATGAATGAAAATATTGATTATATCAGCTGTTATAAACGTAAAACGAATCTTACACAATCCTTTATAGGTTGAGTATGTTAAATTATATATTCCTGCCGAGTGATAAAACCCCATTGCATTAAAAATTGAATTTTGAAGTATGCGTACATTTTGAAGTTCCTTGAAAACTAATCTGCTCATCTGCGGTGTTCTAGACATAATCCATGGCAAACTGGACCAGAAGAACAGCCGGCTGGAGGTGGACTATGCGCTCGGGAGGGACGCCCGGCCCGAGGAGGTGGACTCCATCCTGGCCACGCTGCGCGAGTGGTGCGAGTCCTGCGACGCGGTGCTGGCCTGCGTGGACACGCAGATACAGAGAGCCAACTCGGAGAAACAGCGCAGGACCAAGCACAAGGACGCCATCGAAACTGAAGTAAGGAAAATATCATCCTGATTAAATCTAATTTATTATTAGATTAAAACCAATATTTTTAGCTTTTCCACTTTTTTATTTGACCAGCGACCGGGTTTCGTCGTTACCGACATCATCAGACTGGTCGCAGACTGGTTACAGACATCATCGCACTAAAAATATTGGTTTTAATCTAATAATAAATCAAAAATGCAATTCCATCACGAAGTGTCAGTGGATAATATAAATCTGATTAAATCTGTTTACTTTTTTAAAAAAAAAAAAAAATAAGTATTCGTGTTTTTATTATTTACACAAATATTTCAATTTCATAGTATTTCTATGAGCCTAAGCGGCTCATTATTAGAAATAGGTATCAAATTGTGGTAGAGTGGGTTCGAACCGAGAAACTCTGACTTAAGAGTCCGCGACAGTAACCACGGGACCACAACCCGACACTTCTTCTGTTCGTGTCATGTCAGGTCCCCCTGATGTGGACTATCAGTTAACAGTAATTGTGGAAGTCCTCACCAAAACTATATATTTCCATTTTAAATGATTTTAAGTAATCAGGAATTTTAGCTTGTAAAATTGTTACATTTTGGTGCGATTATTGATTTCATATTTGTTTAACAGGGTTGGTAACGTTTTGTCGCAACTTTAATTAAGATTTCGATAGAAACCTTAAACCTTTCGATGTAAACAGAACAAATTTGCATTAAAATTATTTTTTTGTGCAATATTGGAAATGCAACTTTTTGGTGAAGACCTCCACAATTGTCCTTGTCGTGGGCAGCTCTAAACACTGCCTCAACGGTCCTCATCCCCGTCGAAGAAGAATACTTCCATATTCTTCTTCATCTATGTTGAGATGTATTTTTTATCACTTTTTTTAGATTTATTACTTTGATATAGAATTTTTTCGATTCTCACCAACGCACTCCTTTCTTCATTCCTCATAAAGATGCTTTATTGATATATAAACTGATATTTGGAGTATTTCCTCATGGTTTGGGTTGAAGGATTCGCATGGAAACACAACACTTGCTCAATGAAACTTTATTTACTTGTGTCAAACCCGCCGAAACATACCTAACCACGTTATTTATTAATTTGGCATTAAAAAAAATAACACTTGTATAATACCAATTAATGAGTTTAATTTCATTACACACGACTAGTTTTAAAAACTACAGATATTTTCGTCTACGGGTGAATAGTAAAACTAATTTTGACACACCTGAAGATGAAAACATCTGTATTTTCGAAGCTTTTCGTGTGTAATGAAATAAAACTGATTAAGTGGTATAGTACAACTGTTTTAAAAAAATATACTTTGTATTTGTATCTGTTATTGAATCTTTTTTCCAGTAATAATTTTTCTAATAATTGAGTAGTCACTTTGTTTACAGCATTCATGGGTTTTTATATCTGGCAGTTGTCCAAACTGTATGACGTCATTATGTATTGTTTCTTGGGTAGTTGGCTCAACACACAGGTCCGAATCTTGACCGCTGCTACTGCGAAGTGTTGTTTTATTACTTTTTAATTTGCACTGTGATCTTACGTTCGGTTTGATTTATTTGCTTAAATAACTTATTTGTAACATACAACAAATCTTACACTCTGCGTAGTTGTAGCAGACAACCCGTCTCACTTAAGATATAATGCAATAATGTGGAAAACTGTAATAAATCATTTCTCAATTGAATTGACAAATATTTCATGCCGGTCTACTTTTTGGGGGAAATTCAAATTCAATTGTTTTGAAGGTTTTTGTATTTAACCTTTCCCTTCCGGTACTAAAATAAAACGCGCTTACCGGTGTTGGGTAGTCACTACACAATAAAAAAAATACAGAGACCTAAAAAATACAAAGCCACCTTACTTGTCTTGTCAGTGGAGTTCAAATTCAATGGGGTCTTATCACTCGGGAGGAATGTCTAATTTAACGTACTCAACCTATAAAGGATTGTGTAAGGCTCGTCTTGTGTTTATACAGGCGATATAATCATTATTTTCATTCATCATTTTCTTTTGCATTTCGTAAATACGTTGTTTTCGTAAGTTGGTAACGAATGACGTCACGGAGACGAATTCACACTACTATTATTACAGCTCTATAAAGCAGATACATAAAGGGATACGCCCCATAACACACCCGATGACATAAAATTTGATGACGGTCCGGGAGTATGGACGTAAATGAACGTCAGTGCTAATTTTCCTTAAAGGAGTATGGTCGTTAATGAACGTCGAAGTCCGTCTGTTAGTTAGTATGATGTAACTTGTATAGCAATGACATCTGCAGATATTTGTGTGTAATTTTGTCATAGTTGAAAAATATTTCGAAGAGGTGTTTTTTTTTTATTAAATTATTTTAACATAATTTCTATCTTCATAATACATCGATTTAATGGAAAAAAAAATTTTTTCATGTAAAAAGAACCCACTCCCCAGAGAAAGTCGGACATCAATTTTTGTACTACCGGAAAGGTCAAAATATCTAATGTTTAAACCTAAAGGTTAAGACATAAAATATCTCCCTTACTTCTCTACAGATTTCAATAAGAATGTTACCGATAGTCTTGTGATTTCTCATATTAATTTATTAGCTAATAGACCAACATTGTGAGAAATATCCATTGATTCAATGTTTTTAAAATTGGTGTTTTTTTTTTCTAGATAATCAATCTCAAGAAAAGTTTAAAAGTCCAAGATGTGGAGGATAACGGCGGCGGTGCAGGAAGCTCGGATGGCCACTTCAGGAAAAAACCAGTCAATAAAGGGAAAACAGCCCGTAATACTGGGAAATTCTGGCAGAAAACGACATAAACACTCTTGTACCTCATTATTTATATATTCAGAATATTTTAATTACCAATCTAAAATCTACCCAAGTCGATATTATTTAAATAAACATTTTTTTCATACTGAATATATATTTTTTTCTATTTCTGTAAATAATCAGTACCAAATTTGCAATAAAATGGCTTATAAATAAAAGATTTTCACTATCCATTTTCAAACTTATTAAAATCAAGATTAATATACATACACATTTAAGGTGGAGACTGACTAGAGCATTTCGTCGTAACGTAACACGTTACGATGCGAGCATTTGTATAGTCAGTACAGCGAGCAGAGCGCTCCATCCATAGTTTGGGATGCTCGGTGATGCTCGCCGCGAGCGATGTTACGACGTTATGTTACGACGAAATGCTCCTGTCAGTCTCCACCTTTACAGGCATTGTTTATGCCGATGGTTATAAAGTGGTTGAATAATGTAATGAATCCTTCCTAGTGTTCAATATATATTTTCCAGGTAACCTTTTTTTTTTCACCGTGAAGTTGAAGGGAGAAAAAAAGGACTATGATTATATTTATTTCTTTCAAATACATTGGAATCTACTTATTGTGATCACTTTGAGATTGTTTAGTTTTGATAACATTAACCAGCTAATAAAGTAAAGCAGAAAATAAAATAAGTATGTAATATGTTCTTACATTTTTTTTGCATTTAGAGCTCATGGTTTTTTTATTTTTTATTATAAATGTTTTAATCAAAGATACATTGTATGGCAAAAATAATCAACATAGTTACAATCAACGTAGTAATCAACATAGTTACATATTTTATCATAATAATCAACATAGTTACATATTTCTTTTTTTTTTTTTTTTACGTGCTACCTCACTAAGAGAGCAGATTGCTCGTGTTTAGAGAGGGAGTTCGCTGACAGGGTTTGTACATATAAATAAGAAGTAAAAATAAGAAATAATAAATGATAATCAAACGGGAGTTTGCCTTATATGTTTTTGTAAATCATTTTTGAAAGATTTTAAATTGATTGGTTGGAATGTGATCTTATTGAGACTCCTGATCATGTACTTTCTGGCTTTCCTCACTTAGAAAGATATAATCTCTACACCAATATTCCATTTCTCTATAAATTAAGCATCCCTCCTGTCATCTCTCACTATCCTAGAGGCGTGCATTCTACATATATGATTGATGGAAACTTAATTTGGCTTAGAATGATGACACACACTAGATATTTCCCGTGAATTCCCATCTTTTGAATTGATGCATACTCATCAGAACCAATAACGATAGATGAAGTTTTATTACAACAGGCGGATTATTTTATATGCAGATTTAGGACCGATTAATCATGATCGTATTTTCAGTGTTGCAGTAAGCTGATTCCAGTTTTTTCTTTTATATTTATTTAAAAAAATACATAAATTTATCTCTGACAAGCTTACTTCATCCCGCCTTCGTAGTGTAATAGTCAGCACGCTTAGCTACCATTTTGGAGGTCTCGGATTCGATTCCCAGGGGGGGGGGTCAAATAAATATGAAGTGATTTTTTCACTCTAATATTTATTCAATATTACCCTGGACTGGTACCTGAAGCGGAGGGTTGATCAACTTTTCTTCATGTGTTAATGATCAAGATAACACTGCGTTTATATGATGCAGTGCCCTATGGACCATTGGGGTGCGGATAAGGGTTTGAAGAAGAAGAAGACTTCATTCTGACACTTATTTACACCCAATGGTGCATTTCTGAAGTGAAAATCTTTGAATCTGGCGTCCATATAAATGTCATGTTGCTCACTTCTTTCAACAATGTTATATATCAAAAAAACTTTATCAACCATGACCCTAACTATACTCAGACAGTCTGCTGCCTGATCCTCAGTATACAAATCACAAGTAAACCGTAAACCAAATTCGACCTGAACAATGTTTTTTGGAATCTCTCACGGTCTACCAAAAGTAAGCATATAGAGCAAATAGAACGCTTATAACCATCTCCCGCTCTCTACCAACAGTATGTAATTTACACTTTTAAGCGTTTCCCGCAAACAATGTGTTAAGAAGTGAGGATAATAAGCAGCAATGGCTAGGGCACTCGGGGTTGCATGCCTATACTTTTACTGGCAGGCGCCGTAGCATAGTCGGGTAGACGCTCGACTGCAAAACTGGCATCGCGGTTTCGATTCCTGCCAATTGCAAAATGAATTCAAGAAAGATTTATTTTCAATTGGTCTGGATGTTTTTTTCACATTTACCTTTCGTGTCTTTACTATCCTACCTGCACAAGCATCTAAAATAGACATTTTGCAGGTTATTCCTTTATAAAAAAAATACTAATTTGTGTAAGTTTAACACATTTCATACGGGTGTTTTTTACGCTTGCGGACCGCTGGCGGTGGGATTTGATAACTGTGTACAGTTTAGACCTCAACAAAGAGATTGGTACATAATATTCAAATAAAAACAAAAAATAATTCCTTCTTTTCTGACTTTGAAATGAGGCCGGCGCAGAAGGTAAAAATACCCTTCCCATCATCCCAGCATCAATCGGCCGAACGGATGGAAAAACCTTTTCTGTCCTAAGTGTGTTAAGCTAAGATATTCATATAGTTTATATTTAAAATATCTAAAAGCACTCCATATTGATCTTCAATCGACCTGGTGCAAAAGTCAAGTGCCAAAGCGTGTCTAGGTGCTTGATTACGGAATTAGCGTCTAGGGTTGGATTTGCAAAATTAATTTTAAGTGTAATGGTTAGCGTGTTTAGCTACCATTCTGGAGGTCCCGGGTTCGATTCCCAAGGAATTTACTCTCTAATATTTATTATATTTACTGATTTTAAACTCTAATATTTATTTGATAATACTGTGGTCTGGTCCCTGAAGCACAGGAGTGATCACCTTGCCTTCATGTAACGTGAAAGCAAGGTGATCACTCCTCATAACACTGCGTCAAAACGATGCAGTGCCCTATGCACCATTGAGTGGGGATAAGGGATAGAAGAAGAACAAAAAGAAGTAATACATGCTATATAATTTGTATTTGAATATGTTCAAACTACTTTAATACTAAATAAAAATTAAAAAATTTAAAAAATTAGCAAAATATCTAACAATATTTTCTTAATGCATACATGTATGTACATAATTACATTTTGGCAATAAAATTAAATGCATTCTGTACTTAGAATTTTTTTGTAAAATGGTATTTTGAATAAGTGATATTTGAATAATATCAATAACAATCAAATTAAATAAATAAAAAAATAAAACCCCTATCCGCACCCCAATGGTGCATAGGGCACTGCGTCATATAAACGCAGTGTTATCTTGATCGTTTACACATGAAGGAAAGGTGATCAGCCCTCCGCTTCAGATACCAGTCCAGGGTAATATTGAATAAATATGACAGTGAAAAAATCACTTATATTTATTTTACCCCCCTTGGGAATCGAACCCGAGACCTCCAGAACGGTAGCCGAGCGTGCTGACCATTACACTACGGAGGCGGACAGTGGCGGACAATCAAATTAAGAAAAGAAAAAATATCACAATCTCTATGAGAAAATAAATGAAAGGTGTGTTGAGATGGTTTGGGCATGTGAATCGAACGAGTGAAGAAAAAATAGTGAAACAAATTCATGAGATGAATGTGGTTGGTAATTGATGTAGAGGAAGACCGAGGAAAACTTGGCACGGTCAAGTATTTAAAATACTTGAAAGCGGTCAGGTCAGGAGTCGGAATAATCAGCTTGTATGTATGAGAAGATGTATGAATGTGTAAGTGCCAAAGATTGTGTGCAAAGATAGATTAGTGTGACGTTCTATTCTCTCTGCCTACCCCTGCGGAGAAGCGGCGTGATGTTTACTTAGTGTTAGTTTTTTTAGTTGATTATTCACGCGGATACGAGTGATTTGTTTGGTATGGTACCTATATATTCCGCGCATGTGGGTGATGGATATCATTGAAGTATTAAGGGCATGATGAAATATGATAGGGTCACATGTAACAGATTCGAATCTCGGATTTTGAGTAAACTTGTTTGTATTTATTTTTTAAATAAAGTTTAAATATTATTGTTACATAGTGTGAACGTCTGTGTTTTCCTCATTCAGTTCTCGAAACGGACCCGGCGCGGCTCAGACGCGCAGTATGGAATTCGACTTGTGTGTCATGTAAAATTGGCGCATACTTGGACAATGTTTACATACTACATTTGAACAAACCGATATATTTAAAATATACAAATCCACCTGCAAATAAACTCATCTAGATGGATTAAACGCGTCGCAGCCGCTACAAACGAGTGACTATGAAATTTGCGCGCTACGGCCGGCTATCGAACAAGTGTGTACCATAGCAACTAGCTGGAGGTACATAACAGAACGAATAAAATCGAAGTGTCGTTCGCGGTGTGTGCGTAGTGGATTGCCGCTGATGAAAGACAATTTTTGTGGCGACAATCGCGCGTGATATTGACAAAACTGATCACCATCGCTAGCTGACAGTGATTGTTTTTCGCAATGCCGGAGTTCGATACATAGTAAGGTAAGATAAAGCAATACCAGCGCGCTTTGCGCGGCCCCTGTCTTTGTTTCGCAACAGCACGAAACAAATACAACAGCCATAATTTGTCGTGTATTTGGCTTATAAACCTTATAAATGCATCTCTCCTTGACCGTTGTGGGGAATGTGTAATATATGTGGGTTATATTTTGAAGAGAATAATCAATATTCGGTCAATATGTCATGACCTCAGTTGGGTCGGATAATATCTAAACATGCTGGCGTACAGTTCCGACGATTATTGTTGCTATGTTTTATAAGTGTGCATGTCGACTCGAATCGTTTACGGATATTTGTGACGTTTCTCGCTTTACAAATAGTGGCATAGATAAATTTGCGTCTTTCGTATGTCAGTTGTTGTGAAGATTATTCTTTGTTATGGGAGTCAGCTGTTTGGTTTTGGGGGGTCTTGCGCAATAGGATACGACTTACGTTCGCTTCTTCTGTCTCTTCCCGACACTTACGTAGAAAGTGACAGCTTGCGGATATACTCTTTGTATTATACTCCTTCCATTATGAAGTAATAACGTAATAATGTTAGCATAATTAAATTTTCTAGGTAATAGCTATAATACATTCCATAGTTTTGGAGTGTGGTCCCGTGGTTAGTGTCGCGGACTCTTGAGTTGGAAGTTTCTGGGTTCAAATCCGCTATACCACACACAATTTGATACCTATTTTTAATGAGCTGTTTAGGCTCACAGAAATAGTTAATATATTATTAAATTAAAACCAATATTTTTAGCTTTTCCACTTTATTTTTATTTGACCAGCGACCGGGTTTCGTCGTTACCGACATCATCAGACTGGTTCACAGAAATAGTATGAAATTGCTGTATTTTTGTAAATTATAAAAACACAAACATTTGTCTTTGAAAAAAAATACATACTGTGACATGCGAATTGAATTTACATATAAATAACGATTCAATAAATACATTCACAAAGGTACTTAATTATTTTTCGTTTCATTGACCCCTGTATGCACCCAAAATGGTGCACAAGGCACTTGATGCGGTGTAAAATCTAAATTAATAACCGAATTGGGTATATTCTTCCATTACGGAATATATTTGACGAAATAAAAATAAAGCGGAGGTCAGGACGAAGGACATCATGTGTGTATGGGAAAGGAAATGGAGAAGGATAGATAGGAAAAACTGTTGAAAAATTATTTAAATAAGGTACATATTTTGTTCCTGACCTATTTAAATACAATATAATTTATTTCAAGACTTTTATCGATATTTCATCATACTATATATGAAGAAGTCTTCAATATACATGAAGAAGTCTATTTAACGTGGGAACATGGAAGTCTGGGCATTTATAGGGTTTTAAGACCTGTCATTTTTAAATGTCCATCCTTGTTTAGATAAGTACTTTTCGAGCCAATAATATACTTAAAAAGAGAAAACATATTATTTTATCATAAAGTAAACAAACAGCATGTAATATTTAATGTATAAATGGACTAAGTACGGCCGTTAATAAAGAATAAAAATAAACACTCAGACCTCGCTTTTCGTCGTTTCACTTTGCGTTTTTTCAAAGTTGCGTCGTTACTAAATTAAGACTCATTTTCGCTATCTTTGATGTTTATATGATTTCCAATGGAAAATAGCAATTCGCTTTGCGTTGTTTCAATTTGCGTCGCGATATTTTGGAACGTATCAACGACGCAAAGTGAGGTCTTAGTGTATACGAGCTTACCATTTTATAGTGTTAATAATATCGCTCACTCCTTTTCAAGAACGTCATAAATCAAAAATCGTCAATTTTCAGTTGTACATGTTTTCGGAATGCCCAGAAAATGTACTATATCCCAGCAAAAGGGCATATTTTTAACTTAATATTTACACGCTACAGGGCAGAAAGTGTTGTTTTTGCATTTTGAAGAAAAGGTATTGTTTAATTATTTTTTTTAATATACTAAATATTTTTCAAATAGAGAAAAAAACCTTCAGGTTTTATCTAAAAAGATCTGTTGCACAGTAAAAAGTTCAATAAGTGGCTCGATATTTATTTTTAATACATTGTATTATATTTTTAAACTTTAAAAACGTTCTCCTGAAAAATCAAGTTTTTTTATTTATGACGTTCTAGAAAGGAGTGAGCTATATAATAAAATAAGTTATTCTGGGTTTACCTATTTGACCTGATTATAAGTTCGTGCATCTGCTACCAGTCCCATGTACTCATTATCGTATATATTTCTTGATTTATTCACGTGAATCTGATATAAAAATAGTTCGTCGGGAATCCGAATTGCGTTCACGCTCTTCGGCGGGAAGTCGAGTGAAATGAAATTGTATATTTTTCAATTTAGATTCATATAAATCTGGAAAAACTCAATGTGAATATTGCAAAACAGTTACATGCACAATAACTTTCAGTTTTTTTTTATTAAATGTGACATCTCAGCGTAGATGAAGAAGAATTTATTTATTTCATAGATACATACGTTTTTTTTACTATATTGCTCACCCCTTTCTACAACGTCATATATCAAAATACTTGATTTTTCAGGACAACGTTTTTAAAGTTTAAAAATATAATACAATGTATTAAAAATAAATATCAAGCCACTTACTGAACTTTTTACTGTGCAACAGATCTTTTAAGGTAAAACCTGAATGTTTTTTCTCCATTTGAAAAATATTGAGTTTATTTAAAAAATAATAATACAATTCCTTTTCTTCAAAATGCAAAAACAAAACTTTCTGCCCTGTAGCGGGTAAATATTAAGTTCAAAATATGCCGCTTTTGCTGGGATATAGTACATTTTCTGGGCATTCCGAAAACATGCACAACTGAAAATTGACGATGTTTGATTTATGACGTTGTTGAAAGGAGTGAGCGATATGTATTACGGCTCTCTAGGCATGGCCTGTGTTGAGCCGAAATACTTACATGTTAATATAATTTATTTTTATTAATATTGGTTATTATATATTTTTTATATAATATACATTACATACAATACATACAATAACAATTTACAGAATAAAGGTTTTACAATAAAATAATTACACCTGGACTTTAATCAATTCACTTTTTACCTTGTCCCTTCCAACGAGAAGCAACCGTCGACGGACACTGTTCTTAAAGACATGATCACTACTGGAATTTTTAATGGTTACGGGCAGCAAATTAAATACCTAATATTAATATAATAGAATATAGAAGTCTGGGCTTTTACGGGGATTACGACCGTCATAGCCTGGTTTAAGTGATGACTTTACACTTGTGTAACATTCGTTAATTCTACCCATGATTTTCAACCACACTACTCAAATTCTTAGAAGTTTTATATACTTATATGATATATTTAACTACCAAAGCTTATACTGTTTCTACTTTTAACCACAGCTATAATATTGACGTTTAATTTTATCGTTAGTTTGGTCTATTTTGTCGTAACGTTCACAATAATATAATGACACAATAGGGTATTATCACTCGGGAGTAATACCTAATTTAGCATACTCAACTTTTAAAGGACTTTGCGTAAGACTTGTTTTTTGTTTATATCAGCCAATATAATCAATATTTTCATTCATTATTTTCTTTTGCAAAATTCACCTTCGTAAAAACGTTGTTTTCGTAAGTTCGTAGCGAATGACGTCACAGAAACGAATCCACACTACTACTATTACAGCTCTATAAAGCAGATACATAAAGGTATACGCCTCATAATACACCCGATGACGTATAGGGGTGTCCGTTTTTCGTTTTATTAAAATATCTAAAGTTTAAACCTTAATATCTCCCTTACTTCTCTACATATTTCAATAAGAATTTTACCAATAGTCTTGTGATTTTTCATATTAATTTATTAGCCAGTAATAACACATCATGAGAATGATCCATCTGATGATAGGCGATTGCAATCATTTATGTTCTTTTTCTAAAACAAAACAAAAACTGTTTTTTTTTTAAATGTAGAGGTAGGTAAATTGGCCATTTTAAACACGTTCCGATTTTCGATCTTTTTCCAAAAGATTTTTGTTTAGTTTAAAAATCAGGTCACGATTTCCGATATAATAGCACCGATGGTAATGTGGTAGGTGAATAGCCCCAATTTCCGACTATTTCTGACCATCTCAGTTACGTTAAAAGTATAAACACAAAAGCAAACTACGTAATATGAGGATTGAGTTATACATATGTAGGTACTAGAAGGTGACTACCGTACCGGAGGTCCCGAGTTCGATTCCCAGAGGGGGTCAAGTAAATATAAGTGATTTTTTCACTCTAATATTTATTCAAAATTAACCTGGACTGGTATCTGAAGCTGAGGGCTGATCACTTTTCCTTCATGTGTTAACGATCAAGATAACACTGCGTTTATATGATGCAGTGCCCTATGCACCATTGGGTGCGGATAAGGGTTTGAAGTACTCGAAGGAGTGAGGCGTTCAGTTACTATTTTCTATGATTGAACTACATATTACATATGTATGTACGTAAGTCATTGTTTTATACGTGATTTAGAAAGTTCGGCATTAAATCAACCTTAGCGTTTGTAATATAAAACCGTGGTTTAAAATAACTCTCATAAAAATAACTTATCGAAAGTGTTATTCTGACAGATATTTCTTTTACCACAAATTTTATACGTAGGTACGAGTGATATATTTATAAAATGAGTTTTTTTTCTATTTTTAGATAATTTCAATACTGTGAAAGAAATTTCATTAAATTATTACTATTTTCAACTTCGTGATCGTTTTTTAAACTGTGTTTTTAAAGTATTTTATGCCTCAGCGATTCTCAAATTTTTTTAGCGGCGGAACACTTTAGAAACATTAAATATTTTAGGGCGTCGAACACGGCTCCCGTGCCTTTACAAATATCGCAGTCACGCGTTGAATAAAGATAAAGATTCATAGCCGATTTTATGTGTTTTGAAAGCATGAAGGAATACATTTATGACGTTTAAATAGAAAGTAGAAAATGATTTTGAACAAAGTTATGGGTTTTCAAAATTTCGCGAATTTGACATTATTTTTAACGCTTCGAGGGTTGTTCATTATTTAATTATATTATTAAAAAAATATATATATAATTACATAATTTATTTACAACATTTTCAGTGTGTCCAAATACGTGTTCACAAATCTGGATTATCTCCAATTATGAGTTATTTTTTTACATTATTTTTTGACATCTCTACAGAGATGAAGGAGAATATGGAAGTCTGGGCATTTACAAGATTTAAACCAGCCTATGACGGTCGTAAGCCCTGTAAATGCTCAGACTTCCATATTCCTCTTCATCTATGTTGAGATGTCAAAAAATCATGTACTTATATTCATTTTATAAAAATCATACTAAAATGGATAAACTTTGTACTACCGAATTCTACAAGAGTGTATAAATTGATATACAACAATAGATACCTCCTCGTATAACCTAAATAATTCTGTTTTGCGGTATTTGATGGTAGCATTATTATAGATTTATTATGCTGTTTGTCGCGGCGGACCCCTCGCAGGGGCCTTGTGGAGCCCCACTTTGAGAGACTCTGCTTTAAATATTCAAAACATTGAAAATAAACATGACAGGTTTCTTATTGCAGTAGGCACTTAAATAAAACCCTATTTTTTAATATATTCTCAAAATTATCTATATTTAAAGCATTTACTTTGTGGTTAGTCATTTTTACTTATATACTAATATTACTAACATTTTTTGTTAAAAAAAACTCATTTTTGTATTTAAAAACGCAAAAACGTGTGTAGGAAATAGTTACATTTTTTTGTATTAAAAATGTAAGGAAATGTGATCAGCCCTCCGCTTCAGATACCAATCCAGGGTAATATTGAATAAATATTAGAATGAAAAAATTGAACCCGGGCCCTCCAGTAGCTCCAGCTAAACACGCTAGCTATTACACTATGGAGGCGGACAAAGAATATTTGCGAGTACCCCCTTATTTTTTTGTTTTTGTATTCTACCGTTAGGGCGCTTGTGGACTACACGGAATATTACTGTCCGACAGTCCGGTTAGCATGAAAAAACGGATATACTTTACAAAAAATGCGCGTGAAAACACGTGTGGCCTCTTGCGCAGTCACCCCCTTAAGTATCATTATGTAGATAGACACCAGACCCTCCGCCTTGCAGATCGATGGGATGTCTTCCGTCCTCGCAGTGTGCAGTTCCCTTTCAGCGATGCCGTTGAAGCGTGCATCGATGCTTTATGCTCGGTGCAAACAAATATACATAAACAGGGTGTCCCATAATCCTACGTATTCCTTTCAAGGGGTGTTAGGCCAGATTATTACTTACCAAAACATGAAAATATGACCTCAGTAAGAGTACCTTAGTTTTTTCCAGATTTATCCACTTTTATGAATTTCCCGAACGTCTACGCCTTAGATCAGTTTTTTGAGTGCAACGTTTTTTAATTTTTCATATTTTAGGGTTCGAATTTTTGTTTCATAATACTGAATAAATATTCTATTAATCACAGTCCAAAATATTACGATTACTTGCTTGCCTTGGCAGGAAAAAAAATATTGATGAAAATGACTGCAAAAAAAAGGCAAGTTGTTTTGAGAGTTCAATTTATATCATTTCAAAAACAGTATAACATTTACTATATTTTACTTTAGAAAAAAAGATATTGTTTTTTTTTGTCCGCCTCCGTAGTGTAATGGTCAGCACGCTCGGCTACCGTTTTGGAGGTCCCGGGTTCGATTCCCAGGGGGGTTTAAATAAATATAAGTGATTTTTTCACTGTAATATTTATTCAATATTACCCTGGACTAGTACCTGAAGCGGAAGGCTGATCACCTTTCCTTCATGTGTAAACGATCAAGATAACACTGCATTATATGAAGCAGTGCCCTATCCACCATTGGGGTGCGGATAAGGGTTTTATTATATTATTATTAATGCAAAATAAGCTGATTTTATAATTATTTAATTTATTAGGAATTCAGATGTAAAAAAATGGAATTGAAATAAGGAATACGTAGGATTATGGGACACCCTGTATATAACTAGCTCGCTATACAACTACAGTATACGTAGTTAGGAGCAGCGTCCTGACGCTGGGGTCACCGCTCCGGCCCGCGGGCCATTTACCGTTCGGCAGGACGCGCCCATGCGAGAACCGCGGTCCTCTTTTTTCCTCATTAAAGATTATAGATTTTTGTCACGATGTTGGTTTATTGGCTAATAAATTACTATGAAAAATCACAAGACTATCGATAACATTCTTATGGACATCTATAGAGAACTAAGGGAGATATTAAGGTTAGATCTTTATCTTCTTACCTAGAAAAAAAAATCCTTTAACCACCCTCATTAATTCCTCTCCTTTCCTTCTCCTTCCTGCTAAATCTGTTTTTTTTTTTATACCATACCTTTTCTTTTATCTCTGAATGTTTTTAATAGTTATTATAACATATTTAACATAACAAACATTTTTGACCAGTTTAAAAAACTAACTAACTAACCATCATGCCGCTTCCCCGCAGGGGTAGGCAGAGAGCAAAGAACGCCACACCATTCTGTCTTTGCAAACATTCTTCGCCACTTCCACGTTCATGCATCTCCTCATACATACCCGCTGATTATTACGACTCCTAACCTGACCACTTTCAAGTATTTGGCATACCTGATCGTGCCATGTTTTTATCGGTCTTCCTCTGCTTCTTTTTCCAATTACATTCGCCTCATAAATTTGTTTTACCGTCCTTTCTTATCTCATTCGTTCTACATGTCCAAACCATCTCAACACACCTTTCTTAATTTTATCAATAATTCTTATTCTTCAGCTTTGCATTCCTTCCTTATTTCACTATTCGAACATCTATCATACATCGTTTTGTCACACATTCTTCTGAGAGATTGCATTTCGACTGCATTCAGTCTACTTTCATCCTTCTTTTGCCAACTCCATGTTTCACTTCCATACATTAGAGTGGGATAAAATGTCGATCATTTTTTTACTTATCAAAATCTTTTATGCCAGAACGTTTTCTCCACAGGTTGAAAATGGATAAAAATACGTTTTAAAACAAATGTGTTTTTTACTTCCCTATATTTCTGGATGAAAATAGGATTTTGATAAAAATAAAAATTACATTAATTCGGAAACTCGTATCGATCAATCTGGCGAAATTCCACATTGTTAGCATTCGCCGGATAAACCTTGAGACTTATAACGCAACGAAGATCACTTCTAATTTTTATAGTCGGGAGTTTAATGCGCTTTAAAATGTTCCTAAGTCCGTGTTTATTGTTAGCATTCCGAATCTCAAAGTCGCTCAGACTTGTCTATATACATTGTGAAACAATGCTGCACTTCTTACATTACGAGATATTTATTAATTAAATTTATTCAGCGTTGTTTATAATATATGTTCTCACTATCTCGGCATTCGTACAATAACACGTCGTTATCCAACGTACACATTATCAATGCTTACCCAGATTACCGCTATGAGCTGAAAAAAAAAATAGTCTTAATTTTAATGGGAATTGTTATTTTCTAAGACCGAGAAAACATGGCACGATCAGGTATGCCAAATACTTGAAAGTGGTCAGGTTAGGAGTCGTAATAATCAGCGGGTATGTATGAGGAGATGCATGAACGTGGAAGAGGCGAAGAATGTTTGCAAAGACAGAGTGGTGTGGCGTTCTTTTCTCTCTGCCTACCCCTGCGGGGAAGCGGCGTGATGGTTAGTTAGTTAGTCAGTTAGTTAGCTTTTACATGTAAAATTAAACTTACAAAAAAATAGAGTTGTTATAAGTATAAGACAAGGAAATTCAGATACATAAAATAACAGAAAAGTACGATCTGCATTACAAAAATTACATCAATAGTTTTTTTTTTCTTTTTTTGGGGGTACTCTAAATTGTATTAAGTTTAAGAGGTCAGTAGAGTCGTATTAGAATTAATTATTTTGTATAGGATTAAAAGGTCATTAATAGTTCTTCTCTCCGGAAGTGAATTGAATTTTAAGCTTGATAAAAGATAATTGTAGTTAATATTGTGAATCGGAATAGACACCTTAAAGTTTATAAATCTTAAATTTTTTTAAATTTTTTTTCAATGTTATGAGAATGTGGGTATATTATAGTGAGGAGACCATATTGGCAACTTAATAAGGCATAGTAGATACTGGTCGTGTTTCTATATGGAACGCGAGTAATCCAGGGTAGGCACTGCTTTTCTGCCTATATGGAATGTACACTTCCGCTATATACAGGGTGGGGTTGAGTTCACATTTCTAATCGTTTCAGGCGACGCACTGCTTGTTTTTGAAAATGCCCTTACGCGGACAGCAAGCATACTATTACCTAGTATGCAATTATTTATGTGTGAACTAGAGCTAAACTGTAGAATAAATAGTAAATATCGGTATTTCTTTTTTCTAGTAATAATTTCAATGGTTTTGTTTTTTTTTTTACTATTTCAGATATTGTTTTATTTATATTTATTTTTAAGATGAGTTTTTTAATCTTCGTCCTGTTTTTAAAGACATTTTTTTTAAAAACGCTTTTTTGCTAGGTTCTTTTGTAGCTAGTTCTAGTTATAATGCTTTATTAGTTTTTGTTTAAAATAATGTATTTTTATTGATGGCTTTTCCAGATTTAAATGTTAGCATTCAACAGACTATACAATCATTGGTTGGATGAGGGTTTTCTGTACATTATGTAGCTTAAAAAAATACTGACTAAAATATATGAATAAATCAATAACAAAGTATATAGTTTTTTCCTCTTTTATTTTATTTGACCAGTGGTCGAGTTTCGTCGTTGCCGACATCATCAGACTGGGAGAGAGTAGAAATAATTCTAGACTAGAAATTATAGCATATACGACACGACAGGGGTTAAAAATTATGATTTGATATAATTTTTCCTTCAAAATTAATTTAAATTGGATGAATCTATGTAGTTCATCATAAAAATATTTTCATGTAAGATATGGTAAGGTTTTGAAGCTAGAAAAATTATATAAACATAGAATTTTGTCAAACCTCCAATATGACGATTTTAATGAAACCCGGTCACTGGTCAAATAAAATAAATATGGAAAAAAACTACCCCATGGTAGACGACTCCCGGGCAGACCACCAAAGAGATGGGCCGATAGCTGGGAATCGACGTCGCAGGAGGCTAATCCCTCTTAAAAACAGGCCGCAAGGCCTATAATAATAAAAAGAAGAAGAAGAAGAAGAAGACTTTTTACATAAAACTTAACACTTTACTAAGGTTTTGGACTCCGTTTTGTTAAGAATATTCTATTTCGAATGAAAAAAAGAGTGAACTATCATTGTCTTGCACTTCATTGTTATCTAGTAGAAAACCTATTTCTAATGGATCAATTGTTTTTATTTTCATTTAGAAATGCATGACATGAATCGGTTTGTTTCTCCCAGCCAAGATGAATATTATATAATTTCTTTGTTCGATCCCTTATTCCCTGCGGTGTCTAGTTTACGTTTCCATTTTATAAATGTCTTAAAGTGAACTTGGTAAGAGAGTCGCGGGGTTTTCGTGCTGTACAGTTGAAATCCTTATATCCGTCGACTGTTCTCTCTCTATTCGACCGATTCGCTATTCGTCCAACTAATTTGATTCGAATTCAACTCGAGAGTCGCTTGATGTTCGAGACAAGTTACAAAAGTCGTACTACACGATTTTAATGTTACAGTAGTAGTTAATATCCTATTTCATGACAATATGTGTCAAAATTGAATATTTTATTAATATTTATTACCACTTTTTCATGAAAAATTATAGTTTCATGTAACACATGTTTTGATGCATTCCGCGATTACGCATCATTTTTAAACACCTATAAACGCATGTACGGTGTTTGAAAATGATGTGAAATGTACCGAAACACGTTTCACTATACATTTTAACAAATAGTGGTATTTACCAAGTAAAACTTAAATTATGCATAGATAGATTTTAATTTGATACACCTATAATATTAAACATGATTCTGAATTGAGAAAACGACCTTCCGCTTTTTTTAATTTCCATTTCTTAACACATTCAATTCACGGTTCAATATTTTTTTTTCTGTAAGTATTATTATAATGTTTAATCTTATTTTTCTATCTTTATTTATTTTATTTTATTTGTTCGGGAATTGTACAGCTTTACATTAAAAAAGTATATAATAAAAAAGTTACATTAACAAAAATAGTTACATTAATAAAAATAAAGCCAATTTATCAATTCCGCATTTATGTTATAATAACTATTAAAACATTAAGAGATTAAAAAAAAATATAATCATAATCATAGTTTATTTATTAACAACTGTGGGTCCTTATTCAGGAAGTCTCTTATGTCTGACGAATTGTATTACTTGTAATGTATTCTGCGTCCTTTGTTTGATCTCTCGCGGTAGTTCATTATACAATTTCGGTCCCTGGGGTATTACTATAGCCTATCCTTGTCATGTTGTCGATTGTTGCGCTTAGAAATGTCCTGGCGTTCCCTATCATGCCTGTATTTACACATTGCTATTCCAAATGGAAATCCGAGGCAGCATTATGTCTACAAATAGCGAATGTTTGCCGTGTATTGTTGGTACTGCTGCAAGGAAGTCTCCTGCACCCGCCATGAATCTAAATTTACAACTGTTTATACTTTGATTAGGTGCGCTTAACAAGTGGTTATTATTCCATACGGTTGACTGAACTTTTGATAAACACCCAGTGTTAACGACTTCATTATCAATTTCTTTGTAAGAAACACGAGACTGGTTGTTACAGCCATATTTGTACTGCTACCATTACGCAGTTTCTCGTCAGGGGTAGGCAGATAAGATGGTCCTGACGTACACTCCTAGCTTCCTTCAAATCCAAACATCTAGTCATACATCCCCTGCGATTACGTATATTTTTGACACCATCAGATTTCAGGCTGTGATTGATCTAGTTGTACTAAGTCTTTTTTTCGTACTACTACTACTACCATCACGCCGTTTCTCTGCAGGGGTAGGCAGAAAAGATGGAACGCCATAATCTTCTGTCCTGACGTACACTCCTAGCTCCCTTCAAATCCAAACATCTAGTCATGTATACCCTCCGTTTACGTAGATTTTTGACACCATGAGATTTTAGGTTCTAATTGATCTAGTTGTGCTAGATCTAAGTCTTTTTTAGCCGTCTTCGTTCTGTTCTTCCGTTCACATTTGCCAAATATACTTACTTATTCTCTCGTTATCCATTCGCTCCACATGCCCATATCTCATTCGAAAAAGTCTTCTTAATCATTTTTAATAATATCAGTTCTATTTTTTTATGAAATACAATATAACATCCAATTTGGTTTGTAAAACGTCTAATTGGAAGAGAAAAAGCTCATATGTAACAATTGTTAATTAAAAAAAAATAATCTAGAAAGAAATATGAACCGTGAAAAAGTAGCAAATACCATCCCAATCGGCTAACCATAGAAGAAACAGTTTTTATTTTATTTTTATAAGGAATAACCCGCAAAGCCTCTATTAGAGGCTTGTCTGCAGGTAAGATTGTAGGGATAGGGAAGATGAACCCGCGACGCCAGTTTCGCAGTCGGGCGTCTACCCAACTACGCCACGGCACCTGTATTTACCCATTTGATTACTGTTGAGATGTCAACTTTTATCATAATATTCAATATTATTATACATATGAAAGATGAAAGTAGACTGAATGCAGTCGAAATGCGATCTCTCAGAAGAATGTGCGACAAAACGATGTATGATAGATGTGCGAATAGTGAAATAAGGAAGGAATGCAAAGCTGAGATAAGTATTATCGATAAAATTGAGAAAGGTGTGTTGAGATGGTTTGGACATGTAGAACGAATGAGTGAGGAAAGAACGGTAAAACAAATTTATGAGGCGAATGTTAGCGGGAAAAGAAGCAGAGGAAGACCGAGAAAAACATGGCACGATCAGGTATGCCAAATACTTGAAAGTGGTCAGGTTAGGAGTCGTAACAATCGGCGGGTATGTATGAGGAGATGCATGAACGTGAAAGAGGCGAAGAATGTTTGCAAGGACAGAGTGGTGTGGCGCTCTATTCTCTCTGCCTACCCCTGCGGGAAAGCGGCGTGATGGTTAGTTAGTTAGTTAGTTAGTAATTATATATATGGTATAATTCTTTTTTGGGTGACACAAAGTAATTTTACCTTGACTGTCTTAAGTATTATATAAAGTTTTATTATCGATTTCCTATTGAGTACCTCTGTAAACCCTGACGTTGCGGCAAGCCACGAGGCGTCCTTCCCGATGCACCGCATCGTCGCTTCAAGTGGTCCGTTATCTCATTATATCCGACAAAAGATCCCAGATTACCACACATAACCATCCACTTCGGGCATCCACAGCACTGGTCGTCTCGACCGGATCGCAGTGTCGCCGGGTTGTTCAGCCGAGGAAGGGAGTTATCGAGATAATCTCGATGATTCTGGGTGATGTTTTCACGGGAGACGTCCGTGAATACGGACGAGGGTTGGCTTTGTGCGGATTTTCTTGATTTATATAATGTCAAGTCACCTCGGCGTGCCCTTGGCGTACGGATGTCTCGAGCCTATGCTTATGGTAGTCTTAATCTTATATACAGATTGCGAGTATATTCGTAAATTTGATAAAAAAATTTGACTAATGATTAAAAAAAATTAACGTAATTTTCCTTTATAGATAATTGATTAATATATGGAATAACTATAATAAGTTTTTTCTTCTTTTTACCATTTTTCGCACCACATAGTGTGTACAGCACTCTATTGGAAATGTTCAGTGTTTCCTTGACGGTAATTTCATGAAGGCAAGGTGATCGGATTCGTGTTTTAGATACTTCTAGAGAAACACCTTCAAAAGTTTTGCATCAAATTTGAAAAAAATGAAGTTTAAGTCGCTTTTGGTATTTATTTAAAAAAAAAAACAGCTGTGGTTCAAAGGAAATTGCAACCTCAATTTTTGATATCTCCGCATATCTATGCGGAAATACTTTAACCTGGCTGTTTACAGGGCTTGCGACCTGTCATCGGAGGGTTTAAGTGGTCACTTTATACAATGTATCACTATTCTACCCCTTTTCTATGAACAGATTAATGTCAAAAGTTGTATATAGGTATGATGTATTTCAAAAGGCAAAATCCTTTCACATACGAATTTTCAATTAAAATTTCAGTGGTGCAATCTGTTGTTAAAAGATAAGTTAAGTAATTATAGATGAAACTTATATTTTATGTTTGTAAAATGAATTTTTGAGATTTTATAGAATTAGTCTAAAATATATTTAAATTTTTAACCCTTTTTTATTAGACCAGATATATATATATATATATATATATATATATATATATATATATATATATATATATATATATATATATATATATATATATAGATATATATATATATATATATATATATATATATATATATATATATATATATACATATATATATATATATATATATATTGTAGGGGATGAACTACCTGTTTAAATTGTCATAAAAGCAAGTAGTAATATTAGCTTGTTCTCATTCAAGTCGATGCTTGTGGCGCAGTTACTCATAAACATAAATTCGTGTCCCATCAGGAACTATTTAGATTTAAAAGGTAAGCGTTGTTTTCGTGTATGTGTGTGTGTGTGTGCTCCATCCCAAATTATCGTCTTTGTATGACCGTTAGCTCTTCCTCGTCCTCAGGTTGTACAATAGATCCTTCTGTCACGGGCAACGTTATCCAGGCCATGCCTTCGAATCGTGTTCTCTTTCTGGAGCAAGTGTTTAAATAAATAAAACAAGCGTTTTTCCACTCGAAAATTTATTAAATAATTACTGATCACCTTGCCCTTATGCAATAAACGATCAAACTAATATTGTATCAATTTGACGCGGTGCCCTATGCACCATTCGGTGCGGACAAGGGTCAGGAGTAGTGGTAGTAATTATTTGAATGTGTATATATGATATGTCCATAAACAATTACATTTACGAGAATAGATGTATCAAAGCTTATCTTATTGCGCTATAACAAATACAATTTAATCAATTTCTTAGGTTAGAAGCGAACATTTTAATTGAATCCGTTCACTGCGAGCTTGAAGAAGAGATCCTTTTATCCTCATCTATCGGATAAGGCTGAACCGAGATGTTTCAGTTGGCAGTAAGTAGATAGGTACGCACAATACAACTGCGCAGAAGCGCTTTTTACTAGGTGGGTACTTTGTATTTTGATGGAAAATGGTAAAGTTATATTTGAAGCTAACTTCTCCAAACAGTGCACTAAGACCTTATTCGCAATAATATAATTTATTAAGCGTCCGGTTGCGCTGAGAGCCGGTCGTCACTTTACGCCCGATATTTGTTGTTGTTGAATATATCGTGGGTATACTGGCATTAAACGTTAACTCGAAAATATGCAGTTTCGACTTAATGATGTATATTATAAATGAACGTTCCATTAATTGACAAAATACACAAAGTAGTTTGTAATGTCATATTTAAATGGTTTTAAAAGAAAATTAAACTTTTAGTTTAAAAGTGGGTATTTTATTCAGGCTAAAAGCTTTAAATAACAGGGATTTAACGTTTTTTGCCAGTATACCCACGGTATATTGTTTTTTTTTTAATACATATTTAAAAATGTTATAATAATATTTTTAACTCCTTCTATTTCGATAACTTTTTTTCTTTTCATAGCCATATATTTACTTCGATTTTTTTTTTTAAATGTATTCAATACAATAACGGTTTTTTAATAATAAATAAAAGATCAATAACGTCAAATGTACCTGGGTTTATAGAAAATTATAGTTTGTTGCGATTTAATTTATATTGAGCCTTAAGTACAATTATTATTCTTCTTCTTCTTTTTAATGGCTTTTATAGTTTTGGCTAGCCATTGTCGAGTTATTTTAAATACAATTATCGATTTGGCATTAATTTTTTTATAAAAATTAAACACTAGTATACAACCATTATTTTTATTTATTCATTTAAACACAACTTCTTTCGAGAACTACAGATGTTCTCATTCACAAGTGTTTTTGTATTCATAATTTTGTTTTCTATTCTATTTTTACCTATTGAAGATAACATCTGTAGTTCTCGATATCTTTAACACAATGTTGATAAAATTATCTTACCTCTCATTCAGTTAATTTAGTCCATTGATTATTAAAAATACCTTCTGCACCTAATGACTATCGCGTCTATATATACGACAGACCAATGACTTCCAAGTCTCTGAGGTAAACACAACACAGATTTATAAATAGTTTCTGAGAATATTCCTGTGACCCGCCCGTGTTTTCCGAGTCACGTTGATCGAGTTATTTGTTAGAAAAATAAGTAAACTAAAACGTTGCATAACATCACCGCTTTCACTTGCAGCTTTCAATTTCTCTTGGCGCCACACTTTGCCATAGTTGTACCTAGATTCGCGGCTTGTTCATCGGTACATAAATATTAGTTTAGTAGACTGTCTAATGTTCCAAGTTGCGTTCTACAATATATCGCTCATTTGATGCAACAATGACGTAATTGTTATTTTTAACCCTCCCTTCCCGGTGTTGTGTACCTTGTACACATTGCTTCTTATAACCATAACATCTCTTTAAATATAATAAATGCAAGGCTAAGATTTTAGTTATTCCTTCATAACATATTTACGCATTGATTTAAAAAAAATATTAATAATAATCAGAATTTATCGGGTACATCGGTGGTATTTTGTACATATCGGAATCAAATTCCTGTATAAACAGCGCGTGAAGAGTGTACGGGAACCGCGACACTATATTCGCATCTCAATATAGATGAAGAAGAATGTGGAAGTCTGGGTGTTTAAGAGCTTATTTCCTGTCATAGGTTGGTTAAGTGATCACTTTACACACGTGCAACATTCACCATTGTACCCACGATTGACAACCACATTACTCAAATTTTGGAACTCTTACACGACACTATACATATGAGTTCACTGGATCCATCTATGGCGGGGTGAGGAAAGCTTTTCTTATTCATCTTTGTTGAGATGTCAAAAATGTAAAGTTATCTACATTACTTACCATAGTTAGCGCGCGTTTATCTTTCAGCCAAATGTACAATTAATTATTTATTTCGACAAACATTTTTAGACAAATTTCATATTTTTTTTCTTCCCAAATTTCATTGATAGTTTTGCTCAGATTCCTATTTATTTCGTCTGACATTTCGGACAAATTTCATTTACTTTTTTTCCTTGTCTATGCATAGTTTTGCACACATTCCCGCCATATTTGTATGTTAAGTCGGGCACGCACGGATGTGGGTCAGCGTATTGATCTATGCCTGCTCCTAGACAGGCATAGGGCTTCCAGTATCCGCCTAATGGATTTGTTTACTTAGCAGGGATGAAGTGTATCCCACGCAAGGGAATAATTTGATCAAAACGTGCCATCGCATGTCGCGGGCAAATCTGCGCGATAGTTTACATGGATCATAGTGTCTGTGCGTTGGTTTACATGGATCATAGTGTCTGTGCGATGGTGTACATGGATCATGGTATTAGCGGGTAAACCGCGGAGAAAGGATCTGCAGATTGCGTAACTAATTATTAAATAAATATTAGCCATCGTCATGTTTAATGCTTAATTAAATTTCTTGTTGAATCCCAACGCGGTTTTGTGCTTCATTTAAAATGAAATTCGGCATTCATCGAGTATGTTGTATTTTCACAATATTATGTGTGTCAAAATTTTTGGTCACAAATTCTGTAATTTGAGGAGTTTTTTATATGAAGTTGTTTTACTGATATCTCAACATAGTTTTTTTTAACCCTTATCCGCACCCAATGGTGCATAGGGCACTGTATCGTAGCGACGCAGTGTTATCTTGATAATTAATTTCATGAAGGCAAGGTGATCAGCCCTGCGCATTTTGTACCAGTCGAAGCTGATATTGATAAATAAATATGGGAGTTGTTCGCTACTTACATAAAGGCAAGGTAATCACTCCTGCGCTTCAGGGACCAGTCCAGGGAAATATTAAATAAATATTATAGTGTAAAATCACATTTATTTTGACCCCCCCGGGAATCGAACTCGGGACCTCCAGCACGGTAACCAAACGCACTGACTGCTTCACTACGGAGGTGGACATAGACGAAGAAGAACAATATAGAAATCACTTAATACGGGTGTAACATGCGGGTAACGCGTTGTCCACTATGATCAATGGTTAGTATTGCGTGTTTTGCCTCTTTGTACCTTCAACGGGTGGCGTTGCCACTGCGGCCAGAAAAGCTGCCAAACTTGTCCAAAGAAAGTGTTTTACCTGTGATAGATATAAAAACGCGCTTATTCAAATGCAAATTTCGTGTCAAAGTCAAGATTTTTAACAAACGAATATTCACATTTTTATTTATACTAGTATATGTAGATGTTTTATATTTTTTCGTCCGCATAAATTTTTGTTTCCGGGTGGGTACTTTCAGTAATTATTTCGTCTTCCTCCAAAATTTTGATGAAACCACTTTATCGCCAGGTAATTAACGAACACGAGATCACTGCGTCGATACGATGCAGTGTCACCATTGGGCACTGCATTGTATCGAACTGCGTTTGTTAGAAGGGGAAGTATGAGGAGAAGAATGAATGAATCCACTCTTGGACTGATTACTCTTATGGGTACTTTCAGTAATTATTTCGTTTTCCTCCTAAATTTTGAAGAAACCACTTTATCGCCAGGTAATTGACGAACACGAGAACACTGCGTCGATACGATGCAGTGTCACCATTGGGCACTGCATTGTATCGAACTGCGTTTGTTAGAAGGGGAAGTATGAGCGGAAAATTGAATGAATCCACTCTTGGACTGATTACTCTTATTACGCGCTGTTATTTCGGCCCCAAGGCGATTTGCGGTTTGCGTAATACCCGATATATTTATATTCAGCATTGGCTGTTTTGGTTCTGCTTGGCCGAGAACGGATCGGCGGAATTGGCATCAAACCGGGCCGTTTTGTTTGAAAATCCCGATCTATCCGATGAAGTGTCAAAGTTGCGAACACGAGGTAGTCTGGCAACTGTTACACTCCGACTTGGAATATACACAACTATTTCGGGCTCATCAGACTCTTCGGTCGGTCTGTGGAAATTTGATCAAATTAAATTCCAAACTCGACCATAATCATATTATGTTAAAACAACAACAATTTAGTTATTTCCTTTAATAAAATAACAACTATGTAATTTTTTCCACGTTATTTGACCAGCAACCGGGTTTCTTCATAACCGAACTCAGATTGGTCACCAGGTTAACGAACTTAGGAGATAACGGACGAAATAAAAAAGGGTCTGATGTAAACAATTTTTAGCGGCCACGGTAATCACACATTATGTCTGAAAACTTAAAGTGCATACCCATGCAGTTAATTGGCGCAAGGGTGGCAGTAGTAGTGCTAGTAAGTTCTGTGAATACCTACACATATTTGTTTTCTCAAAGATATATAGATATTTATTGTAAAGATATAAAGATATAGATATCACTGTCGAGAGATCTTTACAATTGTTGGTAACGTCGGTGGTTAAATCTAATATACAAATACTAGAGTATACAGTGTACGAATACAGATACTAGAGTATATATCCAGTATACAAATATGTACTAGATTTAACCACCGAGGTTACCAAAGTTAACTCGATAGAAGAGAAGAGTTTTTTTTTGAGAAAAACATATGTATGGATATTCTTAGGACTTCACTGTTACCATCGCCCCGATTTACTGCGGGTAGATAGAGACGATGGAATACAAAATTTTGAAGGTACTCTAATTATTGATTGATTTTGAATTTAATATATCGCTCACTCCTTTCAACAACGTCATATATCGAAAAACTTGATTTTTCATGAGATCGTTTTTAAATTTTAAAAATATAATACAATGTATTAATAATAAATATCAAACCACTTATCGAACTTTTTACTGTGCAACAGATCTTTTTAGGTAAAACCCGAATGTTTTTTCTCCATTTGAAAAATATTTAGTATATTTAAAGAAATAATTAAACAATACCTTTTCTTCAAAATGCAAAAACAACTCTTTCTGCCCTGTAGCGGGTAAATTTTAAGATAAAAATATGCCGCTTTTGCTGGGATATAGTACATTTGCGAAAACATGCACAACTGAAAATTGACGATTTTTGATATATGACGTTGTTGAAAGGAGTGAGCGATATAGGTTGTGGAGCTTTAGAAATCCAGCTTTTTCCAGTCGTTATTTTGAATGTGTACGGGAATGAGTGAGAAAAGTATAGATAGTCTGTACCCATCTGATTTATTATAGAAACATACTGAAATTTATGTAATGAAACGTGTGAACGGGCTTGTTTCTCTACGCCAATACGCTGTGGGCGTTAGTTCTACTGGCAGTTCGCGCGCGCGGACCTAACGTCAAGTTGGTCCAACATTCAATTAGCGGCTAATCAAAATCTCCCAACTACTTTTGCACCGAGCTTTGAAGACATCCTCTTTTCCAGTGGCATGTTCCCGAGAGTTCCGAAAGTGGGCCATTATGGATAAGGCTATTAAATTAGTGAGCACCGCGCTATACTTTGATGGGCGCTTTTGATTTGAAGCATCAAACTCGCGTTATTTTTTTAATGTAATTGGAATGTTAGTTTAATGGGTGCAGTCTGTTTTAAGTGATTCAAGTTTGTTTTAATGTGATCGTCGACCCGGAAGATGGGGGAAATATTGCTATGCCAGATCAGTTGGCAGAATAGGTATAGTCAAAATAGGTACTCTGCTTTTTCTTCCACTTTTTGCTTAGCTATAATCATTAATTGCTCTTGTATTTAGAGAAGAAACGAAGCGTATTCGAAATATAAGCACTGCGCCGTACATTGGTGGGTGGATACTTTTGATTTGAAGCATTAAACTCGCGTTATTTTATAAATGTAATTGGAATGTTAATTTAATGGGTGCAGTCTGTTTTAAGTGATTCAAGTTTGTTTTAATGTGATCGTCGACCCGGAAGATGGGGGAAATATTGCTATGCCAGATCAGTTGGCAGAATAGGTATAGTCAAAATAGGTACTCTGCTTTTTCTTTCACTTTTTGCTTAGCTATAATCATTAATTGCTCTTGTATTTAGAGAAGAAACGAAGCGTATTCGAAATATAAGCACTGCGCCGTACTTTGGTGGGTGGATACTTTTGATTTGAAGCATTAAACTCACGTTATTTTTTTTAATGTAATTGGAATGTTAATTTAATGGGTGCAGTCTGTCTTAAGTGATTCAAGTTTGTTTTAATGTGATCGTCGACCCGAAGATGGGGGAAATATTGCTATGCCAGATCAGTTGGTAGAATAGGCATAGTCAAAATAGGTACTCTGCTTTTTCTTCCACGTTTTGCTTAGTTTTAATCCTTGATTGGTTTTGTATTTAGAGAAGGACCGGACATATAATTGGAATGTTAATTGAATGGGTGTAGTTTAAGTGACTAAAGTTTGTTTTAATGTGAGCATCAACCTTGAAGATGGGGGAAATATTGCTATGCCAGATCAGTTGGCAGAATAGGTATAGTGAAAATAGGTACTCTGCTTTTTCTTCCACGTTTTGCTTAGTTTTAATCCTTGATTGGTTTTGTATTTAGAGAAGGACCGGACATATAATTGGAATGTTAATTGAATGGGTGTAGTTTAAGTGACTAAAGTTTGTTTAATGTGAGCATCAACCTTGAAGATGGGGGAAATATTGCTATGCCAGATCAGTTGGCAGAATAGGTATAGTGAAAATAGGTACTCTGCTTTTTCTTCCACGTTTTGCTTAGTTTTAATCCTTGATTGGTTTTGTATTTAGAGAAGGACCGAACATATAATTGGAATGTTAATTGAATGGGTGTAGTTTAAGTGACTCAAGTTTGTTTTAATGTGAGCATCAACCTTGAAGATGGGGGAAATATTGCTATGCCAGATCAGTTGGCAGAATAGGTATAGTGAAAATAGGTACTCTGCTTTTTCTTCCACGTTTTGCTTAGTTTTATTCCTTGATTGCTTTTGTATTTAGAGAAGGGAAGAAACGTATTCCTAATATCGTTGGTAATTTTGAATACCGCCTTTCGCCGTATTGACATATGAAAGCAATCCTTTCATTACGTATACGTTAGAAGACGAACTTGTAGTCCCTTAATTCTATGGATCAAACGTTTCTGTTTGCTTTAATTAATCTACACGTATTTTGTGAAGTTACTCCGTTCGTAGTCTTTTCACTAAAAGTTTCATCTCAGCACAATCTCATGCATGTACCATGAATCAAACATTGTACAGATAAATTAAATTTTAAATTTAAGTTTAACTTAGTAAATACCACTATTTCTTAAAATCTATTGTGACACGTGTTTTGATGCATTCCGCATCATTTTCTAATTTTAAAAGAATTGGGTCCTTGGGACGTTGAAGGTTAAAGAGGGAGTAGGAGCAGTTTCTTATTTTTATTTATTTATTTATCATTGCTATTTTTTTATTTCTTAAAAACAAAAGTAATAGAGTGAAATTAGTTGATTTTTATTACAACCCTCTCCTTATCATTCATCGTTTACTTTGTGTCATACTAATTTAAAAAACACTACTTTGTGACTACCGGTTTCGGAATAATCATTCCATCATCAGTCAAATGTAGACTTAAGTGAAATCGTTATGGTCTGCTATGGTTTTGATTTCATTTGGTTGATATAATATGAGCATCACCTTTTATGTGTAAAATGTCATCCGTATTATATGTAATAAATTTACAAAATGTTGGTAATGCTAATCCCACTCACCGAGATTTTTTGTCTACCGATTTCGAGACGTTCCCGTCTCTTCGTCAGGACAATCACTACACGAGCATTCAAACAATATTACACGTCTCTACCATAGAACTATTCACACATTAAAAACTACACAAAATATTATTCACGTGCGTTTTTGGTCGACCTGAGGACTAACATGCACAAAGTAAATGAAACTTATCCGTGGTCATTGACCGGTTTCGATTTATCAAACATTTTTTACAATATGTGTTTACGTTGGCGGTTTATTACTATGAACCAATATCCTCTTGAAAGGATGGTGTGAAGGAGAGTTTGAATTTTTGTTTTATTTGAAGCTTTTACCTAGTAATGTTTCAGACGTTTCATTAAGCTTTTAGAGATTGTATTATTTTGCAGATAGGTTGTACAGAAAAGAGATTTCTTAAAATAATAATTCGTTTTCAATAATTATATTGTAGGTGGTATACAATTATATTTCATTTGATGGAATCTGTAATGGCTTTTTAGTATTATAATAAAAAAATTATTACTACCATTACGTAAAATCTCACAGATTTTTATAATATTTTCTTCTTTCTTTTCCACGCAGTGTTACAAATATTGATTTTTTTATCGTTTACTTTTTTTTTTTACTTTTTACGGTACATATTTTATTTTTTATCTCACTAGGCAGAACCCGTGACGAGACGTTCATTTACATATATAAAGAAATATTATTTGAAAATTGCAAATATTACAAAATAAAATATAAAATAAAGTAATATAAACAAAATACGTACAGTTTAGCACGGTGAGAAATTGACAAGTATGCAACAATAATTATATCGTAGTCATACAGGAGAATGTGACCAAGTGCATTTTTTTTAAAAAAACGTGATTATTGACTACTTGATATCTTACTAGCTTAATATTGATTTAACTGAAAAAATCACATACTGATTTTAAACTTGGAAGTATAATATGTTGACATGTTAAAAATGACTTACTGAATTGATGTTTATTTTCTTGCCAAGCAAAAGTGACTTAAATGGCCCTCCTGAACATTTCACGTTTTCATATTATTTTTTAACATCTCATCAAAGATGAAGAAGAATATGGAAGTCTGGGCATTTACGGGGCTGACGAGATGATCAGATGTTAAAAAATAATATGAAAATAACTCCTGTAATTGGAGGTAATCCAGATTTTGTGAACAAGTATTTGGACACACTCAAAATGTTGTATTTAACGTTTTGTTAGTTGGTCACTTTCTCATGTACGACTACGATATGTTAGATCTAGAATTCGCTTCGTTTCCTCTATTATAATATTTTTTCAATAAACCACATAACCCTTCTATTGCGCTTGTATTTGTTCGCATGCACACAAATGAGAAGCATTAATATATATTAATTGCTTAATTAAAATGGACATTCTGAAAAATATAAAACGATTTTCAATGTCCACAATCTCGCATTCTGCTTGCGGACACATGATGTATTTTGGCAGCGATTTCCGACGGGGCGAGGAAGCTTGGCACGCAACACTACCGGGTGCTACGATTACCAAATGAAAACAAACAACAGAGAACAGGTTTTTTCAGCCATGAATTATAATAACCCTCGCGTATTATGATTGATTCGTGTTGAACGTTAGCCCTTTCGATTTTGTTTGATCTTGACATCATTCAACCTCGAGCGAAGGACATTGGTTACATAAACCAAGCTAGGACACAAAATGCCGAACCCTCTTCTAGCGGTACGGAAGGTCTGCTGATGACAGTCAACAGTCCGGCTTCTCCTGAGGTGTTTTACGTGTTTTCCTTCCAGCAATGAGCAAATGCTGAGATGTTTCTGATTGGCCCACACTAGATTATCCTCCCTGTTCCCAACACAGATTCAAATAAAAACATAGTGAATTATAATTAAAATACAACTTTGTTTTTAAATCTCTATTTTTAAATATGATTTTAAAACAAAGTTACATTTTAATTATAAAATGGCAAATTTTTGTCAGGTTTCATACCTGACAATATCTTGTGACAACAAACGTTGTGATTTTTTTGATTGTTTATAAAAAATATACCTAAAAATAACCCGAAGGTAGGGTGGTTAAGCAAAAAAAAATCATTTACGTTAAATGTTACCCGGGTTTCAAGAAAATTTAATTGTGGACTATTGATTATCCCGCATTAAGAGTTTAAGTAAGAAACTCAGTAGTCGACCGTTCGTCACCAAACTGACCGCTACCGCTGACCTTGTAATGGAACGCATCGTGTGGTGTGAATTCTCAATTACCGTGTGGTTTTCCAAGTTCATGCTATAACCAATACTAATTAGGTCAAACCTATAAATTACCGTAAGGTATATTTTCATGCATAATCTATTCCTGAAGACTTTTACGGTTCCAGAACTTCAAATTATTGTTTTGTAATATACATGGAAAGGAAATAAGGGTTTGGAACTCCCCATTTCTGTTTTAATTTTTAAATCAATTTATTTTATTTTTACAGTCTTTGTAATTATAATTTAAAAAAAAAATCAAAATGCTTACCGAAATTCGTTTTATCACTATCTCTCACTACTTGCCAGAACTATAAAAAATTAGCGCATTTGAAGAAAAATGCATTATTTTGTACAATATTTTAGTGTGCAAAATATCTGTATACATACCTGAACATGACTAGGTGATCGTCGAAACCGGTTGGAGAAAAAAGTACGAAAAATGATATTGGTTAAAAACATTTTTGTTGGTGTTTTATTTTGTATAGAAATCGTCTTAAATTATATAAAATATGTAATTATATTAAATAAAATAAAAATAGTCATGTATATAATATTCCCGATGTGTAATTTCCATTTCTCATTTTGGGACATGGGATTAAGGTGAACAAGACTGAAACACAAATAAGAAATAATTGAAACGGAAAATCACAAAGTTAGTGCTTCAAATATAAAATTATACAAAAAAATAATAAAACAAAACTAGCACAGGGCATTTTTTGCCCTGTGTTATATTTCATAAAATATAAAACAATACATTTTTTTATAAAGTTATAAAATAATTTATTACAAAAAAAGCCTTTTGATTGAAAATGGGTTTTCTTTTCCGTCCTCTTAGGGGATGAAATTCCGTTTTTGGATCAGACGATAGTATGTCTGTATATAGGATATTGTTATCACGATTGCCTCGTCATTAGTGAATCCTAATGCCCAAAATAGTTGTCATCTTGTCGCCATTGGCCCGCGCATTCGCGGTCACGGCTCTAGCGTCTCGCGTCGCCTTTTGTCACATCCGTCGGCCGTCCATTCCGCAAAGCGATCGTGTAGTCTGGCCGCTATTGTCTCTGGTCGTTTGGCGCCCGGCGGAGGATGCGCGTGCGGCACAATATGCAGATCGTCTCGCTCGCCGGGTGACATGGTACATACATCGCTCACTCCTTTCAAGAACGTCATAAATCAAAAATCGTTAATTTTCAGTTGTGCACGTTTTCGGAATGCCCAGAAAATGTACCATATCCCAGCAAAAGAGGCACATTTTTAACTTAATATTTACCCGCTACAGGGCAGAAAGTGTTGTTTTTGCATTTTGAAGAAAAGGTATTGTTTAATTTTTTTTTTAATATACTAAATATTTTTCAAATGGAGACGAAACCTTCAGGTTTTGCCTAAAAAGATCTGTTGCACAGTAAAAAGTTCAATAAGTGGCTTGATATTTATTTTTAATACATTGTATTATATTTTTAAACTTTAAAAACGTTCTCCTGAAAAATCAAGTTTCTTGATTTATGACGTTCTTGAAAGGAGTGAGCGACATATCGGTCATTGCATACTGTATTAGATGCTGAAGGTCGTGACAGCTCGCCGGACGCACCACGTCTTGGTTTAACAAGTAGATCGACAGTACATTTTTGACATCTCAACATACAGCCCTGGCCATATGTATTAGGCACCCCTTATAGAATTGGTTTATGTCTTTAAAGGCTGCAATGGATCTTTGTCAGACGGGAGGAATATCTAATTTATGATACTCAACCTATAAAGGATTGAATTAGACTGTCTTGTCTTTATAACAGCCGATATAATTAATATTTTCTTTCATCATTTTCTTTTGGAAAATTCGCCTTCGAAAAGACGTTATTTTCGTAAGTTGGCAATGAATGACGTCACAGAAACGATGGACTTATATTAATATTGGCAACATTGCTAAATTCTTGGCTGCTCTATTTGTTGATGTCTATGGTTCACCCTGCCACCCCCCCCCCTCCCCTCATATTTGTATAACACAAATGGTAGTGTAGTGGTAAACAAACAATCCACACTAATACTATTACAGCTCTAAAAACCATAAACAATAAACCATATGACGTCATAAAACGTTCGATGACGGAAATTTGATGACGTATGCGAACGCACGTTTTTCGTTTTATAAAAATATCTAAAATTTAAACCTTCATGTATCCCTTATTTTTCTACATATTTCAATAAGAATGCTACCGATAGTCTTGTGATTTTTCATATTAATTTATTAGCCAATAATCACAAATCGTGATATTTATCCATTCTTAGAATTCTTGCTATCCTTGAAGTGATTATTGAATTTTGATGAATTTTACCTACTCCTATCAACCTGCTATCCTGAATTACGACAATTAGGTGCATGGTTTATTTAAAAACACTATTGATTACATTTTGAGTGTGTCCAAATACTTGTTCACAAATCTGGATTATCTCCAATTATAGGAGTATTTTTCATACATTTATATGAAAAATACTCCTATAATTGGAGATAATCCTGATTGGTGAACAAGTATTTGGGCACACTCAAAATGCTGTTAATAAATTATCTGGTCAAATAGCTTAAACGATAAAAATGAAAATGATATTTTCTGGCGTTTCTCATGTGTGTGATTATAATCTAAGATTCGGACCTCACATACGAATTAAAGAGTTTCTGCTCAATAAAAAGCTTCTTTTCATCTCACCGAATATGTCTCTAGTGAAGTTCTAGTAATTCAAGAACAATGTTTCAAATTTGGTTCATTTATATAGAACTTCCAATAATTTGAGTAGTTTGGTTGTCAATAATGGGTAGAATTGGTGAATGTTACACGTGTGTAAAGTGCTCACTTAAACCAGCCTATGACGGTCGTCAGCCCCGTAAATGCCCAGACTTCCATGTTCTTCTTCAACTTTGATGAGATGTCAAAAATAATACTCTATTAGTGGCGTTCTATTATCTCTGCTGATTATTTAGTTAGTTAGGTCAAAATCGATCGGTTTGTAAAACGACACCCCAACAGTATTGTGGCTTTTCGTCGTGGTTTAGATCGATTTTATGATACAATTTTTTTTTCTTTTCTTTATTCTGTCGTCGCGTCGGCTGACCGCAGCGTTCATTATCGGCTCCATTGGATCTGCTAAGCTGTCCGGAAATAACAAAGTGTCAATCATTGCCAAGGACGCAGGTAAATGGCAGAACGCAGAACGTTCGGCGCTTTGTTGCTCGAGAGAAACGTCAGTTGTGCGTGGCAAAAGGCAATATCTTTGATTAAAATTAAATTGTTATTACTTGACTCGTTTCAACTGACAACTTTTGTTAACACAACAAATGCTGCTATAAAAAATACGTCATTTTGAGTGTGTCCAAGTACTTGTTCACAAATCTGGATTATCTCCAATTAGGAGTTATTATTTACAGGACTCAAACCAGCCTATGACGGTCGTAAACCCTATAAATCCCCATACTTCCATATTCTTCTTCATCTATGTTGACACGTCAAAAAATCATGTATATTCATTGTATAAAAATCATACGAAAATGGGTAAACTTTGTACTACCGAATTCTACAAGAGTGTATAAATCAAAACACAATAATAGATACCAACTCGTATAAGCTAAATTATTCTGTTTTGCGGTATTTGATGGTAGCATTATTATAGATTTATTATGCTGTTTGTCGCGGCGGACCCCTCGCAGAGGCCTTGTGGAGCCCCACTTTGAGAACCTCTGCTTTAAATATTTAATACATTGAAAATAAACATGACAGGTTTCTTATTGCAGTAGTTACTTAAATAAAAACCTTATTTTTTATGTATTCTCAATATAATTAATATTTAAAGCATTTACTTTGTGTATTTAGTTATTTTTTATAAAATATTTTATGGCAGTGTGTTAAGTGATCACTTAAACCAGACTAATAACGTAAGCCCCGTAAATGCCCAGACTTCCATATTATTCTTCATTTTTGTTGAAATGTCAAAAAAATAAGCATGCACACCGTACATGTGATAGGAGTGAAACGTCTTTAAAAAAATACAATGATTATATTTATGTCGAGATTCTTGTGTCAGTCATTAGTAGCGAGTGTTTTTGCCTAGAATTTTCACTCATGAATTACAAGAAATTATAGTAACTTTAAACATAAAGAGTAAATCCACTCACAAGTAGGCATAGGCTATGAAACTTTTAAAGTTGAAGCCTGAGTAGGGACATGATAAACGGTGTTGCATAAGCCGTAGCTAGATTTCAGAGTCACTTGGACGTTAGGTAATTCAAAAAAAAAATCAGTCATTAGTTATATTTTCTAATAATTTTCCTTTAAACATGCTTCTTACCTTATGTTTTTTTATATGCCTATTTACTGTACCTTTTATTTTACAATTTGCCCCGTGTTTTCTAATTTGTTTTTCAGTATTGTTAACCTTAATCCCATTTCCCAAAATGAGTCATGGAAATTACTCATCGGGAATTTCATATGTGACTTATGTATGTAATATGTTTAAATAAATAAATATTAGTTGCACAACGGTATGGCAACACTATGGCTTAGTCTGTTAAATGGAAAATAAAAAAAATATTGTATAAGGTAGATATTTCAAATATGTTTAATTTTAAACTGTTACAGTCATTTTGAAAAACAGATATTTTAACCGCAATGTCTGTGCCATCTATGGAACAAAACAATAATACTAAATGGCGCTTATTTCGGACAGGGTGCTTTTTGACAGCTGCTCTCACCTCGATTTTAGTGATTTCATAAATATTAAAAAAATTATTGATTCCTGAAATCAAACATATGTAAGTAATAATTTTATTCATATTTGATAAATTAAATTAAAAATAAATCGCGCGGGGAAGCACTACCGACCTCTTGCGCGGTCGTCCGCGTTCTGAATTTAAATTCTACGAATTCCCCCTTGACATATATTTTTTTTAAATTATGTATTTTTGGTTCTATGTCGCTCACTCCTTTCAACAACGTCATGTATCAAAAATGGACAATTTTCAGTTGTGCATGTTTTCGGAATGCCCAGAAAATGTACTATATCCCAGCAAAAGTGGCATATTTTTAACTTAATAATCCCAGCAAAAGCGGCATATTTTTAACTTAATATTTACACGCTACAGGGCAGAAAGTGTTGTTTTTGCATTTTGAAGAAAGGGTATTGTTTGATCGTTTTTTAAAATATACTAAATATTTTTCAAATGGAGAAAAACTCTTCAGGTTTTACCTTAAAAGATCTGTTGCATAGTAAAAAGTTCAATAAGTGGCTCGATATTTATTTTTAATACATTGTTTTATATTTTTAAATCTTAAAAACGTTCTCCTGAAAAATCACGTTTTTTGATTTATGACTTTCTTGAAAGGAGTGAGCGACATATTGCCATACTACAAAGTTTACAATGTTTGTTATATACAAAATATATCTAGATATATGTTAAGACCCTCGGGGGTTAAATCTAGAGTTTCGATATTGATTTTTAATACATTTTATTATATTCTTAAACTTTAAAAACGATCTCCTGAAAAATCAAGTTTTTTGATTTATGACGTTGTTGAAAGGAGTGAGCGATTTTTATCCCGACTTGTAGCCATGCAATTACTCGAATTTAATCCATGCACACTAAACTTAATGAAAATGAGATTGTTTTACTTAGTAAATTGCGTCCCAGTACAAAATCAGTGTAATCATGTTTACAAATTAATTTGATTCGAGTCCATGTAATGACGAGGACGAACCGGCCTACAATTAGGCCCAATTAGCCTAAATTGATGAGTTCCAGGGTGTCAATTACTCCGTCAGCCCATCCGAGGGACACATTTTGTCTTGATTAACAGTGTCATGGACATATCGATCACTCCTTTCAACAACGTCATATATAAAAAAAAACATAATTTTTCAGGAGATCGTTTTTAAAATTTAAGAGTACAATAAAATGTTTTGAATATTGAAAGCATTAACTTTGTGGATCATATTGATATATTATTTCGAGAAATAAAAATACTTTGTGTTCTGATCCACTCACATTTTTATTTAACCAACTAGTTTCGGCAACAACCTGTTGCCCTCTTCAGGGTTACATTTATTACTAAATTAATTATTATTAGTAATAAATGTAACCCTGAAGAGGGCAACAGGTTGTTGCCGAAACTAGTTGGTTAAATAAAAATGTGAGTGGATCAGAACACAAAGTATTTTTATTTCTCGAAATAATATAACAATAAAATGTATTCAAAATAAATATCGAGCCACTTATTGAACTTTTTACTGTGCAACAGATCTTTTTAAGTAAAACCTGAAGGTTTATTCTCCATTTAAGAAATATTTATTATATAAAAAAAAAAAAAACAATACATTTTCTTTAAATTGCAAAAACAATACTTTCTGTCCTGTAGCGGGTTGATATTAAGTTTAAAATAAGCCGCTTTTGCTGGGATATAGTACATTTTCTGGGCTTTCCGAAAACATTCACAACTGAAAATTGTCGATTTTTGATATATGACGTTGTTGAAAGGAGTGAGCGATATCGAATTAATTAAATAGGGATTATTAAAATATATCTAAGGGATTATTCTTAAGTCGCGTCAAATAAAGCGCAGAGATCGCATTTGTTTTGAACGCTCTTTAGCATTATGTTTTTTTTTGTTTTATGAAAAAAAAAGAGAAATATTTGTGTTTTTATTATTCGCACAAATATTTCAATTTCATACTATTTCCGTGAGCCTAAGCGGCTCATTATTAGAAATAGGTATCAAATTGTGGTAGAGTGGGTTCCGAATCGAGAAACTCTGACTTAAGGAGTCCACGACACTAACCACGGGACCACAGCCCGACACAAAGTCGATGTTTGCTGTAAAATTTTCCAAGTTATGGTAAAACTTCATTTCTTAATCTAATTTCTCTATATTTTAATGGGGAGTGAAAGTGTGACTTTTATAATATTTAATACTAAAGTGGGCTCTCAAATTTCGGATATGTTTCAACATTTAAAAAATTGGTTGTTTTAACTAATTGAAATACAATAGGATGTACTCTCAAATAAGTGTAATGTAATTCAGGACGCGACAGGCTGTGCGAGAAGGCACACGTGTTGTCCGCGCACATTTTTTTAGAATATACAGTAACGTCGTGTTAGTTACCGCGTTATCGGAGGGAACGTTATAGTTACTTAATGAATTGTATTTGGCTAAATTGAATATTACAATTCAAAACATCAACCCCCTATAACGTTACCTCCGATTCCGCGGAACCTATCTACTAACCTATCTACTGAACGGGTTTACGAACCTATCTACTGAACGCGGAACCTATCTACTGAACGGGTTTACTATATATTGAAATATGCCGGTTAAATATTTTTTATATTATAATTTTTTTTAACTGCTTACCTTTCAATAACTCTTTTCTTTTTAAAACCATATATTTGTTTCAAAGAAAAACTGTTTTTATTCAGTACGAAATCGATGGTTTAATAAAAAGTGCAATGATGTTAAATGTTACCCGGGTTTAAAGAAAATTAAGTTGCTGGCCATTGATTATCCCGCCTTAAATTGCCATTAACGACTGGTAACACTGCTGTCTAGATTATGTTTTTTGTATAGTCACACTCATGTACCATATATAACCACACGTGAACCCCTAAATTGTGTGTATAGGACAGTGAGTTATATAATATACTCATTGTTTTCTTAATATTATTTTTTAAATTTATCACAAACTTTGCACTTCAAAATCATGTTTTGTATTCAATAAGAATACAATAAATATTTCGATAATGTACTTTTAGAACGAGTTTTTCTTAAGTAACAAAGAATTCAAGGTACCAAAAAAATACTGAAATTGTTGAGAATTTCTCGCATTTTCACTAGAATATTTCCCGAGTTACTCGTACTTTCTAAAGTGGACAAATTGAGATAGATTTTCGCTTTGTGATAATGTCGCGGACTTAGTTGATTTTATTGCAAAGGTCCAAGTTTCTATTTCCATTTATGTCGCACCTTTATTCCTGTTTTATTGCGCAGTTGGTTTAGCACTAGTTGAATATATCACCAAAAATAATACTAAGTAAAAAAAAATGTAGCCATTCTTCGTTATGAATGTAATTTATCTTGTCAATTTTGATTGTTCATACATGTGGAAGAGATGCGTTAAAAAATATTTGTAAATACATTAAAATAACTCGGTCGTGGGGGTCAAGTATGGTAAGTTGAATGCTAATTTGAGTTGACTATCCGAACATATCGCTCACTTCTTTCAACAACGTCATAAATCAATAAACTAGATTTTTCAGGAGAGCGTTTTAAAGTTTAAAAATATAATACAATGTATTAAAAATAAATATCAAGCCACTTATTGAACTTTTCACTGCGTAACAGATCTTTTTAGGTAAAACCTGAAGGTTTTTTCTCCATTTGAAAAATATTTAGTTTATTTAAAAAAATTATTAAACAATACCTTTTCTTCAAAATGTAAAAATAACACTTTCTGCCCTGTAGCGGGTAAATATTAAGTTAAAAATATGCCTCTTTTACTGGGATATAGTACATTTTCTTGCATTCCGAAAACATGCACAACTGAAAATTGACGATTTTTGATTTACGACGTTCTTAAAAGGAGTGAGCGATATGGAAACTGTCGATCTAGGTCTGCTTCATGTCACCACCGTTCTATTTGTATCAGAGGTTAATAGAAACGAGAGAAGTAACAAAGAATTCTCACATCTTACATAGATTCTGTGTGCACATTCTGCTTTATCCGAAAAATACGAGTCGTCAATTTTGAGGAGCCTACCCACGGAGTAAATTTTTTTAACGAGACATTTACTACTACCATCACGCCGTTTCCCCGCATAATTAGGCTGAGAGCATGAAACGCCACACTCTTCTGTCCTGACATACACTCCTCCTTCCTTCACATCCATATATCTAGTCATACATGCCCTCGAATTACGCAGATTTTTGACACCGCCAGATTGTAGGTTCTGATTGATCTGATCGTCTTTTTTTGTTGACCTAACGTCCAAGTGACTCTGAAATCTAGCTACGGCTTATGCAACACCGCTTATAATGACCCTACTCAGGCTTAAACTTTTTAAGTTTCATAGCCTACCATATGCCTACTCCTGACTGGATTTACTCTCTATGTTTAACGTTGCTATAATTTCATGTAATTCATAAGTGAAAATTCTAGGCAAAAACACTCGCTATCTGATCGTCTTCTTCTTCTTCTACTTTATATAGGAGCGGACCGGAGAATGTCCTGTCATTCTCCGGTCCCCGCCTGGGAGGTGGAAGACCAGCTATCTCTCCATCGTGCATCGATCTGATCGTCCCAAGTCTTTTTCGGTCGTCCTCGTTCTGTTCTCACGCTTGCATTCGCCACATATATTTTCTTAGTCATTCTCTCGTTATCCATTCGCCCCACATGTCCATACCAGCTTAAAGAACTCTTTTCGTCTATTCCTAGTTTAGCCCTACATTCCTTTCATACATTTTCGTGTTTTAATTCTGTCATACAATGATTTACGTCAGTGCTCCGCAACTGGTGTGCCGTGGCACACTGGTGTGCCGCGAGCCTGATACAGGTGTGCCACGGTCAAATGAATGTATTTGACTTTTTTTTTTATTATTTATTATGTATAAGTGTACACAATGACAAAATAATTTTGTCCATTTTTTGGTATGTAGGAAAGAATAATTATTTTAACAAAGTAGTTTTGTCGATGATCTATATTTTTTACCTGTATATTTTAGCTTTTGGTGTACCGCGGAATTCTAGGAAGAATTTTGGTGTGTCGTAGGTGGGAAAAGGTTGCGGAACACTGATTTACGTGACCTTTTAAACATACAATTTGAACATACAATTTGAACGTTACGTATTTTATTGTATTGATATTCAATTAATGTTAGGTAACGTTGAGCTTTGTATTTGTAAAAATATGTACTAAGCTTAGCATGTAAATGTCGACGAAAACATTTAGCTCATATTAAAAAGAACCCAAATAAGTGCTACTTTGTTGATTGGAAATATTTGGCTTCTTCGTTGATCCTTTGGTAATGTTTACATTTGTCGGGTGTCCGAAAGTTATACTTTTTTCCCTGAAATTTAAGTACCTGTGTAGTACTAAGTAAGTTATTTACAATATATACAAGTACCTATAAAAGTATTATCATGTTGATGTTTAAAAAATAATGCAGCGTTTAATATGTATTTGTCTAAGGCTTTTTTGTATTATAGTTGTTTCGACATATTTATTTTTGTTTTATTTAATTTAATAAAGTATAAAAATATTACAATTTAATTCATTCACTAGACATTTATACTTTTAACATATCGCTCACTCCTTTCAAGAACTTCATAAAAAAAAACGTCAATTTTCAGTTGTGCATATTTTCGGAATGCCCAGAAAATGTACCTTCTATATCCCAGAAAAAGATGCATATTTTAAACTTAATATTTATCCCCTACAGGGCAGAAAGTGTTGTTTTTGCATTTTGAAGAAAAGGTATTGTTTAATTATTTTTTTAAATAAACTAAATATTTTTCAAATGGAGAAAAAACCTTCAGGTTTTACCTAAAAAGATATGTTGCACAGTAAAAATTTCAGTAAGTGGCTTGATATTTATTTTTAATACATTGTATTATATTTTCAAACTTTAAAAACGTTCTCCTGAAAAATCAAGTATTTTGATTTATGACGTTCTTGAAAGGAGTGAGCGATATCTTACACTAGTTACGCTGTGTCTCTTCAAAAAAGAGACCAGGCTTTTTTTCTTGGAGAGGGACTTAACAAGAGGAGTTTTTAATCAGGGTGGGTGGGCAGTAGGAAAACAAGCATTTTATTATTTATTATTTAAAAATTATCTGTCATAGCTCTGAAATAAATAACTGAAAAAATATGTACATAATTTTTTTTTAAAAATTACTATTTTATTAGTATCACAGTTTTCTATTTTTTCCATTCCATTAGGATTGGCACTGCTTATGTGCCTATACGAAATACGCCACTGCTTATATGTAATAAAAAATAACACGAACTAATACAGACTCTATTTAACAAAATTTTAAAAAAATTAAACCTTTATTTAGTGAAAATTAATAAATAAATAAACGGGAGGTAAAAAAACAAGCAAAAACTAAAAAATTAAAACTCTGAAGCAATTATAAAAAATCAACGAAATTAAAATAACTCAAAGTGTTTAATCTTAACTAAACCAGCACAGTCAGTTGAAAAAAAACACAAGTAAATTGACTTTTTATTTATGTTGAAAAAAGTATTATATTTTTAAACATAAATGAAATCCTAAGAATTCTTTATTATGTCACACAGTAGGAATATAATTATTTTGTTTTTGTCAAGGACAGACTTCGTACTGCGTTAATACTGGTGGTGTGGACATATTTTTCATAAATAAAGTCCATTTTTATTTTCTGTTGACGTCATCGTTTCTATATTCATGATAAGGTTAGGTGACATTTATTATTTTTGTACCCAACCTGGATTTTCGCCCTCATTATTTTTGTCAAACAGAGATGACAGAAAGAAGAAAGAATGTCTTCCGATTTCAATTCGGGGTTTTATTTTGTTTTTTGGTTGAGATATTTTTTAATCAATATTTGATCACTTAAAAAAATTACCTCAAATTTGACAAATTTTTGGATGAAACCTTTTGCTATGAATTTAAAAAAAAATTGTATTCGTCCCAATTGCATATTAAAGCATATTAAAATGGTCGAAAATCTTTTACAAAAGTATGGATTTTTTTGTGTGCTTGTGAAGGCATGGGAAAATGCATGGATACTAAAGATACATAATTTAGTATGACGTTTTCCCTGCATACGTCAGAAATGATCGTTTTATAACTTATTCGAATATTCAGGTTGATCGAATGCACTCGGATTCGCGTGACTACTGTCCATCATCTAAATTTCATCAATTGATTTGACATGATATTTTATCTAAACATATTCGTAAATAACTCGTTACAATGACTAAATATGCTTTATGCATAACATTTTTAGTGTGTCCAAATACTTGTACACAAAATCTGGATTATCTCCAATTATAGGCGTTATTTTCATATTATTTTTTGACATCTCATCAAAGATGAAGAAGAATATGGAAGTCTTACTTTATACATATATTTTAATATTTTGAACTGTGATCAATAGAATACTTTTTCAGTATTATGAAAGAAAAATTAAAATCATAAAATATGAAAAAGTGGCATTCAAAAAACTGATCCAAAGCGTAGATGTTCGAAAAAATTCATAAAAGTGGAAATATCTGGAAAACTAAGGCACTTTTACTGAGGTCATATTTTCATTTTTTGGTAAGGCATAAGCTGGCCTAACACCCCTTAAAAGGAAAACGTCAGATTATGGGACACCCTGTATATACATGGTGAAAAACTTTTTTTTTCTTTTATAATGTATGTATATTTTTAGTCAATTGTTACGGCTAAATTATTTTTCAGCCTCAATAAAATTATAAAATTCGATTTTTTTTATGAATGGTTCTATATTTCGTCTATTAATCTACTTAGACTTTGGACGTCTTGACTTTATCAGTTTTATTTACATTTTGCGCGTCAAAACAACGCAGAATATTCTGTCTCTAAATAGAGTAGCCATTCCAAATAACATTCGTCGTCCCTTTTCCGCGCCACGCGTCTCTTTCCCGCGCGCGATATATTTATCTACCTACCATCTTACATCGCCGTCTCTTTTCCTAACACGCTATATTTATCTACAAAGAGGTTTGAGATTGGTACTGTTTATCTACCATCTTATCGAGTCTGCGCGGAGTTATCTGAACAAAATATGAATTTTTGTGCGAATAAGTACGACAGCGGACCACGTAAAAAAAGGATTTTTTCAATATTATAACGTTTTATCTTTTAATATACGTAGACAAAAAATATATATATTAGTGACATTAAAATCATTAAAAGGAACATTTTTTCATTTTTTTTCTCTACGGAGGTACTTGCAAACATACAATTCAGTAAGCAACCGGCTGCGCACGAGCCACACGTCGGTTCACGCCCATTTTATTTAAATAATATAATTTTTTCAATATTATTAATATTTAAAGCATTTAATTTGTAGTTAGTCATTTTTGCTTTTTTTTTACAAAAATGTTAATAATATTAGTGGAGTGGATAATACTACTATTATTAACATTTTTGCTAAAAAAAAGTCATTGATATAATATTATTTTCTGTTTTTTTTTTTTAAATACACATTTTTAACTTCCTTACCTTTCCATAACACTTTTCTTCTCGAAACCATGTATTTATTTTGAAGAAAAACATGTTTTTTCAATACAAAAACGGTGTTTTAAGAAAAAAATTCAATTATGTCAAATGTTACCAAGGGTTCAAGAACATTAAGTTGCGATTTATCGAATACTGGGCCTTAAACATAGCATTAGTATTATTATTCATTCTTGTTTTCAAAACACTATGTATATACGTAAAATCGGCCACGAATTCTTATTTTTATTTAATACAATTCCCGTTCAACACGTGACTGCAATATTTGTATGGACGCGGGAGCCGTGTTTGACGCAAGGAGCGTTTTAAATAATCGATTGTAAAAGTTAAAATCGAAATATTTCAGGCACAGAAATATTTGACTTGGTGCATTTTTGACGCTTACCGACATATTTTTGTTGCCACTTTGGTGCCAAAAATTAATACATGTCGCGTGCTGCGTCCACACGGTACGCTCTCATCTCTCCAGAAACGTGTCTTCAATCTCTTGCACTAATTTGGAATAACCCAATGTTTATTATTTTAAGTAGAAAATTAATAAAATCAACACCAAAAAATCGTTAGACTGTCCATACTTTTCATTATAGACATATTTAGTCCGCCTCCGTGGTGTAATGGTTAGCGTGTTTAGCTACCGTGCTAGAGGTCTCGGGTTCGATTCCCAGGGGGGGGAGGTGAAAATAAATACTAGTGATTTTACACTAGTATTTATAGATAATACACTCTTATATTTATTTAATATTACCCCGCAGCGCAGGAGTGATCACCTTGCCTTAATGTAAGTAACGATCAAGATAAAATTGTGTCAATCGACCCAGTGCCCTATGCACCATAAGGTGCCGATAAGGGTTAGCCTTTATGTAAGTAACGATCAAGATAATATAGTGTCAATACGATCCAGTGTCCTAGGCACCATTAGGTGCAGATAAGGGTTAGAAGAAATATACATATTAATCATTAAGATTCTGAAGTCTTCAATATTAAACGTCTAATATAATAGAACTAACTAACTAACTAACCATTACGCCGCTTCACAGCAGGGGTTGGCAGAGAGAATAGAACGCCACATCAATCTGCCTTTAAAAACAATCTTCGCCTCATACATGTTCCCATACATACAGGCCAATTATTCCGACTCCTGACCTGACCACTTTCAATTATTTGAAATACTTGTTCATGCCAAGTTTTCATCTGGCTTTCTTTGCTTCTATTACGAACCACAATCGAATCAAATTGCTGAAGTCGTTAAAATTTAAGGTCAAGAGGTAATGCTTCAATTATCTTTACCATGTAGATAAAGCGTTATCTTGTCACTGTAATTCTACCTCTGATCCAAGCTTTTATTGTTTAAAAAATAGTATGATGAAACTGTACATATAAAAGTGTCTTTTTTCTTTATACCTAATTGTTTCCTTAAATTTTTAAATATCAAATTAAGATCCTTCTTTAGAGCCCTAAGAGTGATATTTATTAACGTCAGAAACGCCTTCCGTCATTATTACAAAATTACAAACCTTTGATAAGCGTGTCGTAAAATTAATTGGCAGTTATTTTGTTTTATGAAATTTTATATCATTTCTCTTAACGTAAGATTCAAATTGGATTGTGTTGAGTACCGTCGTAGCCTTAAATTTCTACCCATTTCGACAAAATATACACTTGACAGATACACATAATTTAATATGACATCAGAATAGCCCTCTGAGACGTATAGCGCAGATATGTTATAAAATAAATTATATATTTATTTATTCATTTTATTTTATTTATTTATTTTATTTTCGTAATACATAGATACATTCAATATACATATTCATTTCATATATACATTTATTATACGTATTACGGCTCTTTAGGCATGGCCTGTGTTGAGCCGAATACTAACATGGTAATACAAAATTTATATTTTAATTTTTTAATAATATTTTTTTAAATATTAGATTATAAACATAACATACAGGAGATACAAAAATAATTTATAGTTTAAGGTTTTTCAATGTGATAATTACACCTAGACTTTAATTAATTCACTTTCTACCTTGTCCCTTCCAATGTTAAGCAACCATCGACGGACACTGTTCTTAAAGACCTGAAAACTCCTGTCTTTGAGAACAGTGTCAGTAACATCTTAAGTTATTTACAACTAGAATCATATGTGGCAGAAATATCTGTAATCACAATATAGATTTTTTCATTGTGTATCATTTTTGTATTATGTTTCTTTTCCAATAAATTAATTAAAACCCTTTTACCTATATATATATAATAATGTAAACGCTCGTTTGTTCAAAATCTCAAAATCTTCAAACACCGAAAATTTCTGAAAAGACCGTTTTTGTATTGAAAAAGTATGTTTTTCTTCGAAAAGATTATGTAGTTATGAAAATAGTGTCATTGAAAGGTAAGAAATAAATAAAAAAATCTCCCCATATATTCTAAGAAACAAAAAATATCCAATATACATTCTTTAAAAAATCGGGCGTGGAAATACATGTTTCCTCTTTGGCGATTGCACAACGTTATAATTTGTATCTTTTTTATAGATACTCTCTATAATAATAATAATGAGTTTTTTTTTCTTAATTTTTATATATTTTTCTTTTATGTATTACTTTAGTTCACATGCTTTAATTGTGACGAATATGTGAATAGTAAAAAAATACAAAATATCTTTCTTTTTCAATTAATTATGTCTTATGAACATTATTTTATTCGAGGTATATTTTTCCCATGAATTGGCCATAAATGTTAGCGTTTTTAATTTACTTTGCGTTACCTCCATAAAAGCGGTAACTCGTATTAAATTTAATGTCGTGTGTCAACTCGGGAAACTTTTCAAGTGTTTCTCAACCCTGGGCCGTTAAACTTATCTCGTTAAAAGTACTGTTTGAACTTCGGGATTAGGGTACGTACGACATAATCGGATCAACTATAAGAACGACGAAATGATTCGAAGCGATCATAATGGATTAATCAGATATCGCTCACCCCTTTCAACAACGTCATATTCAATCGTCTATTTTCAGTTGTGCATGTTTTCGGAATGCCCAGAAAAGTTACTATATCCCAGCAAAAGTGGCATATTTTTAACTTAATACTAACCCGCTACAGGGCAGAAAGTGTGTTTTTTGCATTTTGAAGAAAATGTATTGTTTAATTTTCAAATAGAGAAAAAAACATTTAGGTTTTACCTAAAAAGATCTGTTGCACAGTAAAAAGTTCAATAAGTGGCTTGATATGTTTTTTAATACATTTAATTATATATTTTAACTTTAAAAGCGATCTCCTGAAAAATAAAGTTTTTTTGATATATGACGTTCTTGAAAAGAGTGAGCGATATATGTATATGTCTACGGTAAAAGAATTCAGTCTGAAATTGGTCGTAAATTCAATAATACAACGCTTTAGAATAGATTGTTTTATTGAGATGACTTTATTGTTACATTTTTACATCTCAACATAAATGAAGAAATTTGCGTACTGTGGTTGTCAATCATGGTTAGAATAAGTGAATGAATCACGTGTGTAAAGTGTTCACTTAACCAGTTTATGACAGGTCATAAGCCCTGTAAATATGTGCTTATGACCTATCATAGGCTGGTTAAGTGACCAATTTACACACTATTATTTTTATTTAAAAAAAATATTGCAGAGATATGGAGGACCTCTGGTATGGCCAAGAATTTTCCCTTTTTATTCCTCTAATGTCCGATTATGGCCTCTAGAGTTTCTCGGAAGGAAAACAAAAGTGTTGACGTCATTTCATACCCTATCGATTATATTACTGGCATTACATTTCCCTCGCATAGTTACTACATAGTAGGCACCGCATTCGCTACACGATACCAAACATTTACCACTGTACTAACTCCTAATTTATTATTCAGGCGCTATATTTGTGCTTTAGCGTAAGTCTTATTAAGTATACAACATAGAATAATTAAAATTTCGTAACTGATAAATAACTCCCTTCCAATACTAGGTTCCGCCTTTGTAGTGTAGAAATTTTCTTTAATATTAAGGTTCCGCGTTCGATTCCCAGAGCGGGTCAAAATAAATTATGAAAGTCTTTTCTTCTTATTATTCTTCTAACCCTTATCTGCCCCCAATGGTGCATAGGACACTGCATTATATTGACGCAGTGTTATTGTAATCGTTAACACAAGAAGGAATAGTGATCAGCCCTCCGCTAAGGTATTCTTCGACTAAAAATAGGTAATTTACACTCTTATATGTATTTAATATCACCCTAAACTTACAAGAATCGCTGGGCTGATTGGCTTGCCTTCATGCAATTAATGATCAAGATTACGTCGATTCGATGCAGTGCCCTATGCACCATTGAGTGCGGATAAGGTTTGAAAGAGGTAAAAAATACCAGGTTTTATCGAAAGAAAGAAATCGTCATCAACATTTAAAAAAAAGATAAATATCGTGTATGCATGCCATTTCAAAGTAGATGATATATATTTAACTTTTTTTTAAGATTGACAAAAAGAAAGAACGGAACGTGAATGCTGGAAATACAGTGTATGACGTATAAAAATCTATTGTAACAAATAAAAACCTAACACTGGAAGCCTGGAAGCTAAACTAAATGAAGCAGTGCACAATAGAGTCCTGGCACCTACCCTAACCTCATTGTTTCCATTCATAGATATGAAAAAGAAAATAACAAGTACACAGAAGCTTGTTTACTCAGAATCGCATACCCGCATTAGTACTAACTTGTGCCACTTCGATTCTGCTAATGCGAGTCTTCAGTAAAATATATTTTATTGTACTATAATTTACTTTGCTTTACGGTTTATTTATTATTTTCGTATTTCAATTCGTACAAAAAAGTCGGGATAAAGTATAGAAATAAAAAATTATGAATATTTTGGGGTTTCAACTTGAGAAGAATCAAACATCTTTGTTTTATACGAAAGAAGATCCATCTTCTTCAGTATTAATCAGTCTTCATAAAGAAGCGGTTAGCTTCGAAACCGGTAGACATAATAATTAAGTTATAATAAAATATTTATCGTGATTTTAAAACAAAGTTATATTTTAATCATTTAAAAAAATTGCACAAAAAATCGGAAGCATTATATATTCTAGTCGGTATTTCCCCGTCTCTTGGGCAGTTAGTTCGCTGGAATGGGAGGCCTCGTACCAGGAATCCAGGAACTAAAAGCACATATTTCCCGGAACTCCGTTTCACGAAGTACTCGCAACCGGCACCGTCTGGCCGTGGTGGAGGATGTCTGGCCGCGCAGACGGTGAACAAACTCTGGCTGATTTGCTCCTGTTGGCTCTGCGCTCCTGTTACTCCCAGTCTATGAACTGTAGACCGTTGCCCCTGCGGGGAAATGTCCCACTCGAGAATTCCGGAAGAGGAACTGCACTGTTCCCCGGCTATATCCCATTCTATTATGCATTTACCAACTGTCTGGAAAATCAATTTTTTGATATGCTTTGTCAAGGCGTCGTAAACAGCGAAAGGCAAATCTTTTTCACTGTAATGATCACAAATACAACATTCATAACGTAGAAATCCTAAAAATTATTAAAACCAAAAGTCACAAACTGCAACATTTTGAAATAATAGAAATTCATAAAAATATAAATAATATAAATAATAAACTCATGATCAACAATATGACAATGACTTAAGCCCTCCATATTGACTATGTTCCCATTGATAAAACCTTTGATGTCACAAACTACAACGTTTTGAAATAATAGAAAATCATAAAAATATAAATTGTAATAATAAACTCATAATTAACAATATGACAATGACTAAAACCCTTCCCTATTGTATATATACCCATTAATAAAAAACCTTTAATGTTCCAAGGATACAACTCAAATTTTTTGACTTAGCTTCACATGCGGTGTTTGAAAATGATGCGGAATGCATCGAAATACGTATCACAATAGATTTTAATAAATAGTGGTGTTTAACAAGTAAAACCTACATTTTCACCTAGTGTGTTATCTATGTCATAATAAATTAATTGCAGTAACGGTTTTAGGAAATATCTATTCGTATAATTAATTATATGTTCCTCGTATTATGGACCAGGGCTACTTTTTTCGGTGACTGAGATGATGAAAAGCGAGAAGTATTACCCAATTCTACTGGAAAAGATACTAACAGAGATACAAAAACGTAGGTCAAATGGTAATGGAATATTTCAGAAGAATTTAACCCCCTGCCACAAATCCAAAAAAATTATGGAATTTTTCACACAAAAACAATGAACTGTGTTGAACTGGTCAAGAATTTTGCCAGACATAAACTTTATTGAAAATCTATCGTCAATCTGTAAGAATCGGCCTACCAAAATTTATTGTACCGTAGTACAATAAATTGACAATATGAGCTTTTATATTTATATATTGTACCGTAGTACAATAAATAGACAAAATGAGCTTTTCCACCGTAGTGGAAAAGCTCATTTTGTCCATAATTCAGGTATGGTTTCTGGACAAAAAAATGGCATCCACGTGCCAAAACCTTATATAATAGATGCCAAGAAGAGTAAAATATTTTATTGAGCCCAAATGAGATCATATAAAATATTAAATGTGATATAATTAATGAACAAAAGAATTTACAAAACTTTTTACGAAAATTCATTAAAAAAATTTGTTTAAAATAATCTGTTCGATACTGTACATATATTTGAAATACTCGGTACTGTGGAAAAATAAGTCTTTGTCCCACCTACAACATACTTGTTTTTTTTTAAATGGATTACGAGATTTTGTTGGAAAATTACCGCCTAAGGATGGATCCCGTCTCTCCTTGAAATTACTATCCATCTCGCGATGAGATTCTCCGAAGTAAGTTCATCTTATTTCAAGAACCAGCAATTATTTATGTAAGATACTTGGCAACTAGCACGTTTTGGTTTTATAAGCAAACCGAGCGCTTCCAAGAATGGTACGAATGAATGAAAGATATAACACAATTTTGTGGATATGCGATATTTTATTTTGCACCGCGGGATGAGGCAACTTCGTTTCAAGGAGAAATTAATGGCGCGTGTTAATTTAAACGAGACATCTCAATCTTTTGAAATGATCACGAAATCAATCTTTTGAACATTAAGTTCAATCAAGATGGCGTTTATCTTGCAGAATTACAAATTTATGTATGGTAAACATTTTAAAAATATTTATTATTTATTACATCAGACAGTGGATTATACAATATTATTTATTGATTCGGTATTTACTTCGTGGTATGTGTTGATTATTTAAAAAAATTAAACACTTGTAAATTAGCACTTATTGAGTTTTCTTTCATTACACGGGACTTGTTTTCAAAACTACTGTAGTTTTCATCGACAGGTGATTAAAAAACTAACGAAATAATGGTGACGTATTTTGGAAAAGCATATCTTTAATTAACGTTTTAATCTGAATTAAAACTGTATGTATTTCTAAATTTTCTAAATTGTTCATGGGATGCTGAGACTTCCATATTCCCTCATATTCTTCTTCTTCTAAGAGCAACGGTTGATGTTTCATATCAAGTTAAGATACCTTTATATGGTAAAAAATAAAATCAATACCAACTTTTCGACAGTTATAATCATTCTTCTTCTTACCCTTACCCAATGGTGCATAGGGCACTGAATCGTATTGACACAGTTATTTTGATCCTTACTTACATGAAGGCATGTTATCATTCCTGTGCTTCAGAGACCATTCGAGGGTAATATTAAATAAACATTATAGTGTAAAATCACGAATATTTATTTTCACCCCACCCCCCTGGGAATCGAACCCGCACGGTAGCTAAACATGGTAACCATTACACCACGGAGGCGGGCAGTTATTAGGGGTATAAAATAGATGTTATTGTATGAATTGTTTATGGGTGCTAACGAGAAACGAAAGCGATTTAATCTGAACGTTGTTTTTCTTTTTATCAGCCAGTTTCTCTTCTATTCTTACAATGGCTTAATACAATGAAATTAATTACATCTTGAAAGATGTCAAGTTTAAAGAAAACTTTATTAAAATGGTCTCATTATAGTCTTTTATAATACGCTAAGCATACAAGATTTTTATCTATTGTTTTAAATTGGATGCTGTATAATGGGTGAGTATCACAGTAGTTTAATGTTATTTCTGAGGAAAGTCCCACACTGATTCTTGCCGTTCAGTGACTAGCACTGTTATCTGACTTTTTTTCTTATAGGGATTCAAATAGTGAGAAAAATCTTTTTTTGACATCTCAACATAGACAAAGAAGAAGATGGAAGTCTGGGTATTTACAGGGCGTATGAGCAAATGAGCTAACTGGTTAAGGTAATTGTGCAACATTCACCATTCTACCCATGATTTACAACCACACCAATGAAATTTTTGGAACTCCTAGATATTATCAAACCATATCCGCTCCCTAGGTGGAGCATACGGAGTCCACAAACTGTCTCCAGGCTTTTCTGTCGGCTGCCAGCTCCCTTGCATCCACCCAGTCAGATCCGCGTCCCGAAGTTCTGACGAGAACTGCCGACGAATTGTCAGCAGTGGTCGTCCTGGGCGGCGCGAACCTGATGCCTTGTGAAAGAAGCAAGCTTGATTAAGGCTCTCAGGAGGCATGCGGAGTACATGGCCAAGCCAACTGAATCGCCTTTTCTTGACGACAGTTGTGACCAAGATTTGCTGCGTCCTACGCCTATCTCTTCATTCTTCACAAAGTCAAACCACCGCACGCCTAAAATTCTCCGCAAACACCTAGATATATATATTTATATTTACATGACAGTAAAGTCAATTACAATGCACATACATTCATATTTATTTAAAAAAAAAACAAAAAACATATGTTTTAATAAAATAAAATAAAACAATAGAAAGTTTTAAAGAAAGCATACAAAAAATAATCAAACGTACCAAAAGAAAAATAAAAATCTTAATACAAAATTTAAACGCCAAGTCAATAAACAAAATTAAATCACCAATAAACATAATGTTATGTAATCCGAGTGGAATTGCCTATATTTATGATCAATATCATGACACAGTACATATGAGTTCACAACAGACATCTATGTTGGATAGAGAAGCTTTTATTTGGCAGAGACCCTTTTATTTTAATGTATGCAAGATCCGATTAAGACCTTGGATTATTTTCACACACTGGAAATGTCTGAAAACATGATTTTCAATTGTTTTATATAGCTTATTATTTGACTAGTCATTTTACATCTCACGACATTTTGAGTGTGTCCAAATACTATTTCACAAATCTGGGTTTTGGCATCACTAACTTGCGCGACATTTTTTAAACTTCGGATCAGGTGTATACCTCAGATAACATGCAGGTGGATTCGCAGTACGAATATTAATCTCGGCATGATTGTTGACCATAGATATGAACCGTCACGCTTCGCAATCTTACATGACTGTAAGCACAAATTATTGTAATTGATTTTGAATTCAGTGCAGTTGAAATATTTACAAATTCATACACGTAGTATGTTTCGTCTGGCCAACCATCTAATGAGCTAAACAATCGTGCGAGCATTTGGCAAAATTTGTATTTAAAGCGAACTCATGCCAATTATGTACAGAACGTTTAAACGAAAAAAACATTAATAACAATTAGTTGCAGTATAGTAAAACCTCGATATAACGGACCTCTATTTCAACAAACTTATAATGGAAAAAAATCGGTAAATTAATATTATACGTATTTTCGTAATTTTAGATATAATACATCATTAAAAATGTTAAGTTATTAATAATTGGTTACAACATTTTGAGTGTGTCCAAATACTTGTTCACAAAATCTGGATTATCTCCAATTACAGGAGTTATTTTCATATTATTTTTTGACATCTCATCAAAGATGAAGAAGAATATGGAAGTCTGGGCATTTACGGGGCTGACGACCGTCATCGGCTGGTTTAAGTGATCACTTTACACACGTGTAACATTCACCAATTCTACCCATTACTGACAACCACACTACTCAAATTCTTGGAAATTCTATATATATGAACCAATTTAGAAACCTTGTTCTTGAATCACTAGAACTTCACTAGAGACATCTATTATTTAAAAAAAAAATAATAATAATAATAATTGGTTATATGATTTTGACTCAAAACCGTATAGTTTTTTTACCAGAGATGTAATTCTGAGCATTCCAGGGCTTGGGGACTGGCATTTGGATGGCTTGAACGATCACTTTATATACTTGTGTAACATTCACCATTGTGGCCATTATTGAAATTCGATATTGCATTAATTCTTGAAACCTGTATATATGCAATGGTCTCAGAACCTTTCACATGTCAGTACGATTTTCGATACGTTAGGGAATATGGCCGATTGTAGCAACATCACTTGAGAGTGATCTAATAACCGTGCATATATTCATCTTTCAAAAGTTAATGCTATACATATGGATGTTCAATACTGGACCGAATTGTGAGCGTAACACAACTCGCTCACTCCTTTCAACAACGTCATATATAAAAAAAAAACTGGATTTTTTCAGGAGATCGTTTTTAAAGTTTAAAAATAAAAAGAAATGCATTGAAAGTAAATATCAAGCCACTTATTGAACTTTTTTCTGTGCAACAGATCTTTTGAGGTAAAACCTGAATGTTTTTTCTCTGTTTGAAAAATATTAAGTATATTTAAGAAAATGTTTAAACAACACCTTTTCTTCAAAATCAAAACACTTTCTGCCCTGTAGCGGGTAAATATTATGTTAAAAATATGCCGCTTTTGCTGGGATAAAGTGCATTTTCTGGGCATTCCGAAAACATGTACAACTGAAAATTTACGATTTTCAATATATGACGGTGTTGAAAGGAGTGGCGACGTGTATAAAGTGAGCACTAGGGTGAATAATCTCTCTTTTCTTTTTTATATCTTAATATACAACAGTATGCATAACATATAAGAATGTGGAATTATTGAATTTGCTTTTATCATTGTCAATCTAACTTTTTTCATATACAAGCTGTATAATTCCTTAACAAATAAAATAAAAATAAAACAATACAGAGTGTGATATGATAAACAAACAAAAATAGTTAAATAATTAATTTTTATAGCTTATATTTCAGGAGTTTCAGGAGTTTGAACAATAATTAAGATATATATTTTGTATATTATATAACAAGCATTGATAGAATATATTAATAATTTATTAATTAATTAATCAACAACTCCGCCTCCGTAGTGTAATAGTCAGCACGCTCGGCTACCGTACTGGAGGTCCCGGGTTCGATTCCCAGGGGGGGTCAAATAAATGTAAGTGATTTTTTCACTGTAATATTTATTCAATATTACCCTGGACTGGTACCTGAAGCGGAGGGCTGATCACCTTTCCTTCATGTGTAAACGATCAAGATTACACTGCGTTTATATGATGCAGTGCCCTATGCACCATTGGGGTGCGGATAAGGGTTTATTATTTTTATTTATTAAGAATCAACAACTACCCTAGTATTAGCAGGATTCATTATTAATGTCGCTATAATAAAAAGTACCTAACCCTCCCCTAGATATTGTCACCGCTATGAGGGTGATTGACACGTATCACGAGAGGTTATATTTTCATTTTTACTAGTATCAATTTGCATGCGGTCATCGCCTTCATTAACAATGCTAATCTTCTTTGTTGTCTCGTCATATAAAATTATCCACACTAAAATGACATATCCACGCTTTTATTACTGCTGATGATGATTTACGAATCTTGAGAACACAATCACACATGCTGCCAGTGAAATTTTAAAGTGCCAACACGAAAATTGCCGTATACCACTTGTCTGTGCCCTGATGCAAATGTTCAATCAATGAAGCATTCTAACAAACACCATTTTATAGTTGTAGGTTAACCCTAGATTACTAAACTATCCTACAAGTGACGTCGTCGTTACTAAACATTTGTAAAAAATACGACATAGAAATAAGACGGAATAAATACGATAGTCAAAAACTTTTTTTTTTTAATATATCGTGATGGTGCACTGATAGGACACTATATCATGTTAAATTAGAGTTATTTTTATTGTTAAATATTGACGGCTAATATTTCGACCTCCTTGGCAATCGAATCGAGCACGGTAGCTAAACGCGCTTACCACTTCTTGTTTTAGAAGTAATGGTGACATTCTTTGGGTTTGAGATCGCGTTGTAATAAAAATGTATAACAGGTAGGTACTGTGAAGCAAGGGGCGCGGGAACGACGCGTTTCTCTGGAATCGTCATTTTTCCGTCGTAATTTATACGATAGTTTAGTATTCTAGGGTTAATATTGGTAACTTACCCACTAAAAAGTCACTAGCGTATGTATTTTTTTCTTCATATGTGTATTAAGTCAATAAACCTTACAGCGCCGAACCAGATGATATTACGATAGAAACATACAAGTCTGGGCATTTTTCTATACAAGTTTTATGACCCGTTATTGCCTGCTTTAGGTAATCACTTTATCTAGTAAATAAAATTGACTACTTTTCCTACAACTAACAAAACGAATTCACTTAATTTCGTTAAACGGGAAAATTAAATATTTTACTTACAAATTTCAGTTCTGTCGACTGTGTTGAATCATTTAGAACCATACTCGAAAACGCCTGAAAAAATATTTTTTTATGTACATAAGTACAACTGGAGAGCAATAAAAAATATATCGTAAGTATTTCAAAGCTCGTAAAAATACCCATACCCAAAATGGAATTATGGTTTTAATATTAATTGAATTAGTTACGATATATTTTGAGTCTGCTTAATTTTTTGCCTAATAATTCTGGATTTTGCTCCACTTGGGAGTTATTTATATCTAGATTTTTTTCATCGATATCTCATAGATGAAGAAGAATATGGAAGTCTGGGCATTTACAGGGCCAAGTATAGAGTTTTCTTTTTTCCCTTACACACGATTAATTTTTCACGATATCGCCTTTTCACGACCTTGTTATACGGTGAATCAGTTCTTTAGACGCGTAGGCGTATAAAAATATACGTTTCCTAAGAGTACATTAAGTTGAATATCGAGTTACTAATATATTTTCTCAGAATATTAGTTTGCAAGGTTTTGCCCTTATTTTTCATAGGGGTGGTATATATTTATATATAATATAATCAGCGGGTACGTATAAGGAGATGCGTGAATGAAGGAGTGAAAATTGTTTACACAGATATATTGATGTGGCGTTTTATTCTCCTTCGGGGAAGCGGTGGGATGGTTAGTTAGTTACACACACACGCATTTATATATATATATATATATATATATATATATATATATATATATATATATATATATATATATATATATATATATATCCCTACTCATCTTCTTTGTAGACTATTGAGGTCAGCTCTCCTCGTCCTCAGGTTGTGGGTCTTTTTACCGTGGGCAACATCACCTAGGCTATGCCTTCGAATCTTATTAATCTAAATTAATTTAATTCAATTAATCTTGCAGTGGCATCCATGATTTATTTGGTTTTCCACTATATGTATTTCGGTAAAGATCCATGGCGTTTGCCTGGTTCACAATATGATCAGGTTCTCTGTGTCCTATGTGCCCATACCATCTCAATTGCCTTTCCTCTACCTTACTATTGATATCTGTTACACCCAGGCTTCCACGAGTGCGTGAACTCTCTATTTTGTCTCCAAGAAACACAATAAAAATGTTTAAACAATTTCATATCTTAGGCTTATTATATGATCGGAGACTCTTTTCGAAGAATTTTTCAGCACTATACGATATGTACAAGCATCGTATGATTATAAAAATTATTTTATTTGCATATACTATTTGGGCTCCCCAATATGTAATTTCGTAGCGAGGACTTTTTATTTAATCCTGTGTAATTTGTGAAAGTAATGTCTGAGAATGACGCATTACAAGGCGTGTGAATTGTAACGGGTGGTATAGAATACGACGCCCCATGATGTATAGTAAATTGGGATGGTAAATAATATTTCAACTACCAATTAAAGCATAATATTATCTATTTATGACATATTCGAAATATTCAGAAACGCTTCTTGTTTGTAAAAGTATATTTTGAATTCGCCTCTCTTCTAAATGTAAACAGCAAAATAGGGATTGGATTTCATTTTATCCAATTTAAGATAAATATTATCAAAAATAGATATACAATATTTAATCTAAGCTGGACAAAATCTGGAAAGACCGGGATGTGAGTAACAACACCAAGATAAAACTTGTGAGGAGTTTGGTCCATTTCATTTTTCTCTATGCTGCTGAAATATGGATCATACAAGCAACAGAAAAGAGAAAACTAATTGACGCTTTCGAAATATGGTGTTGGAGGCGCATGCTCCGAATTCCATGGACAGCTAGACGCACCAACAAGTCTTACTCGTCAGGAGTTACACTTGGATGGCTTGACTCTGGCCAATGTCTGTACACGGCGGATTCTTCAGTTCTTTGGACACGTTGTATGTGGCAATGAGGATAGCCTGGAACAACTGGTTCTGATTGGAGGAAAAGAAAGGGAGAAAAAGATCCCACACGATGGACCGATCAAGTTTAACTCTTTTGCTTCAACAAAAAATCTATACAAAAGAGATTTGCAGGATCATCACCCAATGTACCCCATCGTAGTATGATTCGCATATGAAATATCCCTCACGTGCTTAAATCTGAGACCAACGTATCTTTTCCATACGGCCATTGATAATAATTCGTTATTTTTAGGAGATTTTCAAGATAATACATTTTTAAAGAGTACTTATGTACATTTATTTAAGAGATATTGTTATTTTCCTTATATCTATTGTCGGTTCAAGATTACGTCACTTTACGCACCTTGAGTGTAGTAGATGTGCATTATCTGTCAAGGTTATGGTGTGTATATATCGTAAAAACCGTTTTAACCCCAATTATATTTAAAAATAATATTGGTAACTAACTAACTAACTAACTAACCATCACGCCGCTTCCCCGCAGGGGTAGGCAGAGAGAATAGAGCGCCACACCACTCTGTCCTTGCAAACATTCTTCGCCTCTTCCACGTTCATGCATCTCCTCATACATACTCGCCGATTGTTACGACTCCTAACCTGACCACTTTCAAGTATTTGGCATACCTATCGTGCCATGTTTTTCTCGGTCTTCCTCTGCTTCTTTTCCCGCTAACATTCGCCTCATAAATTTGTTTTACCGTTCTTTCCTCACTCATTAGTTCTACATGTCCAAACCATCTCAACACACCTTTCTTAATTTTATCGATAATGCTTATCTCAGCTTTGCATTCCTTCCTTATTTCACTATTCGTACATCTATCATACATCGTTTTGTCGCACATTCTTCTGAGAGATCGCATTTTGACTGCATTCAGTCTACTTTCATCTTTCTTTTGCCAACTCCATGTTTCATTTCCATACATTAGACTTGGAACCAGGACTCCGTTGTGCACTGCCAGTTTAGCTTCATAATATTGGTTACAAAATATAATTTTGTTTTCTTAATATATCGAATATCGACAACATGAAAAATGACAGCTTGACTACTAGCATCGAACGATAGTAGAATGATGTGCTTTCAAGTATTTCGCTGTGTTAAAAATGAATCTTCAAACTAAATTTAAGTATTTCCCCGATATGATATTTTACTTTTAAGTAGCTCCCTTTACACTTGACAAGCGACTGTCGTACGACAAAAAATCGCACGTGTTATGCAATTGAAACAACTTGTCAGACGCGCGACTGATACGTGTACGGGGTCTTATCTGATTACCAAGGGAAAAGTTAAACTTTTTCTGAGTGGGGGTAGGATGCCTGGTTTACATATCGCTCACTCCTTTCAAGAACGAAAAATGAATGTCATGAATAAAAAAACTTATAAAATAACTTGATTTTTCAGGAGATCGTTTTTTTAAGTTTAATAATAAAATATAATGTGTTAAAAATAAATATCAAGCCACTTATTTAACTTTTTACTGTGCAACAGATCTTTTTAGGTAAAACCTGAAGGTTTTTTCTCCATTTGAAAAATATTTAGTATATTAAAAACAATTATTAAACGATACCTTTTCTTCAAAATGCAAAAACAATACTATCTGCCCTGTAGCGGGAAAATATTAAGTTTAAAATATGCCTCTTTTGCTGGGATAAAGTACATTTTCTTGCATTCCGAAAACATGCACAGCTGAAAGTTTACAATTTTTGATTTATGACGTTCTTGAAAGGAGTGAGCGATATGTTACTTTTAACAGTAACTGAAGGCCTGAAAAAAGCTACGTTTGTGTATTTCTTTAAGACTATTTTCTCGGCGTTGGGTAGAAGGTAGTAATGTGGACACGAACGCAACAAAAAACGTGTCACTCGCCTAATAGCTCCGAAATTAATGATCGTAGAGTGAGATAATAATTCATCTTTATATATAATGGTTTAGAGTTTCATTTTCAATATATCAAAAGTTTCAACCCTCCATTCCTTACCGCTTCGGTGGGCATAGCGGTTTGAGAAAGTTAAGTTTAATTTCTGGTGATTTTCTTTCGTTTCCGCGGCTTCAGGGTTGAAAATACAGCAGTGTTAAGTACTACTCGTAAGGGAGGTACCTAACTGACGTTTTTACGTATTAATATGTTTTTTTTTGTTAGGAAAGTTTTTATGTTTTCATTAATTGATTCGGCCGTCACTTTGTGGTAAAAATCTATCCATTTTTAATTAATGTTTTACTTAGTTAAAACACTATTTCTTTATATTTACTGTGACACGTGTGTCGATGCATTCCGCATCATTTTGGGTGTTTGAAATCATACGGTCTTTGAAAATGATACGGAATGCATCGAAACACGTGTCATAGCAGATTTTACGAAAAAGTGGTATTTACTATGTTTTTATGTTTTTATATATCTTTTAAATGAAATATGTAGGACAGATACTGAATACATGTTACTATAAGAGAGCAAGTCAAGTGTGAAAATTAGTGATCATTGGAAATGTTTAATGGCTGAGGACAAATTATGACCAAATCCCTAAGATAGCTTTTGATTTAACCTTTCATAACACTAACAAATGTAATTACGATAAGTGTTGAAAATTACCCAGATTAAGTTTTGATTCTAAATTTTTCTTTGTCTATTACTTCATAAATATAAACAATTGATTTCTTATATGCTGTTTGCAGATACTTTGTGGCACATTTTATAAACCTTTATATAAAATAAAACTAAAACTTTGTTTTTAAACACTTTATCATTGGTACTTTTCTCCAACCGGTTTCGACAAGAACCTTGTAATTTTCATAGACGGACATGTACTGAATCTGAAACTGAAATATTCATAGTTAGGAAAATAAAAGTTGGTTAAAAACAAACCGCCTCCATAGTGTAGTGGTTAACGCGCTAGGCTGTCAAGATGGAGGTCCCGAGTTTGAGTCCAAAGAGGGTCAAAATAAATGTTAGTGATTTTTCAGTCTAATATTTATTTAATATGACCCTGGACTGGTACCTGAAGCGGAAGGCTGAATACCTTTCCTTCGTGTATTTACCATAACGATCAAGATAACACCGCTTCTATACGATGCAGTGCCCTATACACCATTGGGGTGCGGATAAGGCTTAGAAGAAGAAGAAATAAAACAAACTTCTAGTTTTATATTATATATTTGTTAAACAAATAAATTTAAACTTTGACTTGATATTTTAAAAATTGTAAATAATAGATTAACAACCCAAAATCAAACATTTAAGGTCTATATAAGAAATTGAAAATTTATATTACAGATGAAACATTGCTGTATCTTTTTAATTTTTTTTACATTTTGGCACTGTTTTTTTTCTGAAGTTTTAAAGACTCGTGTAAAAGGAAATTTGGTTTATAATTTATCATCAACGGGGAAAAAATGTTTACGCCTCCCACTTGTTTACGATCTCCCCATCGTAGCATCGTAATATTCCTGTATACATCTTTAAAAAATATCGATGTATTCCCGAAATAGAATAACATAAAAAGTACATTCCGTAAAATGTCGCCTTTGAACACGTTTATGCGCGAAAATAAGGAAATTGCTCTATGTACGCGGTAGGTGTTTTGGCAATTTATTTTTTTACAGAATTAGGGTATTGGAATTTTTAATGATACGTTGTTCACAAAAAAAGTATACAGGAAATAAAAAAAAAGAATTAACCCGTGTTATCGTGTACCTCTCATAACGAGCACCTGTCGTAACGAGTAATTACGCATAACGAGCAAAAAAATTGAGAAAAAGTTGCTCCCTTAACGAGCGAAGTTTCGCATAACGAATAACAAAGAAGGGCAAGTAACTTGTGAACCAGGGCTCGGGAAGGAGGTTTACCAAGAGGACCCTCACTTCCGCTTGTAAAAAACTTTGACCAGAGAGTGTTGTCAAATGAGATTTTGAAATAGTAACTGTGGAGTCTACAGTCAACGAGATTGTGTCTTTACCCAATATCATGGGACTCGAGGTGGATATAACGATATTGAAGAGCTTGTGAAAGAGTACAGCCAAGAGCTGACCACCGAATAGCTTATGGAGTTGCATCGTATTTCACAGCAATACATTATGGAGAACAGTTAGTTAATAATAATATTGAAAAAAATATATTTTCTTTGTCGATGTTATTTCAATATGATAATTGCAATGATAATGAAAATTTTAATTAAATTAAACACTTGAATAATCCACTGAATTGAGTTTTATTTTTGTTTACGAACCCCCCTACCTATATATACACCTAAATATATTTTTATTCGTTAGTTTTAATTTGTACCAGAAGATGAAAACAATTGTCGTTTTCGTAAATAAAAATAAAACTACATTCAGTGGATTATTTAAGTGTTTAATTTAATTAAAATAATCATGTCATTCCACAAAGTTAATGCCGAATCAATAAATAAGATAATGAAAATATTACTTTTAATAAGCCCTCGAATTAAATAACCGCATTTTTTCCTAAACAATGTTTGGAAGTGAAACATAGAGTTGGCAAAAGAAGGATGAAAGTAGACTGAATGAAGTCAAAACGCGATCTCTCAGAAGAATGTGCGACAAAACGATGTATGATACATGTTCGAATAGTGAAATAAGAAAGGAACGCAAAGCTGAGGTAAGCATTATCGATAAAATTAAGAAAGGTGTGTTGAGAATGAGTGAGGAAATAATGAAGATGAAGACCGAGAAAGGCTTGGCACGATCAGGTATGCCAAATACTTGAAAGCGGTCAGGTTAAGAGTCGTAATAATCGGCGGGTATGTATGAGGAGATACATGAACGTGAAAGAGGCGAAGGATGTTTGCATAGTCAGAGTGGTGTGGCATTCTATTATCTTTACCTACCTCTGCGGGGAAGCTGCGTGATGGTTGGTTAGTTTTTTATTTTTTAACTTTGTTCTCTTTTATTTTATTTCTTTTTTATCTCATCTTTTTTATTTTCTCACTGAAAGCGCACATTATGTAATAAATATTTTAAGTCGGTGGTAATGTTTGGTAAAGGTCGAATATAGGACGATTTTATCAATAAAATTTATTGAATAGATATTGAAGTACGATTTCACACTATCGGATTATTTTCGTCTGCTGGACGTCAATAATACACTTAATTCTCCGTAATTTTCATATAAAATTCTCGCCTGCTAAATAAGAAATATATTTTAAATTATAATATTCCATAAATGTACTCGTACACACGTTTCAACGTTTCTGTATTCAACGATACGTTTTTCTATTCAAATTTGATCATACTACGTCTTTATTTTTTTAAAAACATACTGCATTAAGTGTTCTTGTTACAGGGTTTGGTATTTATTATACGTTTTTATTTCTGAATTGTACGCTTTTAATTTTTTGCCTGAAAGGAGTTTTAATCACCTCTTACTAAAATTACATGAATATTGACGTTATATTATTTTTTGACATCTCATCAAAAATGAAGAAGAATATGGAAGTCTGGGCATTTACGTAGCTGATGACCGTCAAAGGCTGGTTTACACACGTGTAACATTCACCAATTCTATCCATTATTGACTACTACACTACTCAAATTCTTGGAAGTCCTATATATATGAACCAATTTCGAAACATTGTTCTTGAATCACTAGAACTTCACTAGAGACATCTATTTGTGAGATGAAAAGATGAACAAGTATTTGGACACACTCAAAATGTTGTAAATAAATTATCTGGTCAAATTATAAGCTTAAATAATAAAAATGAAAAAGATATTTTCTGGCGTTTCTCATGTGTGTGATTAAAGAAGTACAGGATTCGGACCTCACATTCTAACAAGAGTTTCTGCTTAGTAAAAAGCTTCTTTTCATCTCACCAATAGATGTCTCTAGTGTTCACAAAATCTGGATTATCTCCAATTAAAGGAGTTATTTTCTCAATAATGTTTCTTTTAAAACGTTTAAGAGAAACATTGTTGATGTCTTTTTGACTTTTTGATTATTTGATAAAGAAATATAAGTTATAATATTGTATAGTTATTATTATGTATATGACACATTTTTTTAGTTATTTTTAATTGAAAAGTTGTAATTGGAATTTAATTTAATTTTAATTTTATTATATTTTGTAAATATTCTGTTGGTTTTCCAATAAATAAATAAATGAGCAGACAAACGACCTTTGTTTTAAACATCCAAAAAAATATATTGACGTTTTAATTGAATTATCCGCCTTCGTAGTGTAATTCCCATACGAGTATTGTTAATTATTGGGACTATCAAACCTTCCTTGTGGGTAAATCGTGTTAGATAGTTTTTTTGAGAGTTCGCTTTTGTTTCAAAGTAACGAATATATTGTATTCATACCTCATTTCTGATCTAAATGCCGTATTGTTCTCAACAACAAAAAAGGTTGTGATTTTCGTAAAGAGATATTTTTCTGCCCTGTTTTTTCTGATTTGATATTTTCTAACATTTTATGATTACATACTCGCAGTGCTGTTGTCACGAAAAAATGAATTCTGTAAATTCTTCTCTCTGAAATTCTGTCTGAAGTATTTTATTAACTCATACTTTTTACAACGTTAATATCACCTCTTCACTCCTTATTAACTTTTGTCGTCCTTTTGTAAAAATATCCCCACCTTTATTATTTCATTTCTACTCTGTTGTGTCACAATTTTGTTTTTCCTTAATATTTGTTTGGGTGTGGCATATTAAAAATTTGTATTTCTTTTATATTAACAAGAACTGTTCAGTACGGCTGTCCAAACTTAAAACACAGTAAGGGACATTTTTTTGTAGTACGTTTTTTTTTGCATTTTTGGACTAAGTAGATGCTACTTAGTCCAAAAATGCAAAAAAAAACGTACTTTAAAAAAATGTCCCTTACTGTGTTTTGAGTTTGGACAGCCGAGTATTTAAAGTGCTAACTGTCTCGTACATACATATATTTAAAAAAAAATACATATACATACGTAACGTCTACTGTGGAATTTTTGTAGGTAATTAAAAACAATATTGTTTGAATCTATTGTTTTATTAAAATTAAACACTTGAATATACCACTTTAATGAGTATTATTTTTATTTACGACTAGTTTCGAAAACGACAGATGTTTTCATCTTTTGGTACAAATTAAAACTAACTCAGTTTTAATTTGTACCAGAAGATGAAAACATCTGTCGTTTTCGAAACTAGTCGTAAATAAAAATAAAACTCATTAAAGTGGTATATTCAAATGTTTAATTTTAATAAAATAATCAGTCATTCCACAAAGTTAATTCCGAATCAATAAATAATATGAATCTATTGTTATATATTTTTATTAGGTACCAATTTATTTTTACCGTCCCTCTCCATAGTGTAATGGTCAGCACGCTCGGCTGCCGTATGGGTTCGATTCCCAGGGGGGAAGGGGGGTTTAAATAAATGTAAATGATATTTTTAACTTCAGTATTTATTCAATATTACCTACCATATATATTATAAGTTTTGGGCACACTCAAAATGTTGTAAATAAATTAACTGGTCAAATAAATTATTAGCTAAAATAATAAAATGAAAATGATTTTTTCTAGCGTTTCTTATGTGTGTTATTATAATCCAGGATTCGGGACTGACATACAAATGAAAGAGTTTCTGCTCAATAAAAAGCTTCTTTCATCTTACCAATAGATGTCCCTAGGGAAATTCTTGGGATGAAATCACTTTTATGTTTCGGAATTGAGATGCCAAAATAATAATGTAAAAAATCATAATTGGAAATAATCTAGATTTGTGAACAAGAATTTGGACACACTCAAAATGTTTACAACATTTTGAGTGTGTCCAAATACTTGTTCACAAATCTGGATTATCTCAAATTTTAGGAGTTTTTCATATTATTTTTTGAATGAAGAAGAAAATGGAAGTCTGGGTATTTGAAAATGCTATTTTCTGGCGTTTCCATGTATGTCATGTACTTCCAAGAATTTGAGAAGTGTGGTTGTCAATAATGGGTAGAATTGGTGAATGTTACACGTGTGTTAAATGATCACTGAAACCAGCCTATGACGGTCTTCTTCATCTTTGATGAGATTCCACTCAAAATGTTTTTTTTTAATTTATTTAAATTTTTTTTCATTGATTTTTTTTTTTACAAAATACATATTTAAATAATACAAAATAGTTGGTAAAAATACAATACATTTCAAATACAACGTTTCTACCTCTCTAAAAAAGTAGATACTTGTGTTTAGAGAGGGAGTTCGTTTTACAATTATTATTATTTTTTTAAACAAAGTAAATTAAAATTAAAATTAAAATTGAACAAAGTAAATAAAAAAAAAATAAAAATATATATATATATATATATATATATATATATATATATATATATATATATATATATATATTATATATATATATATATATATATATATATATATATATATATATATATATAACATTTAAAATGGCTGAGGTATCTCGAATCATCTGAATTTCAAGAATCAGAATAAATCTTTATAAATACTTAATTGATATTACCCAGCGGTAGTCTTTTACCTTTGCCGCTCTTTTAAACATCACAAGTGTACATAAATTATCCGTGATTCATTTTTGGGTGTCGCGTTACAAACCCTCATTACGATACGGTGTCGCTCATTAAGCCTCCATACATCATAACATATACCGTGTCGAGTGGGGTACTGCTGTCAGCGAGCGCATCCAGGGCGGCAACAGCTGGGGCTCTGACCCAGTTACGGGCAGGGCCGCGGCCCCGGGCTGCGTCCTCTGCCCCCGCCGGATTGGGGCCACCACCCCCCTACCCTCGCTACCCTTCCACACACACACACACACACACACACACAAGGGTGCGTTGCATAATACTGCACTTCAAGAAATGAAGCATTAGGATATCTCACTAATGGATCGCGTGCTTTTTTTCGATGGTAAATTTTATTTTAAGTAAATTGTCTACCTCCGTAGTGTAATGGTCAGCACGCTCGGCTACCGTTTTGGAGGTCCCGGGTTCGATTCCCAGGGGGGTCCAATAAATATTAGTGAGTTTTTCACTTCAATATTTATTTACTATTACCCTGGACTGGTACCTGAAGCATAGGGCTGATCACCTTTCCTTCATGTGTTTACGATCAAGATAACACTGCGTTTATTTTATGCAGTGCTGTATGCACCACTGGGGTGCGGATAAGGGGTTAGATAGAGAAATTGTGGTTTAACTATCTAACTCACCACTACGCCGCTTTCCCGCAGGGGTGGGCAGAGAAAATAGAACGCTATACCAACCTGTCTTTGCAATATTTTTATGCCTATTCCAAATTCATGCATCTTCTCATACATGCCCTCTTATTATTTCAACTTCTGACCCAGCCGCTTTCAAGTATTTGACAAACTTGATCGTGCCAAGTTTTCCTTGGTCTTCTTCTGCTTCTTTTTCCAACTACATTCGCCTCATATATTTTTTAAAGCGTTCTTCGTCATACGTTCCACATGTCGAAACTATCGCTACATATCGTGGGACAAAGCATTGTATCCGTTTGTCGTCATATTTTTCGTCAATTTTTGTCGCTTCGAACTTCGAAGAAAAGTGGTAAAGAACACTATACAGGGTGTCCCATGATCCAAGATATTGCTTTTGGGCCAGCTTATGACTCACCAAAAAATGAAAATATGACCTCAGCAAAGGTGCCTTAGTTTTCGAGATATTTCAACTTCTATGAATTTCTCGAACATCTGCGACTTATAGGATATATTTTAGGATTTTAATTTATGTTTCACAAAAAAAAATCATTTAAAATAAACACTTTTCACTTTATTAAACCAAAGCATTTGTTTATATCGAAATTTCTAATAATTGACATTAAAACCCAGTTATTTATGACTCAAACTAATAAATGCATCATCTCACCCAACTAATCTTGCAACAAATATTTTATAATTTTAAATTTCAATTTAACTAGTCTTTGGTAACAAAATAAATATTTGGGGTTGATATTATAAAATCCAAAAAAAATAATTCAAAGATAGCCGTTGTGTTCTCCTGAAAACACAGAATATGATATCACGCGTCGCTTCCATATCTCCATTAATTACAAATTAGAACCTACTGACCTACATTTTGAATGCATGTGCTTGGAAGTTGGCTAGATGCAAACTGCATGCTCTTTAATCCTTTTGGTACGTAAAAACTATGTTAAACATTAGATGTGTATATATGTGTACAGTATCGAACAAATTAATTAAAACAAAACTTATTTTTCGTATGTTCAACCACCTCTAAAAAAATGTCTTGGGGGTGTTCCTCGTATTATGGACCAGGGCTACTTCTTTCAGTAACTGAGATGGTGACAATTCTACTGGAAAAGATACTACCAGAGATACAAAAACGAAGGTCAAATTATAATGGAATATTTCAGCAGGATTTAACCCGCTGCCACAAATCCAAAAAAAAAAGAAAATTAATACACAAAAACAATTAACTTTGTCGGACTGGTTAAGAATTTTACCAGACATGAACCTTATTGAAAATCTATCGGCAATGTATAAGAATCGGCTCTCCAAAATTGATTGCACTACGGTGGAAAAGCTCATTTTGTCCATAATTCAGGTATGGTTTCGAGACGAAAAAATGGCATCCACGTGCCAAAACCTTATATAATAGATGCCAAGAAGAGTAAAATCTTTGATTGAGCCCAAATGAGATCATATTGAATATTATTTTGTGATATAACTGATACACAAAAGATTTTACAATTTTTTTTACGAAAATACAACAATAAAAGTCTTGTTTTAATTAATCTGTTCGATACTGCATGTAAGTATATGAAACTAAATATTTTTAAATCGTTCCAACCTTAATCCAGCAATATATACCATACAAGGTCAATTTTTAACCCATTTCACTTTGCCAAACCAATATTGACCTCTTGTAAATAGGCATTCCGATAATATAGGATGTCCTGAAGCCAATTTTTAAAGGCAATTGTTTGAGTTGGAACGCTTTCTAACTTTTGGCTTAGGGGAATATCTATGTGGAGTGCCTCAATGTTTTATTATCAAATGTGTTGCATACAATAAGTACTTAATATTTATAATTTGTTACTTTACTTACAAAATCTTGTTATGTTCAAAGTGCAATATAAGTTTATAATGTACAAGTATGATGAATTCATTCAATTTTCATTAATTTCAGGTACCAATCAAGCTTTATTTTAAATCAATATTATAGTTGAAAAACATTATATTTATTCCCCTCGGGAATCGAAACCGGGATCTCCAGCATGGTAGCTAAACACTGTGACTACTACACTACGAAATAATGTGAAATTATCTTGATCTTCCTCTCGATGTCTTTAAAGGAAGATCCATGGCGATCGTCTGGTTTACAATATGGTTAGGTTCTCTACGTCCTATGTGCCCATACCATCTCAATTGCCTTTCCTCTACCTTACTATTGATATCAGTTACATCCAGGCTTCGACAAATGCGTGAACTCTTTATTTTATCTCTAAAGGACTTAAATTGAAATATGTGGGTAAATAAAATCAATTAATGAACTAATGAAAAAGAAATATCGCTCACTCTTTTCCACAACGTGAGATATAAAAATTTTTTCAGGAGATCGTTTTTAAAGTTGAAAAAAAAAATCATTAAAAATAAATATCAAGGCACTTTTTGAACTTTTTACTATGCATCAGATCTTTTTAGATGAAACCTGAATGTTTTTTCTCCATTTTAAAAATACTTAGTTTATTTTAAAAAATAATTAAATAATACCTTTTATTCAAAATGCAAAAACAACACTTTCTGTCCTGTAGCGGGTAAATATTAAGTTAAAAATATTCCGATTTTGCAGGGATATAGTACATTGTCTGGGCATTCCGAAAACATGCACTACTAACAATTGACGATTTTTGATATATGACGTTGTTGAAAGGAGTGAGCGATATGGCATTTAATTTGGTCACAATGCAATGAGCTAAATTTATATCCACATCGCGGTTGCACGTATATTGCGAGTTGCATATCAACACACGTGGCGGATGGATTTGGGTCGCTAGTTAGTGTCGGAAAGGGGTAGTCGCCAGCCACCCTCCCTGTCTCTCTCGCGCCCTCGCCTTCCCGCATAAGGCTCTCCCGCTCCGGGGGGTGAGGATTGACCGAGTTTCCCCCATTTCAATGCAAAACATTGCACTTTTCGAGCGAAAATGGACCGAAAATAGACTAACCCCAATATTTGCAGTCAAGTATAAAATTTGGCCAAATTTTGCAGACTGCTTGGTAAAATGGTGTTATTGAATGTAGTACGACTATATACACACTTCAATATAATGAATGAAATAAAAATAAAAATAGTAAATACAAAAAAAGGATTTTAAAACATAGAAGAGTTTATATTTTTAACATTTTCAGGGTCGTAAGCCCTGTAAATGCCCAGACTTCCATATTCTTCTTCATCTACCTTGAAATATCAAAAATATAAAAATTAATCATAGGCGGAGATAATCCAGATTTGTGAACAAGTTTTTGGACACACTCAAAATGTTGTATGTAGAGTTAACATTTTTTGTGAAACTCTACTTACAATATGTCCAAATAAAAATACATTTCTCCACTGGAGTTTATTTTACATAAAATAATTAAATAATGTTTTCTGGCGTCTTCCAGTATGTAAAATAATCCGGGATTCGGATCTTGCATACGAAAAAAGGGTCACTGCTTAATAAAAGCTTTCTTGTTCCAACATATATGGTTGTTGTGAACTCATATGTACTGTGTCATGAGATTGATCATATATCTAGCAGTTCCGAAATTGGAGTAATGTGGTAGAATGGTGAATGTTGCACGTGTGTAAAGTGATCACTTATGAACCCTGTAAATACCCAGAATTCTATATTCTTCTTTATCTTTGTTGAGATGTCAAAATATATTGTTTAATTCGGTATTCTTCCAGAATAGAAATACGTTATTCCGAATTTAAAATCCGAAAATTATGATTCTGAAATCAGTTGTATTCGGAAAACTGACGTATACGGCAGAGCTAAGATAAAATGTTTTCAAATTTAATAAATTATCAACAACATTTTGAGTGTGTCCAAATACTTGTTCACAAATCTTGATTATCTCCAATTATAGGAGTTATTTTTCATATTATTTTTATTGACATCTCATTAAAGATGAAGAAGAATATGAAGTCTGGGCATTTACGAGGATTATAATCCAGGATTCGGACCTTACATACTAATATAAGAGATTCCGCTCAATAAAAAGCTTCTTTTCATCTCTTCAATAGATGTCTCTAGTGAAGTTCTAGTGATTCAAGAACAAGGTTTCTAAATTGGTTCATATAAATAGAAAACTAACTAACTTACCATCACGCTTCCCCGCAGGGGTAGACAGAGAGAATAGAACGCCACACCACTCTGTCTTTGGAAACATTCTTCGCCTCTTCTACTTTCATGCATCTCCTAATACATACCCGCCGATCGTTTCGACTCCTAACCTAACCTGCTGATATATATAGAACTTCCAAGAATTTGAGTAGTGTGGTTGTCAATAATGGGTAGAATTGGTGAATGTTAAACGTGTTTAAAGTGATCACTTAAACCAGCCTATGACGGTCGTCAGCCCCGTAAATGTCCAGACTTCCATATTCTTCTTCATCTTTGATGAGATGTCAATAAAAATAGGATAGTAAATTATCAACAGAACGCTAAGCGCTAATGTTATAATATAACTTTCATTTTTCTTTAAGATTGATTGATTCTACATATTATTTGTAGTATCAACATGAAATAATAAGTCATTATGCAGTAATTTTCGTATACATATGTGACAATTATTGAAGAAATTTCTCGCATTGATATTTTCAAATAACTGTAATATGCAAGTGTAACCACTTTCTCGATTTCTAAACTATTACAAGAGACCAGCAGTAATCATTCCAATTGCACCATTGATTTCTTGTTTTCATTCAATTACATATAACTGTTTAATGTCTATACTTCTACGAGTGTATTCATATGCATGCAAATTCCTTTTACATATCGCTCACTCCTTTCAAGAACGTCATAAATCAAAAATCGTCAATGCATGCATGTTTTCGAAATGCCCAGAAAATGTACTAAATCCCAGCAAAAGAGGCATATTTTTAACTTACTATTTACCCGCTACATAGCAGAAAGTGTTGTTTTTGCATTTTGAAGAAAAGGTATTATTTAATTATTTTTTTAAATATACAAAATATTTTTTAAATGGAGAAAAAACATTCAGGTTTTACCTAAAAAGATCTGTTGCACAGTAAAAAGTTCAATAAGTGGCTTGATATTTATTTTCGATACATCGTATTACATTTTTAAACTTTAAAAACGTTCTCCTGAAAAATCAAGTTTTTTTTTATTTATGACGTTCTTGAAAGGAGTAAGCGATATGCAGTAATGCTCTGTTGTATATTTAAAAAATCAATTATGAAAATAATTATATAAAACATGCGATTTTAACATTCCGGAACGATCATAATATTATGCATATGTATGTGTATGTGTATTAACACGTTATGACATGTTTGAAAACAAATAATGTAAATCTCTGAAATCAGACAAATTAGACCAAGAATACTCTGTGTTCTACAAATTAAGGCTGACATCTCAAACGTTCAAATTCTAAACGCGAACTGCAGCGCTAGAAGCCAGTCGGGTTTCTGCATGATATAAAAAAATGTTTAAAAATCCATTTTAAACATCTTGCCTTTTAGTAACTATTTTCCTTTCAAACCATGTATTTATTTCGATGAAAAACTTATTTTTTTTAATACAAAAACGATATTGCAAGTCAAAATTTTTACATGGGTTTAAAGAAAATTTCTGTTGCAATTTATCGTACATTTGGTTTTAATTTAGAATTTAGACGCTATGTACTAAAAAATATAAATTTGGCCATAGATATGAATCCTGGAAATACATTGTATAAATCTTCTTCTTCTTTTTGTAAATCTTAGGGATCTGTTTGTGCCTCCCCATGTCGTTCTTGGGATGCTGACTACCAGCTGTCTTTCCATCTTTTCGGAGGTCTGCCTGGGGGTCTGCGTCCTTCAGGGTTGCCTTGGAGGGTGATACGTCGAAGTCTGTCTTACACATGATCCGGATGTCGGTATTTCTTACTCGGTCTCGCAATGTGTTTCCGGTTATGGATCTCTGGTTATTGTATAAGTGATTAGTTTTAGCAACCAATGCTCAGACATCCATATTTTCTTCTCAAAAATCATTGTTTAGTTTCTCTCTAGATATACAAAACATAATAATTTCGTTATAACTTTTCAGCGATGGGAGTATTCAGCATTTGTGTGCTTATTTTTAACATTTTCATTTTTCATCAACTGTGTTGATGAGAACACCTGTAGTTTTCGAAACTAGTCATGTTAGCATTGATAAACTCAAAAGTGGTCTTATATGATTCTTTCATTTTTATATTTGAATGTTGTATGAAATTCATTTTATACTTATATAATTCATTTTATACTAAATATAATTATGCCATCATTTTTTAATCATATAAAATAATTTGTTGTTATGATGTCTAATAAAAAACTAACTAATCATCACGCCGCTTCCCCGTAGGGGTAGGCAGAGAGAATAAAACGCCACACTACTCTGTCTTTGCAAACATTCTTCGCCTCCTCCACTTTTATGCATCTTCTCATACATACCCGCCGATTGTTTCGACTCCTAACCTGACCACTTTCAAGTATTTGGCATACTTGATCATGCTAAGTTTTTCAAGTCTAATATGTATTTCTTTATTATTCGCAGGTCAGTATTGCAACTCCGAGCGATCGCGGATCAAGCTAGTGCACGGACATTATGCCAATTAATATCATGTTTTCAACTGTGAGAGAAAATCTGTGACAGGTATGTTATTATTTTTATTATCATTGATCTACTCCCCTATTTCTGCATTTCTCCTCAGACTCTCCTAATTTTTCAGTGGTTATTTATTTTATTGCGGTGACTCGTCACTCAGATACGACAAGCTACTATTTAGTTTCTTCTACCTAATTAATTAGCTAGAAGAAACAAAAATCCACTAAATGATCTATAAACCTTGTACATAATAAGCAAGGTAAATAATAAATGCAATTCCCATCTAAAAAAAAAAAAAAAAAAAATACGACAAGCTACCTACCACATAGGGCGCTTGTGCACTACCCGGGATTTTACCGTCCGGCAGTCCGGTTTTGAAAAATGAAAGCGACTACGACAGTTTAGCGTGATCGAATTTACGCGCAACGTTTTCACGCACCGATCAAGAGCACCGATCCGAAAAAAGATGGACAAAAGCACAGCCAATCGTTGTTTAAAAACGCTAACTGACGTGCCGGACGGTATACTTCCGCGTAATTCCGTGTAGTGGACAAACGCCCATAAGATATTTATTATATCAGCTGCCTGACATAAATAAAATAGAACACATTCGAGGATTCAAAATAAATGATCTGAAAAAATACTATATGGAAAGATATATATGTAGTATTTAGTCATATTTTCTTATGTTGTTTTTACCTTATGTTTTTTATATTTTCTCGTTTGTTATATTTTCTCATTTTTTACATTTTCTCATTTGTTTATTTTAAATATGCTTCTAACCTTATGTTTTTCTCATTTGTGTCTTTTAAATATGCTTCTTATGCCTATTTATTACACCTGTTTATTGTTTTTATATTTTGATATGTATTAGTTTTGGTTATTTTTACAAATCTTTTTTGTAACTTTATTATTTGTGTTCCAGTCTTGTTAACGTTAATGCCATGTCGCAGAATAAGAAATAGAAATTACTCATCGGGAATGTTATATAAATGACTTATGTATGTAATATGTTTTGAAAAATAAATAAATAAGTTTGATTCGGTAGACACTCCAGATGATCAATAAGTTATAGTCGGATCAAGTCGGTATAGAAAACGTTAGTGTAGCACCTGAAAGGTATGCCATTCGAATACATTTCCACGTCTGAAAGATTCCCGACGCTTAAGAAAAGATTCCGTGCAGAATATGCGTCGTAAATTGCTTTTTCAAAGAAATCCTTGCAGAATTTACGAATGATATGATACGAGTATTAAATAAAAATGTTTTATTATTGTTTTTATAAAACTTGTAAATAAACATAATTTATAACTTAGTGAATGTGTTGATGACCTATTCATGACTGGAGATTGTGTTTATCTTTATTATTTGATCTTTTTATCAGTCGTTTATTTTTCTTTGTGTCGCAATTGCCAGCAGAGGTGATTGTCACGCAGTTTGTTTTACACTTATCAGCGCCTCGCTGTCTCACTTTGCTCTAGAAATTAACATGCCGCGTATTTATACTATTATCTATCTATGAAAACACACAGCGATGCTCTCCGTACACTGAAACCTAGAAACTATATTGATATCTCCATTTTCTAAATTAACTACTGCGCACTTACGGAATGTTACATTTTTAATATCTTCTTTTTTGTCGTACCCAAAATGAGGGTCGGATAGTGACCTCCTAGCAACTTCTGATTTATCATCTCTCTCCATTTTCCCTGGCCTGAGCCATGAGCCATGAGCCTGAGTATGTAAGTGGGAGAAGAAAACAAGACTTTTCTGTACATACCTTTAATTAAAGATTCTTATTAAATTTCCGTTATTTTATTTTTAAAATGTAAGTTTTGGAAAAACCTACCGAGTTATAAAAGTATATTGTTTTGTTTTTATTATTTATTTTTATAAAAAGGCAAAAATAAGTAACGTAAACGAATATGAAACATAACATGTTGATGCTTCCACGCGCGATTAAAAAAAACATTTGTATTGGAATTTGACTTTTTTTTAGAAATGTTGAAAAATATATTTGTAATATTTTTTTACTTCTTACCTTTCAATAACACTTTTCTTTTCAAAACCATGTATTTATTTCTATGTTACTTATTTTTTCAATACAAAAACGATATTTTAAGTAAAAATTCAATTGCGTTCAATATTACCCAGGTTTATAAAAAATTAAGTTGTGATTTATCGTTCATTGGGCCTTAAGTATTTGTAAATATGGTATTACAATAAAACATGCATCTCTCTTTTAAAAAATTAGATATACGATGAAAAAACAACTTGAAGTTAATACATTTTCTAAAACAATTAATAATAATAATAATAAAACCCTTATCCGCACCCCAATGGTGCATAGGGCACTGCGTCATATAAACGCAGTGTTATATTGATCGTTTACACATGAAGGAAAGGTGATCAGCCCTCCGCTTCAGGTACCAGTCCAGGATAATATTGAATAAATATGACAGCGAAAAAATCACTTCTATTTATTTTACCCCCCTTGGGAATCGAACCCGGGACCTCCAGAACGGTAGCCGAGCGTGCTGACCATTACACTACGGAGGCGGACAATTAATATTGAGTATATATTCGTCACAGCAAAAAACCCCTAATTGCTTTACAAGTCTGTAAATAATAATAAAAAAATATGACAGTTGTACAGAATATGAAATACTAAAAAGAAAATGTTCTATATCTTAATGTTTTTACTGTTTTACATTTCTCAAAATTGTGAAAAATCTAGAACCGCCATTTTTGTCGTTGTTACATTAACCATTTAGTAATTTATTTCACCTTCTTCTCTAAATAGACACTTTAACTTTTTTTTATTCAGTGTAATTTTTTTAAAACAGTGATCTGTTTGGATAAAAAAATTAAATTTTAGTTATTAATATAATTGTCTCATTTACATACGGGATCTTGATTCTATTGTGATGTTACTCGTTAAAAAAATCATTTGCGTTTCGCATATAACGGGAAAATTTTATCTGACTTGTGTTATGAAAACGCTAAAATAATAATACAAAAATCTATGTCATGTCAATAACTATTGATCCATCACTGATAAAGTGTTTTCACGCTGATAAGGCGATAACAAACATGTAATATAACTGAATATTAATATATTCATGTATGAATACTGGGCCGAATAAAAAACATGTGTATAAAATCACTTGTATTTTTTTTGTAATAAAACAAGATAGATTATACGCGCATATATTATTGTAAGCGCATTGTGGTACATAAAACTGCAATACAAAAGAATATTTTAAATCATAAGAGAGAAAACCAGTCACTTGGTAGGTTATGAAAGGGATGCTGTAATATTTTTTGTTTGTTTTTAAATGTAAAGTAATTTATTTCATTTTAATATAAACATATATACCATGACCTATATACATAAAATTATGCATGAGATTATATATGAAATTTAACCAGTTATACATTTTTTATCTTGTCTGACTAACTCATGTGAGTTTATAATTTTTTTTTTTTTTAATTCACAAAAATATCAGTTTATTGTATTTTTTGTGGAAAAGTGTTTACGTAATTTAAAAGTCTTCCGGTTCCAAAAAACTCCACTTCTATAAAAAAATCAATAATGTTTTTATTTTTAATGAGTCAAAACAGAAAAAAAAGTGTTTGCGCATACCTCTACGAGCGTCAAGTGACAACTGGACAGCTCGGTTCGGCTGTTCATCGTTTGCAACGGAAATAAGTCAAAGCACGCGAGCAGTGCTCGGGTTGGCGCAAATCGTAAAATTAGATGGAAATTAAGGAAAAAAAACATTAGAAATTTCTAAACAAAATATGAAGAATTATAATTATGGTATATTTTTTTAATATTTTGAAAGTATTTACATTAATCTTAATAAATGGTGCATAGGGCACTGTGTCTTATAAACGCAGTCTTATCATGATCGTTTTACACATGAAGGAAAGGTGATCAGCCCTCCGCTTCAGGTACCAGTCCATGGTAATATTGAATAAATATTACAGTGAAAAAAATCACTTATATTTATTTTTACCCCCCTTGGGAATCGAACCCGGGACCTCCAGAACGGTAGCCGAGCGTGCTGACCATTACACTACGAAGGCGGACATTAATCATAAAAATAAAAAAAGATTTTGTCTTTGATTTTCCTTCTAGTTTTAAATATTTGAAAATTGTATCTTATGCACCCAAGTAAATTGCACAATGAGTTGTAAATATTTTCTGGTTTACGTAAGGGTTGTGTGTTATTGGGCAATCTGTATTATGTGTGTACTAATTGCTAACCATATGGTTATAGAATGATTTATTACAATTGATACAAGCTGTTATCTCGAGTTATTGTTCATATACCGATATCATGTATCTGTGATATGATAACTGTAGCAAAAAGTTCATATAAAAAGTTATTGCACGAATTCTCACCGCCTGAATCCACCTTATCCATTTAAAATGGTTATTTTTCCCAGTAAATTGACTTCAAGTTAAAATTAAACCATCTTTTCAAAAATTATTTATTACGTTACTTACCTGTTTAATACTACTAATAATAATACTCCACCTCTGTAGTGTAATAGTCAACACTCTTGGCTACCGCACTGGAGTTCAATGTCCCGGGTTCAATTTCCAGGGGGGGGGGGGGTCAAATAAATATAAGTGATTTTTTCACTCTAATATTTATTTAATATTACCCTGGACTGGTACCTTAAGCGGAGGACTGATTACCTTTCCTTCATGTGACGTTCAAGATAACACTCAAGATAACACTGCGTTTATATGATGCAGTGCCCTATGCACCATCGGATGCGGATGAAGGTTTAAAGAAGAATAACGATAATAATTTTGGATAATTTATATGGCGCCATTTTCGTAAAATATTCAAGGGCGCTTCACCGTGATTAAGTTAAGAAAAATATTATGAAAATGATAAAACAAACAAATGCGTTTTTAGTTTTTTTTTCTTAAGATCATGTCACTCTTAATGTTTGATTCGGAATAATATCAGAAATAAACGTTTTGAAGTAATGTTGAATTTATCCACACTACCAAGCCAACATATAAACCATGTTTTCCTTTCAACTTCTTCATCTTCTTCATCTTGTTGTAGGCCTTGTGGCCTGTTTTTAAGAGAGATTAGCCTCCTGCGCTGTCGATTCCCAGCTGTCGATCCATCTCTTAGGTGGTTTGTCCGGGAGTCTTCTACTATGGAGTTAGCCGTACAGTGCGGACCAGGGAGTCTGGATGGTTCCATTCTCCTCACATGCGCATACCATTGTCTCCTTCGTTGCCTTTCCCCACCTAACGACATCTTCCATCTCGCATATTTCCCTGATCCTGGCGTTTCTTATTCTATCTCGAAGACTTTTGCCTGAACTATCAAGTTAAAAGGAAAACATGGTACGATATGAAAAATAACAGCTGAACTCGTTGACGTCGTCGTATGGTCACGTTTGCTCAAAGTTACGTTTTTCGTAATCAGTAGTTAAGCTTGTTTTAAGAATTGACCTTTTAATTAGGTTATCAGTTAGTGGGGTCGACATATCGCTCGCTCCTTTCAACAACGTCATGTATCAAAAAACTTGATTTTTTAGGAGATCGTTTTAAAGTTTAATAATATAATGAAATGTATTAAAAATAAATATCAAGCCACTTTTTAGTGTGCAACGGATCTTTTTAGGTAAATCCTGAATGTTTTTTCTCCATTTCAAAAATATTTAGCATATTTAAAAAATAATTAAACAATACATTTTCTTCAAATGCAAAAACAACACTTTCTGCCCTGTAGCGGGTAAATATTAAGTTAAAAATGTGTCGCTTTTGCTGGGATATAGTACATTTTCTGGGCATTCCGAAAACATGCACAACTAAACATTGACGATATTTTATATATGACGTTGTTGAAAGGAGTGAGCGAGATGTAGGATAAACATGATTTAGACTACCGCATTTATTATATTATTTACTATAAAATCCCATCCCCAACTCTGGCATTTGAATATCGATATAATAATTACTCGTATGTTCACCTCCGTTGAATATCTATAGTAAAAGTAAAACTATCAAACAACAAGGCACTCGAAAAAAATATCTCTAAAAATATTTTTAAGAGTACGAACGTAACTTTATACATGTTTTCTGGAGTCAATCGCGAATTTTATGATTTATTTTGCTACCATTGGTTGATTTTTCAGACATAAACGCAGAAAATACTACTGAAATACAATCCATTACTAATTGAACTAATAAGTATGTAGAAAATTCACAAAATAAGTTTAAAATGAGAAAATGAATGGCCAATAAGATGTCGACAAACGTCATTATTTGAATGGCTTTTGCATTGATATGCGACAAATTGATCGTTAGAGCAGTTGAAATGATTTATATTAGCCATTGACGGAAAATATTGTGAATTTGTAATGAAGCGTATTTTTTTTATACTGATTCTATTTTAATAGTTCATGTTGGGAAACGAGTTTAAGTTTATGGGTAACTGCCCTATTCACATCAGCTCCACTTAGAAATTAAAGCCAAGTTAAAAACACTGTATTGAAGAAAAATTAAAGCAAACACTTAAGTGGGGAAAGTGGCAAGTTAAAAATCCTACGTGAAATCTAAGAAAAAAAACACTTCGAGAAATTATAAAAAATATTTATCACACTTATCACTAGCACTTTAATACAACACACTACACTTCTGATACATTTTAAATAATATTTATTATTTTATAATACATGATAAGTAATCTATAATACACGTATCTCAATAATATTCTAATCATCAATATTTGATCTTAACCTAAGCTGAAAGAAATGTAATAATTAATGAAGCGACGAGGAGATAATCTGCTGCTGTAGCTCATCGATCAGTCTGGAGTGCTTGTGCCAAAAATACTACTTTTGAAGCGCAATACTTTTCCCTAGTTTTATCCATATTTCGCTAACGTCAGCAAAGCGGCTGTCAAATTGTCTCTAAAAAAGTCAGACTTGTATATTGAATATTGTACTTGTCTTGTAAAGTATAAGCGTAACACAAACTACTGTCGTGATTTATAATAAAATATGTCGTTATCATACAGGAGAAAGTGACCAAGTGCATTTTTTACAAAAACGTGATCATTGACTATTTTATATCTTACTAGCTTAATATTGCCCTTAAAAAAATTCCAAAGGATTTTAGACTTGGAAGTATAATATATTGACTTGTTAAAAATGACTGACTGCATTGATGTTTATTTTCTTGCCAAGCAAAAGTGACTTAAATGGCCCTCCTGAACATTTTACGTTTTGTTAGTTGGTCACTTTCTCCTGTATGACTACGATATGTACATATATATATATATATATATATATATATATATATATATATATATATATATATATATATATATATATATATATATATATATATATATATATATATATATATATATATATATATATATATATATATATATATATATATATATATATATATATATATATATATATATATATATATATATATATATATATATATACAAAAAAAAGTTTCAAAATACAATAACAAAGGCAAAATTGAACAAATTTTAGTTTTGTGTTTTTAATAATAAAATACAATTTAGTAGACTCTACAAATCAGTGTTTAATTTATACAAAGGTTATATTGACTTTAATTCTGGGTTTTATGCATAACACCGTTACGGCATATTAGCCATTTTCATTTCCCTTGAAAGTGCTACTCGCTAATCCCTTGTTTCTCATGTTGGTGTGCGGTTCTAATTTTGCGCGGTCGATCTACAGTTTATAGCTATAATACGAGTTGCAGCGTGTATAGAACGACCAAAAGTGTTCCGTTTTCGCGAACCAGGAAGTGCACTCGCCGTGCCCTACTTTCTATCTGCGATTGTATCCCTTTGTGTTCAACTCGGTTACTATGTCCCTCAAGATTTATATCCAAATAATGAACGTTGACCCATTAAAACGTAAATGAGTAATTGCTTCCTGAATGTATAGTATTACCAAACGGCTATTTCTGTTCTTCGATCAATAAACTATTGGTTCTTTGTTTCATTTCACCAATATTTATAATAAGTATGCAATTATTTCTATCCTTCGATCAATAAACGTACACTATTTGTTATTTGTTTCAGTTCCCAAATTTATTTGTAAATATGTACTCACAGTGCGGGCTCTAATGACACGGCGCAGAATCGTCCTGAAAAATCGGGTCCGCGGTATACTGCGTAATGTCCTCGATTGTTGGAATAAGATGGTTTTTCAACACTTTTTTGTACTGGATGGCATTCATCGTACCCTGTACAAAATTTAGAGGTCCCAAACCGTACGCTGTCATGCACCCCCAAATCATGATGTAGGGTGAATGTTTAACGGTTCGAGTGACGCACGACGGATGGTATCTTTCCCCAAGTTTTCGTCGAACTATCTTTCTGCCGTCTGGACCAAAAAGGTTGAATTTTGATTCATCGGAGAAAATAACATTTTGCCAATCCTCCAAGGTTCAATTCTGGTGCTCCTTCGCCCAATCCAGTCTAGCCTTCTGCATTTTGTTCGTCAGTAATGGTTTCTTTGCGGGACTTCGTGCTTGGAAACCATGCTCCAACAGCCGCCTGGACACTGTTATTACTGAAAATGTTGATTTGCTGGTAGATTGTACCTCTGCTTGTATTTTAAGTGCCGTTAAAAATCGATCGCGCATAACAATTTTTTTTATTAAGCGATCATCTCGGGCAGATGTCGCGCGCCCTCATCCGCTTTCTTTTTTCCGTTCTATGGATCCAGTTTCTTGGAATTTTTTAAATAAAAACCTTACTGCACCTTCTGAATACCCAACTCGACGAGATATTTTACAATTAGATATGTTTTGTTGCGACAATGTGATTATTTTGGATTTTATCGCAATCGACATTTGCTTTGCACTTTCCATGATTGTTGTGTTATGTTCACTCAAACGCGGGTAAAACAAAATTGTTGAGACATTTTAAAATGTAAATATTGTAGAAAGGTGACACAAAGAGTCCTTAATTTATTGAACAAAAGAAAGAGGTATCGAAAAAGGATTTCTTAGAAAAAGAGTTCAGTAAAGTCAAGGCGTGCGGTAGCAAGTAAACTCGTAAATTTTTTTGTCCTACGGTGTATGTTGTAGTAATTCCATCTTACGATCAATACTGCACTATTATTTTTTTGTTTCAATTCCCTAACTAATTTTTAAATATGTTAACATTTCGATGCTTCGATCAATACTGCACTAATGTTTCTTTGTTTCCATTCCCCAATTTATTTGTAACTACATATTTAGTTATATTCATCCTTCGATCAATACTGTACTACGTTATCTTTATTTCAATTCCGCATTTTATTTACAGTCATTTCAATTATTCGATTAAACCTATACTATTTTTTTTCTTTATTTCAATTCCGTTATTTATTTATAACCGTGTTCTTATCTCTATCCTTCGATCGATACACTACTTTTTCTTTGTTTACTGTCTCCAATCGCCGGTTTTAGCTCCATTGTTTGGCCAAATATACATCGCGTACTAATGTACTACAATACGAATATATTCTTTTTTAAAGGATAGTCTAACTCTAGACATACCAAATTTGGACATATTCACATCATTAGTCTATCACGGGAATAAGACGTTATGACATTCCATGTTTTTATGCATGTATAATTTTAAAAAAAATCACTCCCATATTTTCCTTTTTGATTAATTATTTGATCTAATGAAATAATGATACTTTTAAAAACTTTTCCACCTAATTAATTTTGCATACCCTTATTTTTGTCAGCCTCCGTAGTGTAATGGTCAGCACGCTCGGCTACCGTTCTGGAGGTCCCGGGTTCGATTCCCAAGGGGGGTAAAATAAATATAAGTCATATTTATTCAATATTACCCTGGACTGGTACCTGAAGCGGAGGGCTGATCGCCTTTCCTTCATGTGTAAACGATCAAGATAACACTGCGTTTATATGACGCAGTGCCCTATGCACCATTGGGGTGCGGATAAGGGTTTTATTATTATTATTATTATTATTTTAACAAAGCGCGGTAAAATATTTACGGGAAAACCTGTTTTAACACAGATAAAATCTTTATCGCACTGTCAAGAATAGCCCCCTTTGTCAGCTAGAAGCTTATTCATAATAACGTATGACCTGTTATACATTACAACTGTCAAGGTCGTCTCGATATTATTGGAATCTTCATTGTTTTAGTTACGACTTCGCCTTTATTGTGACGTCAATTTTCTCCGAGTAGGTTTCCAAATTAAGTTACAGCGTCCCCTTTACAAAAGAAATCCAATCACTCTTATTTGTTCGATCAACATCAATACGAATGAAAATCACCTTTTAGTGATAAAGCACATTTTGTATATCGCCTACGTGTCACATGTAGTTTTATCAGAACAACCTTTGAAGACATTCCGGAGATAATGGATTTTACTTGAATACCTATCCTATCCCTTTGCGTTTTTTTTACCAGACGAGGAACGTTCTTCTTGTAATTGAATAACAGTGAACCGTATTGTTAGAATTCTACAATAAACCTTAAAATTCTAACTAACCAACCATCCATAGTAGAACGTCACACCACTCTGTCTGTGGAAACATTTCTTACATTTTTTTTTTTTTTCGCCCTTAAATACCAAATTTGGTAACAATCTTAATATTATTTATTATATCAGATATCGCTCACTCCTTTCAAGAACGTCATAAATCAAAAATCGACAATTTTCAGTTGTACATGTTTTCGGAATGCCCAGAAAATGTACTATATCCCAGCAAAAGCGGCATATTTTTAACTTAATATTTACCCGCCACAGGGCATAGAGTGTTGTTTTTGCATTTTGAAGAAGAGGTATTGTTTAATTATTTTTCGAAATATACTAAATATTTTTCAAATAGAGAAAAAACCTTCAGGTTTCACCTAAAAAGATGTGTTGCACAGTAAAAAGTTCAATAAGTGGCTTGATATTTATTTTTAATACATTGTATTATATTTTTAAACTTTAAAAACGTTCTCCTGAAAAATCAAGTTTTTTGATTTATGACGTTCTTGAAAGGAGTGAGCGATATGTCAATTTATAGTTGTCTCAACTTGATACGTTCAAACGGAGTAAGCTGAATAAATAACTCACCAAGTTTTCAACTGGTAGCCCTACAATCAGCCATACTTCGTATCGAAAATCGTACTTATATCTGGAAAATTATGAGACCATTGCATATATACAGGTTTCAAGAATTAATGTAATATGGATGTTCAATAATGGGTAGAGTGGTGAACGTTACAGAAGTTTGTATAAATTGTAAAAAGTGTATAAATTGATCCCTAAGTATGTCAAGTGTCGGGCTGTGATCCCGTGGTTAGTGTCGCGGACTGTTGAGTCAAGAGTTTCTCGGTTCGAACCCACTCTACCACAGTTTGATACCTATTTCTAATAATGAGCCGCTTAGGCTCTCAGAAATAATATAAAATTGAAGTATTTTTGTAAATAATAAAAACACAGATATTTCTGTTTTCTTTAAAAAATATATAAAAAATAAATACCATTTTTTCCGTCTACTTTCATGTAAAGAGGAACGATAGATTTCATTAATTGATTCGGCAGTCACTTTGTGGTAAAATCTATCCATTTTTAATTAATGTTTTGATTAGTAAATACCACTATTTCTTAAAATCTACTGTGACACGTGTTTCGATGCATTCCGCATCATTTTCAAACACCGTACGGTGTTTGAAAATGATGCGGAATGCATCGAAACACGTGTCACAGTAGATTTTAAGAAATAGTTGTATTTACTAAGTAAAACATTAATTAAAAAAGGAACGATAGATGTTTCATTTGAAGTTGAAACACCTATAAACCAAATTTGGTAGCAATAATATTATTTTATGTATAATATATTGAAAGTATCTTAAAATTCTCCAAAGTGTTTTTCATAATAATTGGTCAACTCTTAATACTTTTGAAAAGTTTAGTGAAAGCTCTGTTGTGATGCCATTCCGTTCTACGCTGTGCTGCTCCCTTTATAGTGTTGGTCTGGAAATCCTTTCAAACGTAATAATGACTTGAATATAAGACCACTTTATTCAAACGCTGTGGAGTTCGTCCTTTGTTTTAACAATGGACCGGTATGAATTCACTTGGCTAGCTTTGTTTGGTTGAAATTCAGGTGCGTGGATTTAAATGTCTAAAAATATATTTTTTTTATTGCAACATTATTTTATTAATTGGGATTACATTTTATATATATATATATATATATATATATATATATATATATATATATATATATATATATATATATATATATATATATATATATATATATATATATATATATATATATATATATATATATATATATATATATATATATTTACATATATATATATATATATATATATATATATATATATATATATATATATATATATATATATATAGTATGTTTATATATATATATATATATATATATATATATATATATATATATATATATATATATATATATATATATATATATATATATATATATATATATATATATATATATATATATATATATATATATATATATATATATATTCAATTATTTTATTCATAATTTTTTGTGTGTGTTCAAATTTTTGTTCATAAATCTGGGTTTGTCCACTTGGAAGTTATTTATATTGACATCTCAACATGGATGAAGAAGAATAGGGAAGTCTGGGTATTTACAGGGCTTACGATCTGTCGTAGACTGCTTTACTTAATCACTTTATATACGTGTGACATCATTCTACCTATGATTACCACACCACTCAAATTATGATAACACACCACTCTAATTTCGGAACATTTACCACTTATTTATACTGACATCTCAACATGGATGAAGAGGAATATGAATTTTGCTCTGTCAAAAGCTGGTTTAATTAGGCTTACGGCCATGAGGGATTACGACCATTTCACCTTATTTAAAGGCTGATTTCAGTGATTACTTTAAACATGTGTAATATTTACCATTCAACTCGTGATTGACAACCACACTACCTTAATTCTTGGAAATTAGGATCTCAAATTTCGGATCTTTTATCCGTTATTTATATTGGCATCTCAAAACAGTAAAACAGGAAAAGAATATGGATCATAAGTTATCATAAGCTAAGTTAATTGGGCTTACGACCATTTCATCTTATTTATAGGCTTATTTCGGTGATCACTTTATACATGTGTAATATTGACCATGTGTGTAACATTCTATCCATGATTATACTACTCAAATATCGGACCTTTATCATTTTTAACAACATTTTTAGAACTGTGTAAATTCATGTCTCTAGAGACATAGCGACTGTTTTCGTCTAAAATTTTCACTCATGAATTACAAGAAAATATAGTAACTCTAAAAATAAAGAGTAAATCCACTCATGAGTAGGCATAGGTTATAAAACTTTTAAAGTTTTATATTCATGCCCCTACGTAGATAGCGAGTGTTTTTGTCAAAAATTTTCACTCATGAATTACAAGAAATAATAGTTACTTTAAAGATAAAGAGTAAATCCACTCACGAGTAAGCAAAGGCTATAAATAAAACTTATAAAGTTGAAAAATATACCGATTATCATGGCCCTAAGTAGGGCCATGATGAGCTGTGTTGCATAGGCCGTAGCTAGATTTTAAAGCCACTTGGACGTTAGGTAATTGTAATAAGGTGTTTTTGTCTAAAATGTTCACTCATGAATTACAAGAAAATAAAGTAACTTTAAAGATAAAGAGTAAATCCACTCACAAGTAAGCATAGGCCATAAATAAAACTTATAAAGTTGAAAAATATATCGCTTATCATGGCCCTACTTAGGGCCATGATAAGCAGTGTTGCATAGACCGTAGCTAGATTTTAGAGCCACTTGGACGTTAGGTAATTTAAAAAATAAAACAGTTATTTTCACCGGCCGCTTTGAGGATGTTCCGAAACTTGTGAGAACGCCTGTGCATTTATCGAGCTCACGTGGCGAATGGCATTTGCGATTTTTCAGTGCTTTGTTTTTTTACTGCGCTTTCGGATACATGCACTCCCTTGTAATTCCACTGTTTCCCCGGAAAATATGCAGCTTTGGAAATGTGCCAGAGGCGAGTCAGATCTGAAATATTTCCGAGCAGTATTTTCCTCGTACGTAAACGAATCAGCGTGCATTTTCATCTGACTAAGGGCCATTACCCGTTACAAAACCGGGAAACTTTCGACAGTACGTTTAGAGAATATTTACACCCTGCAAACAATTTAAGTTTTGTACTAAAATTTTCATTGTCATAGTGTCTTGAGAATGTTTTCTTTCTGTAAATGCATAACTTCATACATCAGTAGATATTGAGAACTTGAGAACGAAAATTAGCTGTACCTAGCCACGTGTTTCTGTGGCTCAGTCTGGTTAAATGGAAAATAAAGAACATTAAAAAAAACTATCCCCATCACGTAAGCCGCTTTTTTAAATCATACTTCAACATCTTAGGTCTAACAAAACTTGTATAAAAAATATAATTCATTTTCATAACTTCTTCTTCTAACCTTTAACCGCACCCAATGGTACATAAGGCACTGCATCGTATTGACGCAATGTTATCTTGATCGTTACTTACATGAAGGCAAGGTGATCACTCCTGCGTTTCAGCGACCAGTCCAGGGTAATATTAAATAAATATTATAGTGTAAAATCACTAATATTTATTTTTACTCCCCCCTCCCTAGGAATCGTATCCGGGACCTCCAGCACGGTAGCTAATCACGCTGACCATTACACCACGGAGGCTGAATTTCAATATAATAAGGATAAATTATCAAATATATAAGAAGCTAAAAATGTGCAACATGAAATAAAATTTGGCCCCAGTTTTGCATTATTAGCTTTGAATGATCGAATCCAAACACCGATTTATGTAACGAATTATTCAAATAAAGTCGTTAGTAATTTGGTTTTTCAATTGTATCGCCCTTGTCTAACGGATTCACAAAAAATCAACATTTCATGTATTTTTCAGCTAGCATTGCATAATTTTTATTATTACTATGTAGTAACAATGTGTTTCTATAATTACAAGACCTTTCTATTGTAACATGCACCAATCGTTATCTGTGGCACAATATTATTTATTACTTATAACAAAACGCCTATCTGTATAACATAACAGACAATATTATAAGAACGCTAAAGCCGTGTATCTATTAGATATAATAAAAAATAAATAATAAAACCCTTATCCGCACCCCAATGGTGCATAGGGCACTGCGTCATATAAACGCAGTGTTATCTTGATCGTTTACATATGAAGGAAAGGTGATCAGCCCTCCGCTTCAGGTACCAGTCCAGGGTAATATTGAATAAATATGACAGTGAAAAAATCACTTATATTTATTTTACCCCCCTTGGGAATCGAACCCGGGACCTCCAGAACGGTAGCCGAGCGTGCTGACCATTACACTACGGAGGCGGACATAATATTTACCTTGTATATCTATTAGATATACAAGGTAAATATTACGTACGTAGATAAACAACGTATCGAATTCTAATTTTTCCTATATACTTGATTGCGTACAAGGTACAAAGTTAGTTTCTGAGAAATAGCAATACTTTCACTGGAAGCTATACGAAAATTTCTTTCATGAAAAATAACTACAAATTCGCTTCGTGAAAATTCTACTCGATAAGGAAGATTTTTCAGGGGCAAAAGAATCAAATATTGATTTGGCATTTACTTTGTGATAATATCTATCCATTTTTTATTTAAGTTTTACTTGGTAAATACCATTATTTAAAAAAACCACTATTTACCACTATTTAAAAAAATCTGTTGTGATACGTATTTTGATATATTCCGCAGCATTTTCAAACACTATGCATGTTTAAACAATATACCTTAAGAAATATTGGTATTTACTAGTTAACCATAAATTATTAATTAAAAATTAAGATTTATTTTTTAATGTTTGCTCATTTTTTTTTAAATAGACTCTTTGTAAAAATGGGGTATTTCAATTCAGTGGACAATGTAGGGCGAAAATAATAGGTTTTTACGACAACAATTTTTTATTTTTCACAAAAATCAATTGAATTTGTTCATTTTTTAATATTATCGACGATTTAGAAGATTGGAAACGCGCATACTGCGACACAATCTTTTAGCTTGAGTGATGCGGAATGTATTGAAACATATCGCTCTCTCCTTTCAAGAACGTCATAAATCAAAAAACTTGATTTTTCAGGAGAACGTTTTTAAATTGAAAAATATAAAACAATGTATTAAAAATAAATATCAATCCATTTTTTTTAACTTTTTTATGTGCAACAGATCTTTTTAGGTAAAACCTGAAGGTTTTTTCTCCATTTGAAAAATATATAGTATATTGAAAAAAATAATTAAAACATACCTTCAAAATGCAAAAACAGTAGTTTCTGCCCTGTAGCGGGTAAATATTAAGTTCAAAATATGCCGCTTTTGCTGGGATAAAGTGCATTTTCTGGGCATTCCGAAAACATGCACAACTAAAAATTGACGATTTTTTATTTATGACGTTCTTGAAAGGAGTGAGCGATGTGTGAAAATCGTTCAAAATTAAACACTCGTATTAGACCACCGATTAAGTTTTATTTCATACGACTAGTTTCGAAAACTACAGATGTTTTCATCCATAGGTCATCACAACGACAGGTGATCACAATGTTCTTGTGATCACCTTATGTAGTCTAATACAAGCCTTTGATTTTGAATAATCAACACGTCATTACACAAAGTTAATGCCAAATCAATAAATAATATCGGGGTGAAAATTCTCATATCTTGATGGATTGATCTTTTGACGTTTTTATTTTCACATCGAGCATTTTCATCGGGAACCAATATTTATTTCTCCGTACATTTTACAAAATTATAGTGCAATCCATCAAAAATTTTGTTTTACACAAGGCTACCATTATACAGGATCATCGAAAATAATGCCAACATTTGAAATAACTTTTTTAACAGAATTAACTTTGTGGAATCACATGTTGATTTTTAAAAAAAAAATCTTTTTGCGCACATTTCAAGATCAAAACCATTGAATTACATTCAATATATTTTTCTATAACAGTTATTTCAAAGTATTTGAAAAAATATAGATTGTACATATTTATAATAACACTTGGTTTTTATTTCAATAATAACAATAATAATTTTTGAATACTTTTTTGCTCATTAGTATTACTATTCACCTGTCGATGAAAACAACTGTAGTTTTCGAAACTAGTCGTACATGATGAAATAAAACTCAATTAGTTGTACTATACAAGTGTTTATTTTTTTTAAAATAATCAACATGTCATTCCACAAAGTTGATGCTGAATCAATAAATAATATCAGTTCATTTCAAACCCTTTTCCGCACCCGATGGTGCATAGGGCACTGCATCATAAACGCAGTGTCATCTTGATCGTTTAGATCGAAAAGAAAAAATGTTTTCATCTATAGGTGACAAGTAAAACTCATTAAGTGGTTATACAAGTGTTTAATTAAAAAAAGATTCAACACGTCATTCCACAAAGTTAATGCCGAATCAATAAATAATATATTAATTTGAACACCCCTGGGCATCGGACCCGGGACCTCCAGCACGGTAGCCGAGCGTGCTGACCATTACACTACGGAAGCGGAATAAAATACTTATTTTAAATGTTGGCATTATTTTTCGATGATGCTGTATTTTGCCGAACGAATGCATCGACCCCAGATTGTCCGTGGGGCGGTGCGGGGGCGGTAAGTTCGCTGACCGTAAGTTCACTTAAAATTTGCATTATATCTATATTACGGAGCCAGACTCGTACGACCATCGAAACCGCGTAATTCAACCAATACCGCTTAATAAAAAGGTCATTTATTCAAGCGTTAACAATGTATTCACCGCTGCGATGATTGTAAAATACGAAAACAACTCGCTTTTAAAACGCGGCTGCTTAGTTATTTATTGAATATTTTCAGACGATCCAAATAACTGAAAATATGGACGATTACTCGAGTATTCATTCGTAGCGTATAACCGAAATCAGGGTGCGAACATTTTAAATCATATAAACTTTTTTTAAATCGCTTTCAGTCGTCATATCTGAACATGGTAATAAAATATAGATAATGCGCAAATGACCCATTGTTTTTTTTCCAGCATTACTTACCCATCTAATGTTAGATACGTAATCATAGGGTATTTATTGAAACATGGAGTTGGCAAAAGAAGGATGAAAGTAGACTAAATGCAGTCGAAATGCGATCTCTCAGAAGAATGTGCGACAAAACGATGTATGATAGATGTACGAATAGTGAAATAAGGAAGGAATGCAAAGCTGAGATAAGCATTATCGATAAAATTAAGAAAGGTGTGTTGAGATGGTTTGGACATGTAGAACGAATGAGTGAGGAAAGAACGGTAAAACAAATTTATGAGGCGAATGTTAGCGGGAAAAGAAGCAGAGGAAGATCGAGAAAAACATGGCACGATCAGGTATGCCAAATACTTGAAAGTGGTCAGGTTAGGAGTCGTAACAATCGGCGGGTATGTATGAGGAGATGCATGAACGTGGAAGAGGCGAAGAATGTTTACAAGGACAGAATGGTGTGGCGCTCTATTCTCTCTGCCTACCCCTGCGGGGAAGCGGCGTGATGGTTAGTTAGTTAGTTCAAAAGCAAAATTTTCCACAAAGATCGAAAAGAACGCCACTCCAACTTGTCTTTGGAAACAATCTTCGCCTTTTCCAAATTCATGCTTTCCCCCATACATCCCCATCGATTATTCCAACTCCTGACCTGACCACTTTCAATTATTCGACATATTTGACCATGCCAAGTCTGGGATTCATTCCTAAGTCTATTTCCAACTACGTTCGCCTCATAAATTTATTTTATCTTTCTTTATTCACTCCTCCGTTCCGCATGTCCAAACCATCTCAACACACCATTCTTAATTTTATTGACAATGCTTATCTCAGCTTTGCATTCTTTCCTCATTCCACCATTTCATCATATATCATACTTCGTTTTGGCGCACATTCATCTAAGGGATCGCATTTTGACTGCATTCAGCCTGCTCTCATCCTTCTTTTGCCAAACCCCATGCTTCTTTTCCATATATTGAAGTTGGCACCAGGACTCCGTTTTTATGTTAAATCTTATCTATATTTTATCTTAAATGTAATACAGACAATTTTTGTTCCAGAACATTCAGTTGCTCGTGTTATTTTTTTTTGCATGAAATATGAATAGATCTCTTAAAAGTTTTCTTATAAGAACTACACTTTACTTTTCCTCGCGGTATGAAAGTTTCGCTTCAGAAAGTACGCACACCGATCTCGCTTTGTGGACCTTTTTTCTCCTTCTCGTGGTAACCACTGCTCCTGAGATTAAAATATTAAGGGAGAATCCGCAGAATTTAAATTTAGAACGTGGACGACCGCGCAAGAGTTCGGTCGTGCTTCCGCGTGCGTTATAAAAACAATACATTTTTCGAATTTGACCTTTTTTTAAAAGAAAACTTCGACGAGAAACACAGGATAAGCGATAAGCACTTTCTATGGAAAAGAAAATGACTGATCTGCCATGACGGTAGAATGCAAAAACCCAAAATTAAGGGGGTACTCGCAAATATAAAATTCACTGCTCGACCGGCTGTGACAGGATCCAGACATCTCTCCGTGCACATTTTTTCAAATATATATGTATAACATTTATTTTGTTTATAAAAAAATTATAGAAAAAAATATTTATAAAATGTTTTTAACTCCTTACCTTTGAATAACTCTTTGATTTGAAAACCATTAATTTATTTCGAAAAAAAAATATTTTTTTCAAAACATAAACGATATCTTAAGCAAAAAATTCAATTACGTCAAATGTCATTATTTATTGATTCGGCATTAACTTTGTGGAATGTTCATTATTTAAAAAAAAATAAACACTTGTAACGTACACGTTTTTCTAATCACCTGCCGATGAAAACGTCTGTCGCTGTCGAAACTAGTCATGTGTAATGAAATAAAACTCAAAAAAGTTTCTTCATCTCACCAATAGATGTCTCTAGTGAAAATTCTACTCTTAGTGATTCAAGTACAATGTTTCGTAATTGGATCATATATATAGAACTTCCCAAGAATTTGAGAAGTGTAGTTGTCAATCATGTGTAGAATTGGTGAATGTTACACTGTGTAAAGTGAAGACTTAAACCAGCCCGTGACGGTTGTAAGCCCCGTAAATGCCCAGACTTCCATGTTCTTCTTCATCTATTTTGAGATGACAAAAAAATTAAATAAAAATAACTCCTATAATTGGATATAATCCAGATTTGTGAACAAGTATTTGGACACACTCAAAATGTTGTAAATAAAACTCAGTAATAACGTCAAATGTCACCTGGGTTTGAATTTATTTTTGTTAATTACCTAATGTCCAAGTGACTCTGAAATCTAGCTACGGCTTAATCAACACTGCTTATCATGACCCTACTCAGGCTTCAACATTTTAAGTTTTATAGCCTATGCCTACTCGTGAGTGGATTTGCTCTTTGTTTTAAGTTACTCTTATTTCATGTGAGTGAAAATTCTAGGCAAAAATAGTCGCTTTCTCGCTAGAGGCATGAGTTCGAAGAAAATGAGGTTGCGATTTATCGTATATTTTTTATGTTATTTTATTTTTTTTTAATTTTAATTATTTATTATTTCTTAAGTTAGCTTATATTACATAATATAAACTATTTTATACACTTCATTTATTACATCTACATATATATATTTACATTTCCTTACAGTAGACAAAACATTTATTTTTAAATTATTTCACACTCTTTTCATTCTTCATACATTCAGGCACCTCATCATACATTATCAAACCCTTATACATTAAACAATTTTGCGACTCTGTTTTTTTCATAAATGGCAGTCTTATTTTGTCCTTTTTAGTCCTAGTTAAATGTTCATGACAATTTTAGTTTAAAACTATTTTATCCTAAAAACATTTTGGTAATTTATTGTTAAAAAATTATGTATAAATATCAGCATATGAAATTTTAATCTCTTTATAAAGATAACCAGTTTAGTTCTTCTCTCATTTTTTCTACACGATTATATATATTTTTCTTAAGAACTGTTCTCATCGTTTTATTTTGCATAATTTCTAATTTATTTAAATTTACTTCATTTGTTGGGTAATATATCTAAAATAAAACACGGTTTTTTGGATTGAATTCTAACTTTATTTATGTATATATCAATACGTGACTCAGAGTGTTTTATAATGTCCTAAGAAGGCGAAACGCGTCACGTATTAATATATACATAAATACATGTAGAAATCAATCCAAAAAACCGTGTTTTATTTTGGATATATTACCTAACAATTCAATATGGAATTCTATTAACTGTCTGCAGTTACAATAAATTTCCTCCATTTGCTAAATATAATATAATTGAGCAGTAATCTATATGTTATATTTATACATTGGGCTTTTATACCTCTTTCCCTTTGGGAAACTGTTCCTTTCGCCAATGCGCCCTTGTTTTGCTAAAAGATTGACGATCCCGCTCGTCCCGAACGGAGTCAGGTTGATCGTCCTTTGACCGAGTATTCGTATTATGTGTCTACTACGAGTATATCTCGGTGGCAGGGTTGACTGACCGCCCGACAAGGCGGCAAATCGGCTCACGTACCGAGTATGGAGTGCCGAGATGGAGGATGCCGTATGGGTTAAGGTACCAGCCGTCACGCTGTTCCACCCAGAGAGAATCGAACGCCACACCAATCTGTCCTTGTAAACAATCTTCGCCTATTACACATTCATACAGATCCGTCGATTATTCCGACTCCTGACCTGACCACACAATTGACATAATTGATCAGTCCAAGTTTTCTTCGGTCTTCCTCTGCTTTTATTACCAGCCGTGTTCGGCTCATAAATTTATTTTACAATCGTTTCTTCAATCATTTGAGTCTTTTTCTGCTTTCCAACTACATTCGTCTCATAAATTTGTTTAACTCTTCTTTCTAAATTCATATTCTTTAAAGTATTTAAAATACCTGATAGTGCCAAATTTTCTTCCTTCTTGCTCTGCTTCGTTTACCAACCTCATCCGCCTAACTATTCTTTCGTCACACATTCGATTCACGTGTCCAAACCATCTAAACACACCTTTCTTAACTTTATGATAGGCGCCGTGGTGTAGTTCGTTTTAGTGGACGCCCGACTGCGAAATTGGCGTCGCGGGTTCGATTCTGGCCAACTGCAAAACAAATAAAATAAAATAAAAATAAAAAATATTTTCGGTTTGGGTGTTTGTGATTTTTCACGTTTATCTTCCCCATCTTTCCTGTCCTACCTGCAGACAAGCCTCTAAAAGGTTGCAGGTTATTTCTTTAAAAAATCGATAATGCTTATCTTGCATTCTTTTCTTATTGCTATTCGAACATCTATCATACTTAGTTTGGCCGCATATTCGTCAGAGAGAACGTATAAAGATACCAGTAAACCCCTCTATAATAGAGATAGGTTTCACATTACCGGAGGGATCATTGTAGGGTGTTAAAGTTTTAAAATTGTATTTAAATTTTAATTGATTCATTTCAGTTATTTCTGCTGGTTATGTACAAATACAATTTAAAACATTAACCCCTTAATGTTTCCTGCGAGAACGCGGTGCCTGTCTAACGTTATAGAGGGGTTTACTTATAAATAGTGCATTTGCTAATTTCTAGCCGCTACTGCATTAATACGGTATTAGTATTTTGATCGCGTATTAGTATTTTGGAGCAAGTAACTCACCTGCCAAATGCCACACTGATTTCTACTGATACAACTCAAATGGGACAAGAAAATGCAAGCTTATATTGTGGGTGATATATAATATCAACATGAAACGCAACTTGCATCCTTAAGATCTCGGTTCTGTGCGATGTGGCGCATGTATGATCTATATATCAGAAAATAGTGCCCTAACTTTTTAAATAATATACTATTTTTTACTCGTATTTTTTTTGTAATGAATGAACTCTTCGTTAGTTAGACGAGAGCTGGGACATTTGAACGCGCCTGTAATCAATCTAAAGACGGAATTAAAATTTCCACATCAAAATACATGTTATTTTATTTATTGTTTCGGCATTAACTTTGTGGTAAGACATGTTACAATGATTAAAGAAAACACTTCGCTTTTTACCACAAATACATAATAGATACTAATCACTCATTTCACTCTCATAAATTAAAATTATTACACCTTGTTCCATATAAAGGCCAAATTATGAATTATCTTGAAAATTTAGAAATCCAAAAAAACCTGAATTCTAATAATAATTTATTAAATAATATACTGTTTCAAAATTCTTCACCATTGCTTTCCATTTTTCCTTTGTTTTCAAATTCCGTCCCTTGACTAACCCCTTCCCCTTACTTTCCCCTCTCCTTATTTATAGAACAATTTTATATTTTATATTTTAGTTATTATACAGACCTGAATGATGGAAGTTTAACTTCTGAAACATGTAGTCTATAATAAAACTCAAGTGGTAAAAAACGAAGTGTTTTCTTTAATCATTGTAAAATGCATGTTATTTTTTGTTTACATAACAGTTTTTCGAAAACATCTTAGCTTCTTTAGTAATGTTTTCTTACTTTTTGATAATTGTCATGTATTGTACTGTATGTACACGTATCGCTCACTCCTTTCAAGAACGTCATAAATCAAAAAACTTGATTTCTCAGGAGAACGTTTTAAAGTTTAAATATATAATACAATGTTTTAAAATAAATATCAAGCCACTTATTGAACTTTTTACTGTGCAACAGATCTTTTTAGGTAAAACCTGAACGTTTTTTCTCCATTAGCAAAATATTTAATATATTTAAAAAAATAATTAAACAATGCCTTTTCTTCAAAATGCAAAAACAACACTTTCTGCCGTGTAGCTGGTAAATATAAAGTTAAAAATATGCTGCTTTTGCTGGGATATAGTACATTTTCTGGGCATTCCGAAAACGTGCACAACTGAAAATTGACGATTTTTGATTTATGACGTTCTTGAAAGGAGTGAGCGGTATGTGTATGTACCATATTCGTACCTGATTGTGTTCCCCTTTAATACAATAAAAATATTATTAAATTGTTGTGGCAATACCGCAAATTGAAAAACTCAATCTTAGAAGACCCCATTGCAAGCTGCAGTCGTGCTCTCAGATTGCAGAGCGAAATGAAATAATAATTTTATTACGTACTTGTATCTCAGACCACAGTCGCCAAAGCACTTTTCCCACGTCTGTGACCAGACCTTGGCTATACTCATATCGTTTTGTCAAAATCTTCTTTGATATTGCTATCCCATGTGTATTCAATTTTATTAAGAGCGAGTTCTACAGATATAAGAAATAGAAGATATTTTGAAAACAATTTTAATGCCTCTTATACATGGTATTTTTTTTTTTAAATCCCAAAAAACTAATACAGTGAAAAAAAAACCTATTGGATCATTAATAAGTATTAACAATAAACACTGATTGTCGGTCTCTCTCCAAGCAAAAAAGCTTAGTATTTTTTTTAGAGAAGCATAACGTACCAAGTATAAGATATGTTAAAAGTAGAAATGTCTTGCAAAACAATTAAATTGCTATATGTTTTGTAACCATATTAAATTAAGAAATAAATATATTTATATACATATATATATATATATATATATATATATATATATATATATATATATATATATATATATGTACATATATATATATATATATATATATATATATATATATATATATATATATATATATATATATATATATATATATATATATATATATATATATATATATATATATATATATATATATATATATATAAATATATATATATATATATATATATATATATATATATATATATATATATATATATATATATATATATATAAATATATATATACATATATATACATATATATATACATATACATGTGTGTATAATATAGTATAACCGTAAATATTTTCGCCAAATCTCTCAGATCAATCAAGTCACGCTCTCAATTTAATCGTATTGTATTGTTTTTGCCAATTGATTAGTTTTAATATACGAGTATATACACCAGGTGAATGAACAATTGCTTTTAATGACTGACTAACCTTCGCAGCTTCTCGTTTATTGGTTTTTCGACAAAGCTCACCACCATTATGGTTCGGCAATTTTCCGCGCCTTAAATCTACGCAAATGTTTGTGAATCGATTATCAAGTTCATGAAAATATCTTTACCCTTTCGAATCCCACAATTTCAGTAAATGTGTGGAAAAACTATCGCGATGATTAGCAATTGAAAATTACAATATTGTTGTACAATGTGAAATTTATATTTCACAAAATTTATTTAAGCAGTAGTATTATCCTCTCCTTATACATCGTTCACTTTGTGTAATACCATTTTATTTAATTAAAGTGGTATTACAGAAAGTGAACCATATATAGGTGAGTGTTATATTACCATACTACAAACATAACAATGCTTTTAATATACAAAATATAGTATTATTATCCAATTATATATTTTTATCAGGTTGATTCGAAAGACATTTCCGTAAAATACGTTTTTATTTCATTTTAAATAATAACATGTTTAACGGTGTACTCTCAAAATTACAAATTCAGTTCGCTATCGGCTGCGCGAGAAGCTACATGTAGGTATTGTCCGCCAAATTTTTTTAGAATACTCGTACATATTGTATTTTTTTTGTTTAGAATATATATTGAAAAAAATATTTTTAAACTCCTTACCTTTCAATAACTGTTTTCTATTCTAAATGACATACATATTTATTTTGAAAAAAAAACTTTTTTCCAACAAAAGGAATGCTTAAAGCAAAAAATTCAATACGTTACCATAAATGTTACCTGGATTTAAAGAAAATTAAGTTCCTGGCTATTGATGATTCCACCTTAATCAAGCATACGTAAAATTACAAATGTAGGGTGTAAATATCTTTTGTCAATGTTTATCGATTTCAACAATTTTATCTTTTACAGTTAATTTAAATTTAAAGTTTAAAAAAACTATTATAGTCCTTGAATTAAGTGAACGGTGCACTGAAATCGGTTATAGCAAATAAAAACTTATCAGCGGAAGCTAAACTGGCAGTGCACAACGGAGTCCTGGTTCCAACTCTAATGTATGGAAGTGAAACATGGAGTTGGCAAAAGAAGGATGAAAGTAGACTGAATGCAGTCGAAATGCGATCTCTCAGAAGAATGTGCGACAAAACGATGTATGATAGATGTGCGAATAGTGAAATAAGGAAGGAATGCAAAGCTGAGATAAGCATTATCGATAAAATTAAGAAAGGTGAGTTGAGATGGTTTGGACATGTGGAACGAATGAGTGAGGAAAGAACGGTAAAACAAATTTATGAGGCGAATGTTAGTGGGAAAAGAAGCAGAGGAAGACCGAGAAAAACATGGCACGATCAGGTATGCCAAATACTTGAAAGTGGTCAGGTTAGGAGTCGTAACAATCGGCGGGTATGTATGAGGAGATGCATGAACGTGGAAGAGGCGAAGAATGTTTGCAAGGACAGAGTGGTGTGGCGCTCTATTCTCTCTGCCTGCGGGGAAGCGGCGTGATGGTAAGTTTTAGTTATTATAGTTCTTTCATACAAGGTTTCATAGAAATTAACTGTTAAGATAATATTTGAGGTTATTATAGTAGAAAAAAAATATGTTTAAAAAAAGTTACTAGAATTCGCGAAAATATTTTGACCAGTAGAGTTTTTTTTCAGAATCTAGCTTCGTTACATTATATTGATTAAAAAAACTACTGTTCTGTTCATAACGTTGTAATTTTTGGTTAGGCATCTAATCTTGATTTTTGTGATTGAAACAGCATGTTATTTTTTTATTATCTTAAATAAGAAATCGCGTGTTGATAGGTATGATTAAAGCAAGTCTATGGATTAAAGCAGGGTAAATTGTAGAAATACCTACAAGTTTTATACGATCTTGACCTAAAGTCAAGCAAAGACATTTTTCATTTTGTTTTTCTTTACTTAAACAAAGGTAGAGAAAGATAGTTGTGAAAATTGTGACATATTTAAATTTAGTAATTCAACAATTATTTCTGTAAATCTTTAAACTTTCATAACGTTTTAATTTTAAAAAAATTACAACAAGATTTACTGACAAAATTAATCGTATTTATTGTATAAGACATTGGATAATTCACCCTACGGATGAGATATTAATTTTAAAGTGATAAACGATACATGTTTCATATCAAGTTGATATACTTATAAAACTAAAATTTATCTTTTCTTTAGTTATTTTCAACTAAGTGTGGTATTTCTTCTCATTTAGATAATAGTTAAATAAAACAAAATTATTTGCAGCAAGCAAAATGTATAAACGTATCAAATTTTAAAATCACAATATTCACAATGTAATAAAGATATATCTGCTTATATTATTTTTCAAGTAGTTACTACACAATTCGAATAAAGTATAGTATGTCGTTTTTATAATAGTTATTAACAATGCATTATTAAAATAATCAGAATCAGCTTACTGATAAGTATATCATTGTGTTTTATTAGTATAAATATTGCGTGTGTATGATGTTTCCACAGAGTAAAGTGATATTATTTCTTCATATATCAGAAATCGGAATAAAAAAAATGATCAAAAGGCAATTAAATTGACGTTTGTCTAACGAACGAAAGCATTGGAAAGGGGCAGACATTAGAGATTTTTCCATTATTCTTCATATTCTTGTTAGTAAATTCATGTATCTCAAAATTATGTAGGCTGTGTTTATTAATTTTAAGCACACGGCTATAGAGCGACGGTAATTTACCAGAAAATTTTCGTAAATCTTCTTTACAAGGTCAAATATTTAACACGAACACTGAATACCGCCAGCTGAAATGTTAAATGCGAACGTTTATCATCGTAGTTTTGATTTCTGATGTTTCATTTCATGCCCCAAGGTTGGTAAGATGGCTATCGGTTTTTATTATAATTATTATTATGGTGACTTGTGCGTGTTCTTGTTTCGGTCGACTATCATATTTACGAGGCAAATACGCGAATACTATTATTTCCTTAACCCTGGACATTGCTCATATCGGCCATCTGACGTTATTTGAAAAATTCCTTAACGACGCAAGACTGCCCTTCAAGAGAAACAAAGGAAATCAAATGAAACAAACTTGAATAAAATGGGGTGTGTTGGTTTTATGCGCGGTATTACAAGGGTATAACCGAAATTTATCGACTCGAAAGGAAAGGGATTTTTACAGCAGTCTCTGATCAAACATTCCTCTATGAAAAGAGGTCAATATAACAAACAGTAATCGTTGTAATGTAAAGTAAACCAGTGCCCGAATACCAAGTTAGAAGATAAACCTAAAAATAAACACGTTTATACTTAAAAACCCTTGTATCATAGCTCCCAGTTTTTTTAAGGATCATCGTAGAAATAAACAACGATTGTTATAAAGTTACTGTTTAAGGTTTGGTTGGTGGCCATGAGAGAAAAAAATCAATTTTCCCATTGCTTTCATGATGTCATCCTTTCATATAGATTAATCGCTGTAATTCTATGGGCCTGAGGTTTTGATTGAGTAGGCAAATTTTAATAGCAAGGAATTAAAAATATATCACAGTATTAGGACTTTCGTTTGTAAAATATATTATATCGCTCACTCCTTTCAAGAACGTCATAAATCAAAAATCGACAATTTCCGGTTGTGCATGTTTTCGGAATGCCCAGAAAATGTACTATATCCCAGCAAAAGAGGCACATTATTAACTTAATATTTACCCGCTACGGGGCTGAAAGTGTTGTTTTTGCATTTTGAAGAAAAGGTATTGTTTAATTATTTTTTTTAATGATACTAAATATTTTTCAAATGGAGAAAAAACCTTCAGGTTTTACCTAAGAAGATCTGTTGCACGGTAAGAAGTTCAGTAAGCGGCTTGATATTTAGTTTTAATACATTGTATTATATTTTTAAACTTTAAAAACGTTCTCCTGAAAAATCAAGTATTTTGATTTGTGACGTTCTTGAAAGGAGTGAGCGATATGTGGAGGTCCTCACCAAAACGTTAAATTCCATAATAAATGATTTTAAGTAATCAGGAATTCTAGCTTGTAAAATTCTTACGTTTTGGTACGATTTAATGATTTCATATTGGTTTAACACGGGATTGTTCACGTTTTGTTGCAACTTTAATTGAGATTTTGATAGAATACAGTAAGCAGAACAGATTTGCATTAAAAGGATTTTATGTGCAATATTGGATATGTAACTTTTTGGTGAGGACCTCCACAAACGTTAATTTAAAATAACTCCAAAGTAAAGAAACCCAGCATTATTAACAAGGAATTGAGCAAAATTTTGAATATATCTCTCAATTTGCACTGTTAAGGACTTTATGTTTCACTTCTGTCGTAAAGAGTGCTCCAAATGTTGATAGAATCGGGAAGTTCATGCAGCTTCATACTTCCTGTAAGCTTTAATCGTATTGATTCCTCTCCTGTCTGGAGCGTCTAGACCTCTTTATAGTAAACTTATCTTGTTCTGTGTCTGGGAATATTACTACGGAGTTACGTGATGCTCATACCACGCCATGAACTCGGAGCATCTCGAGTTTGAATACATTTTTAAACAGACATAAACTACTCGCACGTAAAAGAGCAAAATTTATTTGATGCCCGTATAGTAAAATTACATTACAAAAATAAGCATCTGCAATTTAGTACCGTAGTATCTTTAAAAAAAATACTGTAGTCGTTTTTGACGTATAGAGATATATACGTAGTATATTATGCATATTTGACTACAAAATTCGGATCTCCCATACAAATGAAAAATTTTCCGCTCCAAAAAAAGCGTATTCATCTCACCAATAGATGTCTCTAGTGAAGTTCTAACACTTCATGTACAATGTTTCGAAATTGGATTTTATATATATATATATATATATATATATATATATATATATATATATATATATATATATATATATATATATATATATATATATATATATATATATATATATATATATATGTATATATATATTTATATATATATAATCTCCTCATACATACCCGCCGATTGTTTCGACTCCTAACCTGACCTGCTGATATATATAGAACTTCCAAAACTTTGAGTAGTGTGATTGTCAACCATGGGTAGAATTGGTGAACGTTACAAATATGTAAAGTGATCATTTAAACCAGCTTATGAGGGTCGTAAGCCCCATAAATTCCCAGACTTCTATATTCTTCGTCATCTATGTTGAGATGTTAAAAATAATACAAAATTACGATTCATTTCTTCTTCCTGGCTCCATCCCAACTTATCATCTTTGTAGACTGTTGGAGACAGCTCTCCTCGTCCTCAGGCTGTAGGTCCTATCATAAACAATATCACCCAAGCCATGCCTTCGAATCATGTTATCTTTCTGCAGCATCAAGGAATCTACCTTATGTGAAACTAAGTCTAAATTTTAGAGTTGTGTCCTTAGGACGTTGAAGGTTGAAGAGGTGGTAAGAGCTGTTTCTAAAATTTAGACTAAACTTCACATACGGTTTTTTTTATTGTAACTGCAGACAGTAGAATTCCGTATGGAATTGTTGGGTAATATATCCAAAATTAAACACGGTTATTGAATTAAATTATACTTTTATTTACATATAAGTATGTATATAGCGTGGTTATATTTTTCTTTGTAAATTGGGTGTAAATAATATGTAAAGTGGGTGTATAATAATAAAATAAACAATGTGTTGCTTTGTAATTAAAGTTTATAATTGAAGTTTATTCTTTATTTATCTTTATAATATTTTCTATCTATCTATCTGATTCTGACATTTCAGAATATTATATTTTTTCTATCGGATGTCTTTTGTTTTATTCTATGCGACGCATGCGACATCTGGTGGTAGAACTGCTTTATGTAGGTACTATTTGTAAGTACTTAATAAAATGTATAGGTAGGTACCTAGGTATTTTATTACATGTATATGATAATATGTGACGCGTGTCGTCTTATTAAGACATTATCAAACGTCTTGATAATGTCTTAACAAGACGAAACGCGTTACATATTATTATATATATATGTGAATAAAAGTAGAATTCAATCCAAAAACCGTGTTTAATTTTGGATATATTACCCAACAATTCACATACGGTGTTTGGAAATGATGCGTAATGCATGAAAACACGTGTAACAACAGATTTTGAGAAATATTGGTATTTACCAAGTAAAACTTTTTTTTAATTTTTTTTTTATATAATAATAATAATAATAAAACCCTTATCCGCACCCCAATGGTGCATAGGGCACTGCTTCATATAAAACCAGTGTTATCTTGATCATTTACACACGAAGGAAAGTTGATCAGCCCCCCGCTTCAGGTACCAGTCCAGGGTAATATTGAATAAATATTACGGTGAAAAAATCATTTTTATTTATTTTACCCCCCCTGGGAATCGAACCCGGGACCTCCGGAACGGTAGCCGAGCGTGCTGACCATTACACTACGGAGGCGGACATTTTTTTTATGGTGTATTATTATTATTCAATACTAAGCATGTCGTTAATTTTATCTTCTTTTGATCGAATATGTAGTTACGTCATTCAGATTATTTTCGTTACGTACGTGAAACATATATTCGAAATACATATGTAAGTATATAACTTTATCTATTATATGTGTGGTTTAATTTGTTGAGGTTCACGACGTGACACGGTTCAAATGTGTTTGCAAATAGCGTCGAGGGAATAATATTATGACCTGATTATTAAAGTGCCTAGTTTTAAAATAAAATACATATTAAATTATAAACTTTATTGTAGGTTTATTATGCAATCCGATGAAAACGTTTATAGCTTCTTAACCCCTTTGCGTCCCGTACGAATCTCATCCGACATCGGTTTAAATTTTTATTCGTCTTCAAACCCTTATCCGCACCCCAATGGTGCATAGGGCACTGCATCATATAAATGCAGTGTTATCTTGATCGTTTACACGCCAAGGAGAGGTGATCAGCGTTCCGTTTCAGGTACCAGTCCAGGGTAATGTTGAATAAATATTAGAGTGAAAAAAATCACTTATATTTTTTGAACCGATGGTGCATAGGGCACTGCATTGTAATGCGTAATAAGAATTATGGATTGTGATTATTTATATGTAAACGCAGTGTTATTTTGATCGTTAACACTCGAGGGAGAGATGATCAGCGTTCCGTTTCAGGTACCAGTCCAAGGTAATGTTGTATAAATATTAGAGTGAAAAAATCTTTTTTTTTTACCCCCCCACCCTGGGAATCAAACCCGGGACCTACAGAACGGTATCCGAGCGTGCTGACTTTTACACTACGGAGGCATTCGGTTTTGATTCTGTGGGTCTTATTATTTATATGCAATCCAGAATAGATGCGAATATTGCGGGTGAACGTTTTTTTATTATTTTATATTTGTACTGTACTTTGAGAAAAATAATTAACTCTTTTTTAATGAACATTGGAATTAAAATATATTTTTAGATCGAAAAAGGTTAAGGTCTCTGTTAACGCCAGTCTTACACTCGATGAAATCCAGTTTTACCGAACATGTCTACTACTCGTACAACAGTGGTTTTCCACTTCATAACATCATCCCAGGTCTTAAATAAAATGCGAATTGTTTCTAATTTATCTTTCTTAGTAAACGAAAACCATCTGTAATCTTATTCTGGATGTTTGCAGGCCTTATGACCTGTCATAAGCCGGTCAAGTGATAACTTGAAATGGACGAATCCGATCGAAAATTAAACAGATTTAATATCGTGAATTTTAAATTGAAAATTTAACAACTCCTAAACCGAATATTCAAATGGGTCTGCTTCTACTCACCCTAAGGGCTCGCCTTTATTGGGTCGAAAGATTATCCTTTTGTAATTCAAAGGTCCATCAGAGGATATTGCATAATTTATATTTTGACTTATGGGCTGTTATTTTAAAACAATATACCAACCCAAATCACAAGTCTTTGATTACATGATTATTAATGATTTTGAATTGTGGCTTTCGCTCGAAATAGCTACCATCAAAATCAGCGTTGTAAACCCTCCTCTTTGCGTCTCCTGATTTTCTTAGTCGTGTAGGTAATATAACATTCAACTCCGATCACGTAAATTCGCGGTATTGACCAACAGCTTGTCAATGTGGTCACATGGTCTCAACACGATTGTATAGGGTGTTTTTTTTTAGAGGTTTGGTTATTAAACTGGTAATATTGTTCCTACAGACTGTCAATTTGACAGTCTGTAGAAAGTTGTTGCTTAGTAGTCAGTACTTTTTGGCATTTCACCATGAATGGACTGAATGACCATTATGCGCATCGCAGATTCGGCGAATGGGCCGAAAACAATATTCAGCTTAATCCTCTTTTTCACAGCTAAGTTTTGTTCACTGATGAGGCACATTTTTGGTGAAATGGCTATGTCAATAAGCAAAATTGCCGAATTAGGAGTGAAGAAAACTCAGAAGCCTTTGTCGAGACGCCCTTACATCCATTAAAATACTGTTTGGTTTGCTTATATTTTATATATTTGCATATATTTTTTTAAAAAGATGCCGGCCAGAATGTTACGGTCAATGGAGAGCGCTACCGGACCATGATTACTGATTTCTTCGTACCTCAGTTGAATGGCATTGATGTGACAAAGCTGTGGTTTCAACAAGATGGCGCAACATGCCACACGGCGGGTGCCATCACCAATTTATTGTGGGAAATTTGAATTTTTATACCCCTTAAAAAAACATCCTATACGTGTGTTTTGTTATCAAATAAGAAAAAAGATATTTTAAATTTATTTAAAAATAATTGGAGAATTATATTGAAACATCTTAAATTGTTACTTTCGGATACCGGCCATTTGCAATTACTATCCATCTTCCGAATGGCGAATAATGATGCTCTTGTATACTTGTATTGACGTTGTTATTTATTGGTGGTGTGACGTAACTAGCAACAGGCGTTTAGAGAATCGTTCTAGCCTGACTCCGCAACGCGCTGTCTGCAAGATGCAGCAGTATTGTGTCGTGACCATTGGTATGATAACAATGATTATAAAGTATGGAAAACACTATGATCTTGTTTCATTGCTAAATACGGTTGTATCATATTATCCCATCACAGAGCCTGAATCGGCATAAATTTATGATTTATTTATTGGAACTGCAGACAGTGCAACACTCAATGTGTTTGATAATGTCCTTAGAAGACGAAACGCGTCACGCATTAACATATACATAAATAGATGTAGAATTCAATCCAACAAACCTTGTTTTATTTTGGATATATTACCCAACAATTCAAATAATTTTATTATCTTCTTTCATTATTGTGAGGTGAGTTGTTGATATTGTATGATGATGCTTGAATACCTCAATCTTTATCTCATCAAAAGACCAAGCTAGGAAACAAAATACCGAACCCTCTTCTAGTGGAACGGAAGGTCTGCTGATGTCAGTCAACTGTCTGCACTCTCCTGAGAAGTTTCACGTGGTTTCCTCCCAGCAATGAGCAAATCCTGATTGACACACATAATATTATCCATCCTGTCCCAACACAGATTAAAATAACATCTTTTTGTTAGTTCTAAAAAATAAAAATACACTTAATGGACCTTGTAATTACATAAATAATAAATGCAATTCCAGTTTAAAATAAAAACTCAGCAAAAGATTACTTAGCAATAAAATTCGTACTTGCTTAAATAACACTGTTTATTATTTTAGGTTTTATTAATTTAATTTAATTAAAAGTTTAGGAAAACATTTTGATTGTGTCCAAATACTTGTTCACAAATCTAGATTATCTCCAATTAAAGGAGTTATTTTTCATATTATTATTATTATTATTTTTTATATCTCATCAAAGATGAAGAAGAATATGGAAGTCTGGGCATTTAGGGGGCTGACGACCGTTTTAGGCTGCTTTAAGTGATCACTTTACACACGTATAACATTCACCAATTCTACCCATTATTGACAACCACACTACTCAAATTCTTGGAATTTCTATATACATATATGAACCAATTTAGAAACATTGTTCTTGAATCACTAGAACTTCACAAGGGACATCTATTGGTCAGATGAAAATGACTATGACGGTCGTCAGCCCTGTAAATGCCCAGACTTCCATATTCTTCTTCGTGTAAAAAAAAAAAGAAATGTTTAGGAATCTAAAACTCACTTAAAATATAAAAGTCACTGAATGAAGTTAATAATAATTCTTGCTGCGGTCATGGTTCTGGATGCATTTGGTTGAGGGGGCTGGTGAATTTTTTTTAATGTTATACGTGTGTAAAATGATCACTGAACAAAACCTATGACAGGCCAGAATCCCTGTAAATACCCAGATTTTCATATTCTTCTTCATCTATATTGAGATGTCAAAATGCTTTTTGTTTTCTCGACTAGTCGGCGGTCGGGCAGTCGGGTCAAATCAATAGTCGGTGTATTTCAAAAAATAAAATAAAATATAATTTTAATGAAATACACGTTTGTCCATAATGGTCGTATGAGGATAAGCGGAAACCCAACCGCAATATCCTGCCAAATACTGAGGTCGCCTCTATAATACCACCGACAGAGTCTCGGCAGAAAATGACGATGATTAAACTGTTATACCATGTTGTAATATGTTATTATAAATATTCCTGCATTACCAAGAACTCTATAACTTAAAATTATTGATAACACGCCGAAAGGTTATAAATATTTATGTTGGAACTTTCGAGCAAATCCTAAACGAAATCTTGGTGGAAAAATAGTTGTCCTAATTATAAATGGTCCTAAAGAAACTACAAGTCAGGAGTCGGAATAATCGGCGGGTAAATATGAGGAGATGTATGAATATGGAAGAGGCGAAGATTGTTTGCTAAGACAGAGTGGTGTGACGTTTTATTCCCTCTCCCTGTTCCTGCGGAGAAGCAACGTTATGGTTAGTTGGTTAGTCAACATATAAATATTGTCGAATTATATATTTTATATATTACCTGCTGTGCTGGTCGGGGTTGTAAGCGTCTGTGTACTGGTCAACGTCGGGTAGGAATCGGATCTAGCTGACTAACTGAACCAAATACTAATCCCTTTCACTGCCTATACCGGAGTACTTCTAGAAAATTTGGTGATGGACTTACAAACTTGTATTTATTTTGATTGGCAGTTACAGCTTTTAAATGTAAATTCACAGTAAAATTGGGATACAATTTTATGTTGTTTCAATAAATTTCACAACTTAGTTAAAAAAAAATGCTTTGCAAGAGCAGGTTTGTCAGGAAGCCTAGATGTTTCTATATCAGAACTGGGAATGCGGTGGGACAGTTTTCAAAATGTATATATTACCTAGTACAGGAATTAAAGAAACCATTTGAAAAAAAAATCGAATATGATTTAAACCCATATTTCATTTTTTATGCCTATAGTTAGTTAGTTTTTCGATTATTTTTTATTATTATGTAAGCAATATTTTCAGCTCATTTCAAATCATTCAACTAGAGTACTAAAATCCACAAACAGTCATTTGCGGTCAGATGAGACACAAAGGAACTTGTGTAATTTGTATTTATTTCGATTTTATAGCTCTCGGATAGCTAATAATTCAATGAACCCGTCCCGGTACAAGAATAATATTTGCCAATGTATGTACCTACTCGGCACCCAATGGGCGACCAGCGGGTGAAAAACCCCACTTGCGGAGGACGTCGTCCGTAGGTATCTCGGATGTGCCGGTGAAAATGTGATTTATTAAATTTATTTGCATATTTAGCACGTTTCCGCTCATACCGGGCACTCTTTGGCTATTTTAGCCCTTTGGCTACCAGGGCTTTTGGGGTCACAGTGCTATAAATACCGCGATTTAAAAAAAAAGTGCTTTATAATTTATTTTGTATATTAAAAGCATGGACAACATTGGGGTACTGTAAGAAATCAAACCACTTATCATCCATTGTTCACTCTGTGTAATACCACTTTTATAAACACTTATTCGTGACTACCGGTTTCGGAAAATCATTCTATCGTCAGGTCATTAAAATAAAACTATTACGATTTAACATGTGTATAAAAAAAAATTAATGAGAGAAAGAAGACAAAAATTATCATGATTTGACATTTGTATAAATTTGTTTTTCTGTTTTCTGTCTCTCTTAATTTTTTTTTATAAACCATATTAATCTGTATTATACTTTGTTTATGAATATTTTTAACTTAAATTTTTGTAATATTATGACTTATTGTAAGATATAAATCATCTTTTCATTCCAAATACCTACTTATAACTTATTGAAAAAAAAAATAATTTGAACAAAAAAACCACCAAGAGGGAACACCTAACATACTGTCCGAAATGTAACTGATGCGGACCCGAAATTTTTTGATTGAGTATTGAAAGTCGATATATCGGTTTTTGGTTGCCAAACGGTTAAAAACTTCAGCCCAAGTCACCTGGAAGTTGTGATAAATTTAAATTGATCAATTTGAATATTCGAAATCTGCCGAGAATATTTGATCACCGATTCAAGGGAAATATGGACTCTTCTCCCTATAAAACTTCCACCCCATTATGTAGGTCTAAAGTAGAAATGAGACTAATGGGCTATAGTTACTTTTTCGGGTATACGTTACTTTTTCTCGGTCCATATTTCTTTCCAGCTTATTTTTTTTAATGAAAAATGGATTTTTCTCATGATGTTTTTCTCATTAGCTAAAAAAATAATGTGAAAAATCACAAGACAATCGGTACGATTACTATTGAAATCTGTACATAAATAAGGGAGTTATGAAGGTTTAAACTTTAGATATTTGAATAAAACAAAAAACGGAAACCGCTATACGTCATCAAATTAATGTCATCGGGTGTGTTATGGGGCGTATCTTTTTATGCATCTGCTTTATAGAGCTGTAATAGTAGTAGTGTGGATTCGTTTCTGTGACGTCATTCGTTGCCAACTTACGAAAAACACGTTTTTACGAAGGTGAATTTTGCAAAAGAAAATGATGAATGAAAATATTGATGATATCGGCTATTATAAACACAAAACGAGTCTAATACAATCCTTTATAGGTTGAGTACCTATGTTAAATTACATATTCCTCCCGTCTGAAAATGATCCATTGTCAAATATATTAGGACGACTAACAAACACACAATACGCAACCAAGTTTGTCTACCAATTGGCGTGATAACATTGAAATAGTCATTTCTAAAAACCGAATTTATTTACGATTATTTTGATGTTTTGATCATTTCATTCATTTTTTTTAATTCCATCGTTCATGGCTAATCTAAAGGTTCTTCCTTATTTTTTTCTCTTATCATATCCCTCGGTTATTGTATATTTCTTTAAAATATAAGTATTATGGATATAAATATGTAATTATTTTCATCGTTTGTGTACAAATATAAATATGACATTCTTCGCTCTGAACGTGAATTTGCACGATATAATGAAGGAATATTCTTCTATGGATTTTCGACGGATATCCTATCTAGTTTTTTTTCCTCTTTTATTGTATGTCTCTCAGAATTATTTTAAATTAATTTATTCATCTCTCTAAAACGGACACACAAAACAATTTAATTTGTTTTTTTTTGTTGGAATAAATTTTAAAAAAGTTGTCAGGCAAATTGAGTTACTTGATGATCCTGACGTTTTCTTAAAAGCTTTCTTCTTTGATACATAGGTTGATATGATTTGTTTGTACTTTTCGTACCTATTATATAATATTTTTAAAAATTACTGACGCTTCTTATTGGAACCGCATTTTATATAAGAATGAAAGAATATAGTTCTTATTTATTTTTTTACAAAAATGTTGATAAAATTAGTATATAACCACTCACCGAGATTTTCCTAATATAAAAAATCTCCATATTATTTAGTATTATGGAGATTTTATATTAGGAAAGCACTTAAAAATAATATTCCTCTAATTAACAACCAAATAAATTTTACACATAGTCCATTGTTTGATTCGACATCGGTTAAACACGATTCGTCAATATCCAATTCGAACCCCCCCCCACTCCTTTCATCCTACAAGTATATAAGTAGATTCGATTCCTAGTCTAATTTTAATGTACGTTTAACCTCGGCTCGTAACGCATGTCTGTATTGAAAAGTATAGTGCATGTTGGTCTTCGGGTCGACCAAAAATCGCATGTGTTAGACATTTTGTGTAGTTTTGAGTGTGTAAATGGTGCTATGGTGGTGAAGGGTAGTATTGTTTGCATGCTGTGTTAGTGATTGTCCTGACGAAGAGATGGGTACGTCTCGAAACCGGTAGACGTAAAAATCTCGGTGAGTGGTTATATACTAATTTTATTAACATTTTTGTAAAAAAATAAATAAGTAAAAATGACTAACCACAAAGTAAATGCTTTGAATATTAATAATATTGAGAATATAGTTCATGTACAAATAACTTTTTTTTTATTATGTTGACAAGCGATCATCAAACTGGTGTTGATTAATATAAATAAATATATATCTTCACGTGAATTTGTCAAAAGCATTGGGCACCTTCGAGTCGAAGAGTAAGTTAAGTTCTTATATAATGTGTAATCTACCTGTATATTATCCCTTTTTCGATTAAATTCGTGGAAGCAATATTCGGTCCGAATTAATTAATATATACTGGTGAAAACGTTCTTCACGAAATATTATATTACTAAATACGTGTGGAATTGTGTGATTCTAATTGGATATATAATACAAAGAACGTACAGGATGCTGTTGAAATTTATTGGAATGCCGGAAAATTCGAGCCATATTGTTGTGTTCTCTAGTTTCTAGATCAATTGAATTTTCAGGGACGTAAGTAACATCGTTATTTACAAATATAATGTACAGTAATGGGCTTCTTCAACAGTTAATGTCTAATGAACATAATAAATTATGCACATACTTAAACTTGATATACCAATATTTTCTTCCGTTTCAAATGGGCACAGTCTGTACATACGTTTAATAGTCCTCATTTGTGTTTGAGCAACAGGATGTTTACAAATAATGTGTATGAACATGTATTTTTTTAATATTGATTATCTATTTCTGAGAACGCTTATACATACATATACGTATACGAATGGATAATAGTCGAAAATATGTCACTGCTAAAATATTTAACGCAATATGTGCGTGGGCCTCATTGTTGTAAAATAATTATTCTTGAATGTTATTCAATCAGGATGTATCAATTTTTTAGTTTTACAACATTTTGAGTGTGTCAAAATACTTGTTATATATATATATATATATATATATATATATATATATATATATATATATATATATATATATATATATACAAAATCTGGATTATCTCCAATTACAGGAGTTATTTTCATATTATTTTTTGACAGCTCATCAAAGATGTAGAAGAATATGGAAGTCCGGGCATTCACGGGGCTGACGACCGTCATAGGCTGGTTTATATATATATATATATATATATATATATATATATATATATATATATATATATATATATATATATATATATATATATATATATATATATATATCTATATATATATATATATATATATATATATATATATATATACATATATATATATATATATATATATATATATATATACATATACATATATATATATATATATATGTATATATATATAAATATATATATATATATATATATATATATATATATATATATATATATATATATATATATATATATATATATATATATATATATATATATATATATATATATATATATATATATATATATATATATATATTTAATAAAGAAGAAACAAAAGGATGGCAGGACAAACAGTTTTAAGATAATAAGCTTTACTAGTGACTACTGATATGGCCGTGCTTCTATGCTTGTAATTTGTAAACTACTACACTTCTAATATATTCTCTATGAAGATTTGATTGTATAAATTTTAAATGATCGCGTGTCAAGAATCAGTAAAATCGAAGACGATCAGTATGGCGTTACAAAATGATGTTGTTTTGTGCCATTTTTTTGAATCTTTTAATTAGTGAACTAAAAATTTAAATGTACTCATTTATGATTTATTGGACAATTTATATAGCGCCATTTTCGTGAGAAATCCCCTCAAGGGCGCTTTACAATTTACAGTTATTTTAACAATCAAAACGACATCTTCGAACCCTCATCCGCACTCGATGGTGCGTAGGGCGCTGCATCACATAAACGCAGTGTTATCTTCATCGTTAACACATGAAGGAAAGGTGATCAACCCTCCACTTCAGGTACCAGTCAAGAGTAATATTGAATAAATATTAGAGTGAAAAAATAAATTCGACCCGCCTGGGAATCGAACCCGGGATCTCCAGCACGGTAGCCAAACGCGCAAATCATTACACCACGGAGGCGGACAAAACGACATACGGGCTACTAACCAATTATTGTTCACATTTATATATAAAATATTTACGAATATGTATACACATACACTCACATACACATGCATATATACTTACCTGGCATTTTAAATTAATGCATACATAATACATATGTTTTTAAAACGATTGAAATACTTTACGTTTAAAACTCTCCTTATCATTCATCGTTCACTTTGTGTAATACCACTTTAAAATTACAGTACTTCGTGACTACCAGTTTCGAAGTAATCATTCCATTCATACGGTCAAATGTAGATTAAAATGAAATTGTTAAATTTTTTATTTTTGTATAAATGTCAGAACATACCACAAAGTTAAAAATGCTTTTAATGTACAAAATACTTTACGTTTAGTATCAAGACACCTTAATTCGACATGGTGACATTGGTCGCATTTACACTATGGTGGACATGCATTGCATTTAAAATAGAAACATGTAGGTAGGAATAAATTATGGGGTTCCTTCCTCTGGTTATATGTTTACTAGTTCAAATCCACCACAGAAAACGTCACTCGTTTAAGAAAACATTTAGTTTCGATAGCCGTGTAAAATAAGTCTATATTGAATAACAAGATTTTGTAATGGCGCCAGCGAGATTAGCTCTAATCGAGTGGTTTTCTATTTTCTACTTCGTTCAATTGATTTAGGTCATTCTGTACGTATTGAAAACGCTTAATTTATCGTATTATGTACAGTAAAACCATGTCTAACCCTTTTCAGGGCTACTCCAGTACACTTTGAATTTAAAATAGACATACGACAAAAAAAAACAATGTATATATATATATATATAAATAAATATATATATATATATATATATATATATATATATATATATATATATATATATATATATATATATATATATATATATATATATATATATATATATATATATATATATATATATATATATATATATATATATATATATATATATATATATATATATATATATATATATATATATATATTTATATATATATATATATACTATTTCCCCTTAAGACTAATCTTGATGTATATATAACTTCCAAGAAATTGAGTAGTGTGGTTTTCAATCAAGGGGAGAATTGGTGTATGTTACACGTGTGTAAAGTGATCACTTAAGCCAGCCTATGGCGGTCGTAAGCCCCGTAAACGCCCAGACACCCATATTCTTCTTCATCTATGTTGAGATGTAAATAAATAAGTACTGTATTCTCGTTTTCTCGTATTGAATGGCGTCGCAATATATGAAATGCGCATCTCGAGTGTAATTCGCCTTATTCGAGCGAGATATCGGTATCTGTTGAAATACTGTTATCGCTAGCTCAAGTACCTATATGTGTGTGCACATAGTATGTTATTATACTAAGTCAAGTTTGCCTACACGTTTGTGCGTGTGTGGGAGGACAGCCGTAGTAGTAGTGGTGGCCACATCCATCGCGCCAGTTGGTCTTTTGGTCGAGCGTCCGATCGTCGATTCCGAACGCTTTCCTCACATCATTATATTGTATTTATTACCAATAACGCAATAAATTATCGTTGTTATATCATCTACATGTTCTTCCTTCACGTTTCTTCCGTTTCTGTTGTACCTCGGAGAGCGTGTTGCAATTTGACTTGATGTTTTGTTTGGTTTTTGTTTTGATTTGTTGATGTTTGTTTTATATTTCTGTATTTTGTTCTATTCTGATCCCTATTCAGTTTGAGTTTATTATTATTGACTTTATAATTATTATAATTACTATCCTTATTTTTATATATATTGTTCTTCCTTCACGTTTCTTCCATTTCTGTTGCACCTCGGAGAACGTGTTGCAATCTGACTTGATGTTTTGTTTGGTTTTTGTTTTGATTTGTTGATGTTTGTTTTATATTTATGTATTTTGTTCTATTCTGATCCCTGTTCTGTTATGGTTTTTTTTATCTTTCTTTCTTTTGTTCTACCCTGATCTCTATTCAATTTGTATTATTATCGGATTATTTTTTTGTTTGTTTTATTCTACTTTGTTCCTTTGCTTTTCTTCCTTTTCTTTTGTACCTCGGAGAACGTGTTGCAATTTGACTTATTTTTGTTTTATATTACTATATTTTGTTCCACGCTGATCTGAATTCAGTTTGAATTTATTATTTTTCGATTATTATTCTTTATTATGCTTGTTTTACATTTCTTTGTTTTGTTCTACGTTGTTCCTTCACGTTTCTTCTGTTTCTGTTGTACCTCGGAGAACGTGATACAATTTGACTTACGTTTGTTAGATATTACTATATTTTGTTCTACGCTGATCCCAATTCTGTTTGAATTTATTATTATTGGATTATTATTCTTTATTATATTTGTTTTACCTTCCTTTGTTTTGTTCTACGTTGTTCCTTCACGTTTCTTCTGTTTCTGTTGTACCTCGGAGAACGTGTTGCAATTTGACTTATGTTTGTTTTATATTACTATATTTTGTTCTACGCTGATCCCTACTCGGTTTGAATTGATTTTTATCGGATTATTATTTTATTTTGCTTATTTTTACCTTTCTTTGTTTTGTTCTATGCTGTTCCTTTACGTTTCTTCCATGTTTGTTTTACCTCGAAAACGTGTTGCAATTTGACTTATGTTTGTTTTATACTACTATATTTTGTTCTAAGTTGGTTTCTACTCGGTTTGAGTTTATTACTATCGAATTGTTCCATTATTTTGCTTGTTTTACATTTTGATACTACTTTTTTCACCCTAATTTACTCGATACAGTTTGCTTTATTTATTTTTGTATAAAATATATTCAGAAAGAAATTATTTTCTCGGTCACGACTTCATGACGCCATGTGCCCTTTGTCAAATTCGACCAATAATCGGTTTTACAAATTATGTCATTTCTAATCTTGATGTAAATATGTAATTTTTAAACTTTTTTTATTGGCATCTCAACATAGATGAAGAAGATAATGGCAATCTGGGCATTTACAGAGATTACGACCGTCATAGGTTTGATTAATTGATCTCTTTACACACGTGTAATATTCACCATTTCTTGTATTCTAGGATTGTAACATAGGTGAATCTTACACGTGTGTAAAGTGATCACTTAACCAAGCATATGACGGTCGTAAGCTCTGTAAATGCCCAGACCTCCATATTCTTCTTCATCAATGTTGAGATGTAAAAAAAAAAACTCCTTATTGGAGATAATTCAGATTTGTGAACAAGTATTTGGACACACTCAAAATGTTGTAAATTTATAACTTAACAAGGAAAATGATAAAATCATACTATTTTTCTCGGGACCAACTAATTGATAGTGACCTTGATAATGAAAAGTGTTTACAAAGAATCTCGAATGAAAGAGCAATAAATAAAATCTTTGTTAAAACACTAGGCGGGTAATTTTACAGGACCATTAAATTTTGTGACAACGGGCTGAATGACTTTTAAAAAGTTGCTCATCATATCATTTCTGCGAATCTTGGGTCGAAGCGAGTCGCATGATTCACGAGTTTTAAAATTGTTCTATTATGTTTTAGTGTCGACGGGCGCGCGGGTAGCGCCCTCGACAGGTACCTACCCGTGTATCGACGTGCCCACTTTCTCGTTCTTTGATCTCTCCTTTCCTTCCGCTCTGGGCAGCTGAACTTGCCGAACGCTGCACACAAAGAGATCGTCGCACGTGGTCCACAATTTCCCGCTCGCTTTGTGTTGACCTCCCCCCCTCTGCACCTACCTCCGCCATTACCCCCCTCCCCCTTCCCGCCGCCCCTCGCTCCCCGTTCGCCATCTGTTCGGAACGGTTCGTAAACACACGATCAGCTGTTTCGTTCGTTTCTCGGTTCTTTGTGCCCGCGACCAGCAACAGTACGCAGCTGGACTCGAGGGGGGATCGTCGTTCCTTCCTGCACCGCCTGATACTGAACGCGGAGAAAACAAAAACAATCGAAATTCGAATGTTTTGATGCAAAATTTAACGGCGCAGTAATTTTCCCGCGATATTCGTCGATACGCTTTTGTTTTTCGCTTAAACAATTCCGCGGTGTCGCGCTTGTGATTTTTTTATCATTGATTCTCTTTATTTTTCTTTATTGTTGTGTGGTTTCGTTAGTGAGCAGTTTTGTGGTGATTTCGTATCGCTCGTGTTTAGTAAATTGTAGAATTTTGTCTACACAAGCCGAGTGTACGCGGGCTGACGATATTTTGTAAATCTTTCAGTTGCGATTGTCAACCTCTCATCACCGCCGGAGACAAAGTTATAAGGTTAGTCGGTGAAACGAGTTTTCACGAGCAATTTTGTCTGCATGTAAACAAAAAATATACGCTAATAACAGAAATTGCGACATTAATATTATAATTTATACCGTGTCATTTTTTGCGGATAGTTTTTTTTAATAGCGTTTGATTCAGGAAATGTAATAAACAAGAACTTGACAACAAAAGTATTATCAGAATTGGTTATCTGAAACTTTTATTACCGAAATGATATTATCGTCTATTGATAAACAGATGATTTTGCATTCATTTGTGATATATATACATCTTTACTTAAAATAGAATAATTTTTGTGTATGTACCGTACCTATGTTTTGTTTATAACATTTTTTTTCTTGAGAACTCTTACACATTAAAAAAGCTTGTAAAATACGGGTATGCTACCCATAGTTCCCAGCTATTGTTGAACTTTTCCTATATCTCTTATTTCCTTTCGTATATAGCAGTTATATCTTTCACTCTGAGTTTCTTTACTTACACCATTTGTATCCTACCAAACACATTTTGCGCCTAGATCCAAGAATTCATAAAATTAACGATCAAGTTACCACCGCATCTAGCCAATGCTACTATTTATACTTTGAACGTGTCTTAAAATGAAATATGAACTGAAATCCTGAAAGTTTTGTAATAATGAAATTTTCAGGATTGATGTTCAAGTAATGTCTATAGTTTTATTCTATTCAAGAAAAACTGTTGTTATAACATATATAAATATATTTCAATGCAATAATAAAAAATCTTTGTTACAAAGTTATTTCAAAGTTGTTTTGTAAAGTAATTTCATAGTTTTACCTAGATATGTAAATAAATGTTCATCATTAGTTCATCTACAGGTGAAAGTGTAAGTTTTTATTATTACATGTTTGTTGGCCCAAAAGGCTCGCATCTGTTGGCCCGAAGGGCCTACCTTTGTTGATCCGGTGGTCTTACCTTTTTGGGAAAGTAAAGAATTTTTCAGAATTTTTCTTTATATTTTTACTGAGAAATATATGTATCCTTATTATACACACTTTCAATTTCGTGACGTTAACAAGTATAGAAGGGCTAAGTGTCCCGTTATTAAAAATATGTAGGTATCAAGTTGTGCTAGAGTGGATTCGAACCCGGAAACTCTGATTCAGAGTTCGCGGCACTTACCACGGGACCCGCAGCTCAACAGCCCGAAATTCATAGTGAAGTTTTGACATCTTAACATAGATGGAGAAGACCATGGGAGTCTAAGTCTAAGATCAATTTACGCACGTGTGACATTCACCGTTCTACCCATGATTTACAACCACACTACTCTAATTTTTGGAACTCGTGCATATATCATGTTCACCGGAGTCATCTATCGTTGGTTTGAGAAAACTTTTATTTAGCGGAGACCCTTTTATTTAGATGTATGCAAGATCATAATCGGATTATTTTATATACTGGAAGACGCCTGAAAATATGATTTCACCAGATTATTTTTAGCAGAGACCCTTTTATTTAGATGTATGCAAGATTATAATCGGATTATTTTATATACTGGAAGACGCCTGAAAATATGATTTCACCAGATTATTTTGTTCACAACATTTTTGGGTATGTCCAAATCCTTGTTCACAAATCTGGATTTTCTCCACTTTTTATTTTTACCAGTTATTTTTACATTTTGACATCTCAACATAGATTTGTGAACAAGGATTTGGACACCAAAACATGTGAAAGTGAATCGTTTCCCAAAATTAATACAAGAATCCGGTTCAAAATAAAACTTATTCATTATAAGAAGCGAAAAATGTCCTCTTTTTGCTTCGTCTTTATTCAAACAATCTTCCCCTTATTCATAAATCTCGGAAATATTTATGAATCGAGTTCCAGCTGACCCCTAAAACGTTCCAGGAACCCAGAAACCCAGAGAGCGGGGTTCGCTGGCTTTCCCGTTTCGGCAAAAGGTAAAATTCACTCGTAACAATAATAAATGGGTAGATCGCAATAAATCAGATCAGAGTAGTTTTGCGAGGAAAGTTTTCTGCGGTTGTTCTCTGAATTCACGAAGATAACACTAAAGTACCTTAAAATATTATTTTTGCCTTACTTCACCTCCCACGTAAAGGGATGTTCCTACCTAGGAGTGTGGTATGTTTATTCCATTATTAATTGACATAATAACTTGAAGTTCATATGAAATACGTATTGCTCTTCCCGTTTTATAACAGAAGATGGAATTATGAGCATCCTGGGGCTTACGACCTGACATTTGGCTGGCTTAAGCGATCACTTCATGCACAATTCTGCCCATTATCATGTACAGTAGATAACCCAGTACATATAAAATAAAAATTATTAATATGTTTATTTTGAATGCAGTCGAATTGCGATCACTCAGACGAATGAGTGGCAAAACGATATATGATAAGATTATATGTGGTGAAATAAGGAAACAATGTATGGGTGAGATAAGCATTATCGATTAAGATTAAGCTCAGCATTCGTTAAGTCGCAACTCAATTTTCTCAATTTTTAATCCAGGTAAAATTTAAGTAATTGATTTTTTTTTCTAAAAAGACCATTTTCGCATCGAAAAAATAAGTTTTTCTTCGAAATAATTATATGGTTTTGAAAAGAAAAGAGTTATTGAAAGGTAAGGAGTTAAAAAAATCTTTATACATTCTAAAAACTAATAAATAATTAAGATACATTCTTTTAAAAAAATCGGGTGTAAACAGACCTCTCTGGTGGTCTCCGGTGGGATAAATGCGACTTAACGCATGCTGGACCTTGAAAAGTGTGTTGAGATGGTGTAGACATGTGATACGAACGAGTGAGGAATGCACGAACGTGGAGAGGCGAAGGTTTGCAAGGATGTTTGCAAGGACAGAGTGGTGTAGCGTTCTATTCTCTCTGCCTATCTCTGCGGAAAGAGGCGTGATAATTAGTTATTTGGTAATTTTCTTAAAAATATATACCTGCGAATCATTAGTTAAAGAGAACACATCGCTCACTTCTTTCAACAACGGCGGAAGACAATGACGGATTACGAATGACTTATTTTAATTAAAATAATATTAATTTGAAATCCAGAAAATGAAACTTGGTGCAGAAGTTGCAAATCTATTATTTTATCATCCTTAATCGTGACGTGAAACTTAATTACTCCACCGGGATAGTTAGAAATAAAGGAATGCCAGACATGTCTGTTTCGGCATACGTAATAATCATTTCACCCTAACTTTCATACACCCTTTGTTTACTTTCATGTAGACTGTCATAAAGTGATCTAGATTAAAATCTTGAGGTTTATTGTTTGATTGATTTGTTGATATTACTTCTTTCTTCACTCTTTTCACATATTAACACTATTTCCACCTTCTCTTATTAGCCATTTTTATCTCTTGTTAGCCATTTTTTGTAAGACCAATCCTTGTAATGAGTCTTATAAATCTTTTCCTTTTTCCTTTTGTCCATGACATTCCTCTGTCTCATGTTCTTTTTTTTCTATCCTTTGATATCCCTTCGAGTTATGTAAGCTTTTGACACGACCAGAGTTGAAATTCAAGTAGAGCGGTGATCTGTAGTACGAAACATCTTGGATCTTCTTAATAGTTTATTTTCAAGGAATTAGAGCTAGTTTGGTGTTGGTGATAGCGATTCGGTCATAAGGAATTCTGCCGATCGAGTCTGCTATCTGTCACTAATGGTCTATTTGCGTCTAAGATTAACAGAAAAAACGGATGAGACAGCTCTATCACAACTTATATAGACTCCCTGTGTGTACATTCTGGTTTATCTAAAATACACCAGTCATCTATATTAAGAGTCTACCCACAGATTGTCTAATTCTAATATTAGGTTTTGATTAAGTTATGTCATGTCTTTCTTGGGTATCTTTGTTTTACTCTTCCCAAATACTTAGAGCTTCTTTTAATCGTGATAGTGCCTTAATCGAAATATCGACTCTGGCATACTTTGTCAAAACCGCGGTCCGTCGATATAACGACGATGACGCCAGTGTATTTTGGCGGTCGAACTGGGAGGTCTTGAAGCATAAAATGTTACAAAAAATATGGAAAAATGTTTTATTTTAGTAGTTTCATATCTTCTCCACTAATATCAGAAAGAGATACTAAAATTGATCAGTATTTGAGAAAGATGTCGTTGATTTTGTACACATAAAAAAAGGATAAATTTTGCAATAAAACATCACACAATTTTAGCATACATACATTTAAAAAAATCTCAGCATTAAAACGGTAAACCATTCTTTCTTCGTCTAAAGAATCCACATAGCCAGAAATCCAACTTTAGGTCAATTTTCGGACTTTTTAAAATCGTTTTTTTAGATGGAGTAGCATTTATTATTAACCTTGCTTATTGTGTTCAAGGTTTATACGAGTAGATCATTACAAAGATTTTTGTTTCTTCTAGCTAAAAATGTTTTATTTTAATCTGTTCTTTAGAACAGGAGGAATAATCTAGTGTGGGCCAATCAGGAACTTTTTAGCATATGCTCATTGCTGGGAGGAAATCACGTAAAACTCCTCAGGAGAACCCGAACTGTCGTCAACAGATCTTCCGTTCCAATAGAAGAGGGTTCGGCATTTTGCGTTCTAGCTTGATTTATGGTACCAATGTCCTTCACTATTTTTATCATGTATGATACCACTTCTCGTGAGAGTTCCTTAGAACTATCACGGATCTGATATCGGATAGGCCTTCATTCAGACTCCTGCAAGGCGTCTCTAGCTGTTGTCTTTGAAAACCATTTTTTGTCCAGCACAGTTTGGCAGTGTTTCTGATTCGGCTTGTCTCTTGCTTGCAGGATTGTCTCGGTCGGCAGTGCGGGTGCGGGCGGCAGGGGCGCGGCGGGCGGATGGTGCGCGCGGCAGCTGGCGGCGGCGGCGGGTGGCGCGCGGCGCATGTGGCAGGCGGGCGGCGCGGCGGCGTGCTGCCTGTACGGCCTGGCGCGCGGCCGGCGCCGGACGCAGAGCTCTCCAGTCACCGTAGGTAATTACCATTACGTCTTACATCCTACTGCTCCTCACGATGTGATGATGACCACCACCATGGACCATGAAAGACGGCTGAATCCATCAGCACAGGTTCTTCTTTCCCCAACTATCCATACTCATAATGACCGAATCTCTAGTTAGGAGTAGTATAGGACGTAGAGCTCTCCAGTAGGTTATTACCATTACTGCTCTGACACTAGGGATGACCATCAGGAAAGAAACCTTGATCCATCGCCACAGGTTCAACATTCCATCACCATTCATACTTATTAATGACCAGACCTCTAGCTAGGAGTGGTCTCGGACGTAGATCTATCCAGTAGGTAATTACCATTAGAGCTTCTACTGCTCTGTCATGAGGGATAACCACAAGCAAAGAGGGCTTGACCTATCGGCACAGGTTCTCCTTTCCCCAGCCATCTATACTTTGAATGACCGGAATTAGGAGTAGTGTCGTACGTAGAGCTTCTTCAGTAAGTAATGGCCGTTACAGCTACTCCTGCTCTTTCAAGAAGGATGGCCATCAGAAAAGAGGGTTTGAACCATCGCAAAGGTTCTTTATACCATCACCATCCATATTTATAATATATTTATCTCTAGTTATAAGTGGTTTCGGACGTAGAGCTGTGCTTTCATGAAAGAGAACCGCCAACAAACAGAGCTTGACCCATCGCAACAGGTTCTCCTTTTCATCACCATCCATATTTATACTGACCGGACCTATAGTTAGAAGTGTCGGACGTAGAGATCTCCAGTAGGCACTTACCATTACAGCTTCTACTGCTCTGTTATGAGGGATCACCACCAGCAAATAGGGCTTGACCCATCAGCATAGGTTTACCTTTCCATCACCATTATATATTTATAACGATCGGACCTCTGGTTAAAAGTGTTGTTAAACGTAGAGCTCTCCAGTAGGTAATTCCCATTACAGCTCCTTCTGTTTTGTCACGAGGGATGACCACCAGTAAAGAGGTCTTGATCCATCGGCACAGGTTCTCCTTTCCATCAATCTATCCATATTATATGACTGAAGTCGTGTCTAGTTTGATTCTCCATCACAGGTTGTGGTTTCCATAACGATCCACCTTCTTTTATACACCTGTAGTCTTCGGAATCAAAAAACTCGAAACTGTTTGAAAGTACTTCTTATTTCTTTACTTAAAAACCTTGGAAGAAATGTCGTAGTCATACTAGCGTGTTTGTCAAACATTTTGCGACTTTGCAGGTTTGCAGTTCTAAACGTCCCATTTCTCAACAAGCTGTAACTGCCAGACAATGATTTGTTATTTCATCATCATCCATAGTCTGTAGCTATGCTAGTGCATCTAACTCTTGTTAGTGATGGACCTAACATAGCCGTAGTTTCGACTGACATATGTCGCTATTTCTCAACATACTATAGCTACCAAGACAATGATTCATTATTTTATCATCTTCCATTGTCTATTATGCTGCATATAACTATTGTTAGTGGTAGACCTGACATGGTCATAGTTTCGCCTGACACAGATCGTAATTTCTCATCATGATGTCGCACCACGACAGTGGTTCATTATTTCATCTATCCATAGTCTATAGCTATGCTGGTGCATATTACTCTTCTTAGTGGTGGACCTAGCGTAGCCATAGTTTCGTCTGTCATAGGTCGCCGTTTCTCAACATGCTATAACTACCAGACAATGATTCATTATTTCATCATCGTCCATAGTCTATAGCTATGTTGGTGCATATTACTCTTGTTACTGGTGGACCTACATAGCCATTGTTTCGCCTGACATAGATTACTATTTCTCAATAAGAAGTATAATATTTCTATTTATTTTCACCATTGAAGACATCAATATTCTTGGTTTGACTGTTAATTGACACGACTTATTTTTAGTTACTAACTGTTACAAGAACAGGTCATCGATTGCATATGGACGTTATTAATTTATCTACATTGTGTAGCTAAATTTAATTTTGCTACTGGGCTTTGATTTCTATCGACTTTAGGATGTCGAATCTGCTTATCGATCAGTTAAAAAAAAAAGATATTCGTTTGAAAATGCCATAATATAACTAGGCGAAACAATTGTCACAGTATTAATTTTGTATGTGTTTTTGTTAATAAAATACAACTTAGTAGACTTAAAAAATCTGTGTTTGATTTCAAATTAATACATAAATTATTAGTTAATATCAATAAATGGTAACGAAAGTAAAATGAATAAATATTTTATTGTTTTTACTATCGAGTAGTAGTAATTTTAGAATTAACTGCTCTTCGAAGGTAAAGTATTAACTTTCGTATGAAATCTTAGCCCAGGAAGTTTAATGCGGTAATTAATGTTCCTTTTCCATCAGATAACGCTTTTACCATTCCCCATACTCGCAGTCTCTTTGATAACTTGGATTACAGTCCACAGCTTGTTACGCAATCGCTTTGACATTTTGCATTCAATCGAATCATTGATTACTATCCAGCAAAAGACCTTCATAACTCTGCTTTAGGCGACTAATTAGAGTAAACTTCATAAATCTACTTTATATAGGGCTTTTCGATAGCAATGATACAATTTCAAATGATCAAAATGGCAGCACTGTTTATATTTTTTTTGGAGTTTCTTATGTTATTTGTGTTCAGTGGGTTATGCCATGTAATTATGGAACCACACTATTCAAATTCTTGGAAGTTCTATATATATGAACCAATTTCGAAACGTTGTTCTTGAATCGTTAGAATTTCACTAGAATCGTCTATTGTTGAGATGAAAAGAAGTTTTTTTATTGAGCAGAAAAACAAGTATTTGGACACACTCAAAATGTTGTAAATAATAATGATTGATAAAAAAAACGTCTGAGTTTGGGGAAGGGAAAGGGGAGCAGCCATATTATAACAGGTCTTTTTGGTCTTCGTGAGTTCCAAGATGTTAGGCAGGATGCCTCCCTGAGCGATGGTCACGCCGGTAATACATATTTTGGTCTCCCAATCGACATGATGCTTGACTTTTCCGATCATGCCGAGTCATGATCCGCATTGGTATTTTTCTAAATGGCTGTCGATTTTCCTGTGTGTGAAGCCTTTCTTCATTCTTCCGACGGTTGCAGTTGAAGCAGTCGCGACGGGGGCGGGCGGTGCGGGAAGCGGGAGTGGGGGCGGCACGATGGTGAAGACTTTTCAGGCCTACTTACCGCCCTGCCATCGCACTTACTCCTGCATACACTGCCGAGCCCACTTGGCGAGCCACGATGAGCTAATCTCGAAGGTAAGCAACTTAACCCTACTACTTCTGCGTTCCTGTCGCCCGGCATTCGTTTAGCACAACGTTTTGATTTTATTTATCATTTTATTTTTTGTTAAATATATTTTTACATATTATGATTTTTTACATATTATGAATACATTCAGTTATGAATTCTTAATCATAGTTAAAAGGTTTTTTTTTCCTGAGACTCACCAAGCCACTTTATGTGTCTTGTCGGTGGAGTTCTTTTTACATACGTTATTCATTATTTTTATATATTTCAATATAATATACATACAAAAAAGAAAGAAAAAATTAAAAATTAAAAACCTTATCAAAGTGTTAACAAACGTTATAATAATAATAATTTTAGATAATTTATATAGTGCCATTTTCGTAAAATTACTAAATGTATTATCTTAAAGGCTTCAGGCGTTCAATAAATAAATAAAAATTCTACCCCTAGGGCGCTTACCTGCGATTGAAATGGGGTAAAGAGATAGCGGAAATGATTTACTAAATATACTCGAATAGATGCATTTTTTTCTAAAGATCATCTTACTCTCACTGTTTGTAGCTACTGGTGGAAGAGCATTCCACGCCATCGGTTCAACAGCAAAGGCACAAAGTTGTAATATGCGTGATAAACACATTCTTTCGGTGAATTTGGTGCATTATTCTGGGTTTATTGGTTGAAATCGATACGAGGTGGTGATAATTTAATTTGAATTTTGATATACTTACTGATGAAATGTGACTACACGTTTACGTATTACGTTCAAGATTATTACTTTGTTGGATACGGTGGTGGGAAGTCTTAAGTAGACTACACTGGATTTCAGTTATATTTCATTTATTTTTATTGATTGATTCGGCAGTCACTTTTCGGTAATATCTATCAATTTTTAATTTACTATTTACTTGATAAATACCACTATATATAAAAAAATCACACTATATATTGTGACATGTATTTCGATGGATTCCGCATTATTTTCGGTGTTTGAAATATATTTGTAATTTGAATTCATATTCATATTTCGTGTGTTTTTAAGTGTACTATAATACATCCCTAATAAATTAAGCTTTATCTCGTATTCGGTTATGTTTATTAAACATAACTATTTTATTTCATCCATTGTTTTAAAAGTATTTTATTCGGGAAGCTCACAGACTTACGAGTTTATTAATTGTCGTAAATTAATCCTAGTATAATATGATTGAGCGAAATATTGGTATTATTCTCGGTATAAATTAATTATACGACGAATTAGTAATATATGTATCCGATTAATTAATGTTGTCGTGGTTCGTTAGTTACATTCAGAAATCATAACCGATAATACTGAAAACACGCTCCAGGTATATTAACTAACTAACTTACTAACCATCACGCCGCTTCCCCGCAGGGGTAGGCAGAGAGAATAGAGCGCCACACCACTCTGTCCTTGCAAACATTCTTCGCCTCTTCCACGTTCATGCATCTCCTCATACATACCCGCCGATTGTTACGACCCCTAACCTGACCACTTTCAAGTATTTGGCATACCTGATCGTGCCATGTTTTTCTCGGTCTTCCTCTGCTTCTTTTCCCGCTAACATTCGCCTCATAAATTTGTTTTACCGTTCTTTCCTCACTCATTCGTTCTACATGTCCAAACCATCTCAACACACCTTTCTTAATTTTATCGATAATGCTTATCTCAGCTTTGCATTCCTTCCTTATTTCACTATTCGTACATCTATCATACATCGTTTTGTCGCACGTTCTTCTGAGAGATCGCATTTCGACTGCATTCAGTCTACTTTCATCCTTCTTTTGCCAACTCCATGTTTCACTTCCATACATTAGAGTTGGAACCAGGACTCCGTTGTGCACTGCCAGTTTAGCTTCCGCTGATAGGTTTTTATTTGCTGTAACTGATATACTAATCCTATAAAACGTACAGACAGACATTTAAATATCAATTTTCATTCGTCTTCATTATCTTGCCATCCATGTTTACTAATCATTTTCACTTCAAGAGTAAACTAAACTAACCATCGTGTCGAAAAAAAATATGCCAGTCTCTTTTGTGGGTAGAAAGTCATTGTCCTTGTGTGACTTTGTCATTTTCATTTCAAAAGTGAACAAGGACTTGTCTGAACACTTCATTTTCAAAGGCCAATTAGGATAACTTTCTTTTTGCTAATTTTCATATTGGCCATACAAACGGGCCACTATTTATTCAAAAGTATGAATGCCATCAGTCGTTGTTCAGATCCACTTTTGGTTTTCATGTCGTCGCACGCTAAATAGTCAATTGTCCTTTCTTGAATGTTTTTCGCAGATACTTTGTGGCACATTTTATAAACTTCATCTCATTCCTCGAGATTCAACATTCATTTACGATTTTCGTGGAAAGTAATATTATAAAAATAAAATAATATTTTGCCACTAAACGTTAATTAACAAAACATGTTGTTTGAAGAAAATAAGTAGGTATGGCCGTATTTTATTGAATATTGTTTAAATATGTATAATTTTTTTTAATCTTTATAAAATTAAACAACTCTGTTTTAACCACTTTTTTATTATTAGTACTCTTTAACCTACCGGTTTCGACAAGAACCTTGTCATCATCAGGGTTTATGAAATTCTAAAACATAAAATACTCATAATTAATTACATTCCCTTACCAAAAACTTCCACACACTCCGTAAAAAATCCTAAATGTTAGGTTAAAGTGTACTAATATTTAAAAAAAATGGTTAAAACAAATTTGTTTAATTTTATAAAGTCAATTGTCCATTCGTTCGCTTAAAAAAAGTTAAAATAGTAATAATAATTTCGTATAATGTAGACAGGCCATTTTCGTAATATACTACCCTCAAGGGCGTTTCACTGTGATTAAATTATAGAAATTATTTATCAAACGAATTATTTTTAATTTTTTTCCAAAGGTTATTTCATTCTGACAATCATACTGATTCTCACTGCTTGGGCAGTGCATTATATGCCATCGGTCCCGCAACAGCAAAGCACGCTCGTTAAATTTAGTGCTCTGGTTGCGAGCTCGTAAGATCACTTTATCCATAGCAGTTGTTGTAGTCAATCGATGTGTGAGACGTCTATCAACCAATTCGCATGAAATGCACAGCTCTTTTAGATACTCTTTAACCATATTATGTATTAATTTTACATAAGCAGTCAGAGTTTATACTCTACTCTTTCGGGAAAGCGCAGCCAGTGCAAGTGGTGATGTGATGCAAATGAATTTATAAGTATTTAAATTCCATAAAAACGTCAAAACTTAATTATTATACATAGTAATTAAATAGTATTTATTCTTTAAAAAAGAAGAATTTGAATATTATTTAGATGTCTAAAAACCGGCCATAAAAGCAAAAAAATAATATTTAATGTGCTATTAAAAATAATAACGACGTACAACCAAGGTTAAATATGTATTTCGTTATAAAAACTCAAACAAAGTAATACCAGAGATTTTAGTTTTATACTGACGTTTGTTGGTGGACCTACATTTCATATAACAAAACAAGTATATATTTTTTCATCTTTTATTTTATTTGACCAGTTACCTGGTTTCGTCATTACTGACACCATCAGACTGCTCGCCGTTACCGAAATCACCGTGAAACAATAATATTCTGTTCTTTTTATACAACACATAAGTGTTTGTAATTTATTACGTTTTAATTAAGTTACCAGCGTCCTAGAAGTGATTTATCCATGAAAATGAAGTAATATAAATTGTTATTTTTTTCCATGGGTATTTAACGTCCATTATTGCTCTAACCAAACAACCGTTGGTCAACAACGATAACGGAGATCAATATTTTTGGTTGTTGATAAGAGAGATATAAATATTCTCAATATTATTCATATTTAAAGCATTTACTTTGTGGTTAGTCATTTTTACTTTTTTTTTTCAAAAATGTAAATTACATTAGTATATAACCACTCACCGAGATTTTTATGTCTACCGGTTTCGAGACGTACCCGTCTCTTCGTCAGGACAATCACTATCACTAATCAAGGGTGGTATTGTCTGCATGCTGTGGTAGTGATTGTCATGACGAAGAGACGGGTACGTCTCGAAACCGGTAGACATAAAAATCTCGGTGAGTGGTTACATACTAATATTATTTACATTTTTGTAAAAAAAATATGTAAAGATATAAAATTGATTAGATATACTCGTATATGTATGTATATACACTTTCAATTCCTCGTCATAATACATAATTTTCTAAAGTAATTCCTTTTATGTCCAAGCAGTTTGACTTCATGTGAAACATACACTCGTCTCTGATAACTTTCGAGAAACGTCTAAAACATTACTATCTGTCCTAAAGACCCTTAACTATCGATCGTATCGTCCTTTCTTGGTTTCCTTTTCTTCTCCCCCCTCAACTCCTCACCAGATCCTTCTTATTTTGCAGTCCTGAATTTCGCCAATTTACAGTTTCATTAATTTATAATGTTCCAATTGTTTCGTTCATTCATACTATGATTGTTTGTAATTTTTGTTTTTTTTTTCACGTTTATATGGGATGTTTTAGATTGTTTTTCGTTTTTGATACTTAAAAATAATACACCAGAATTCGTTCAAACTTGTTATTATTACTATTCAATTAAAGAAGAGTTTAAATTGTTATTTTTTAACAATAACCATAACAGTAAGTGCCCACCATCCACTTCTTCACATTCATTTAGCCTGGCACTGATTTTTTTTTCTTCATTTCATTCAAACCATTATCCGCACCCGATGGTGCATAGGGCACTGCATAATATAAACGCAGTGTTATCTTGATCACTAATCAACACATGGAGGAAAGGTGATCAGCCCTCCGCTTCAGGTACCAGTCCAGGGTAATATTGAATAAATATTAGAGTGAAAAAAATCACTTATTTATTATTATGGGAATTGAACCCGGGACCTCCAGAACGGTAGCCGAGCGTGTTGATTATTACACTATGGAGGCGGACAAAATATATATATATATATATATATATATATATATATATATATATATATATATATATATATATATATATATATATATATATATATATATATATATATATATATATATATATATATATATATATATATATATATATATATATATATATATATATATATATATATATATATATATATATATATATATATATATATATATATATGTATATATATATATATATATATATATATATAGAAAATTTATATATATAAATATATATATAAATATATATATATATAAATATATATATATATAAATATATATATATATATATATATATATATATATATATATATATATATATATATATATATATATATATATATATATATATATATATATATATATATATATATATATATATATATATATATATATATATATATTCATTTATTGTTTTAATAGAGATTGGTTTTTTCATGAGATCGATGAACTAAGGATTTTTTTTACATTTTTAAAGAGGAGTGCTTTATTCTGTCTCCATAAATATAACTTTCGCCTCGTTGAAACGCTGAAAAGGGTTTTGACACCACTTCGATGCCATTTTTTCGACTCTTTTTTAAGTTAAGTCTAGCAGTGACGCCGGTTTTTGTTGTTATTTACTTTCTGCACTGTAATCTGTGAAATTTCTTAAGATACGGTTTCAGTTTTATACAATACGTACCTACTCAAAAGGTTGTTGCTTTCATCCGCGGAGTGGGGACGACTCGCGAGTGCAATGTCCTTGCAACTATAGACTAATACCCGACAGGTTCTTGTTTTTAAACCACAAATGCCTGCAGAGGGTGAAAATTAACAGTTAATACATTTTTTATGTCAACATTTTATATTTTTATGTAAAACGTACATAAATAAAACATCTTTTTAGTGTATAAACGATTTAATAAATAAAAACATTAATTTACAACATTTCGAGTGTGTCCAAATACTTGTTCACAAAATCTGCATCATCTCCAATTACAGGAGTTATTTTCATATTATTTTTTGACATCTCATCAAAGATGAAGAAGAATATGTAAGTCTGGGCATTTACGGGGCTACACAACTCAAATTCTTGGAAGTTCTATTGGGTTGATGCAAAAGTTTTGACCGTTTTTTACATATATTTTATTTTTATTTTTTTTTGTTTCTCTATTATTTAGTTAATGAATTATATAATTTCCATCAGTTCTTATAACCTTCTCCTATCTTTCTATCAACTTATTAATACCAGAAGTATAAAATTCCGTGGATTTTGATGCGAAAAATGAAGTAAGGGATGTTTTTACCTGCTCTATTAAATAATTTTTTTCATCATTTAAATTTTTTTGCAGTGGTCGGAATAAATGAAAATCAGATAGAACAAGATCAGGAGAATTCAGTGGATGCTTGATAACATCCCAATTTAACTCATTTAGCTTGTGTTAGGTCATCATAGCCACATGTGGTCGCGCGTTGTCGTGATGAAACACTCCCCCTTTTCTGTTTACCAATTCTGGTCTATCCTTTTGAAAGTCCATGTTCAATTTGGATAATTGCTGACAATATTGTTCTGCTGTACTTGTCTTATTGTGTTCCAAGAGTTCAAAATACACAATACCCTTATTATTCCACCAAACACAAAGTATAACTTTTTTATGGATTTCGGCCTTCGAAGTTGTTAATGGGGCTTGTCCAGGTATAGTCCAATGTCTTTTTCTTGTCACGTTGTTGTACACGACCCATTTTTCATCTTCCGTCACCAAACGATGCAAAAAAGGTTCATGTTTTTGTCTCGCTCTCAAATCAACGCGCGTTGAAACACGATCCAATAAATTGGCAGCCGACAATTGATGAGGTATCCAAACGTCGTACCGCGAAACCATTTCCACACGCTTCAAATGTCTTAATACGGTTGTTTGGTTGATTCCCATCATTGACACAATCTCCCTGATTGTTAGACGTGGATTGGTGTCAATTATGACTTTTAACTTGTCGTCATCAGACTTCAATGGCCGCCCGGTACGTGGTTTATCAATGAGTGAAAAATCTCCAGATCGGAATTTTGCAAACCATCTTCGTACCTGTCGAACTTTGATGACATCTGCTCCATACACTTCACAAATGTTTTTGGTTGCCACACTTGCGGTATTGTCTTTACGGAATTCATAAAGTAAACAATGACGTAAATTCACTTTATCGAACGACATTTTGAAAAAATACAATGGGTTATTACTGTACTCTGGCTAGGCCAAAACTAAATAGAAAGTAGAGGGAAAGCATCCTTTATACAATGGAATCATAAAAATGAAGATACTTTTCATAATTTATGAAAAAAAAATTTTTTACCTGGGATCATAAAAAACGGTCATTACTTTTGCATCAACCCAATATATATATGAACCAATTTAGAAACCAGCCTATGAAAGTCGTCAGCCCCGTAAATGCCCAGACCTCCATATTCTTCTTCATCTTTGATGAGATGTCAAAAGATAATATAAAAACATTAATCTTGTGTTGTATTGTAGATGCAAGTGTTTTATAGCTATAGGAAAAAAATTGTCCCTATGGATTTAAAAATAATAATGTTAAAAAATAAGGGACAGTCCATTTTATACCTTCTTATGCATCAAATATTATTGTAAATGTATTCATTTTTTTTTTCATTTAGTCCTTTCGATTTTAATCAACCGAAATCCTTTTGAAGTACTAATATTGTGGTACGCTGTTTAATCGAATACTATAGTTGTAAATTGTAACAAAACCGCTAAATTATATGTATTTTAGCCGATAGGTTTCATAATTGAAAGCTTCAAAACCAGTTGAGTGGAGAATATGATATAGCGGTTTTGTACAACATTCGTTATTCTGCCTTTGATTTATAAATTTATTACCATTTTCGTTAAATACCTTATTTAGTCAACAATATTTTCACATTTTCCTACACATATAAGTGGAAAGTATGGTGTTGATACTCAATCATCCTCGATTTCAGGCTTCATTTGATGATTTACGTAATTCATAACAATACTGAACAATACAAAACTTCTATTAAATATTTATATCACCAAAATCGGCTGATATAAAACGTTCGTAACGTAAATTGTGACACATATCGCTCACTCCTTTCAAGAACGTCATAAATCAAAAATCTACAATTTTCAGTTGTGCATGTTTTCGGAATGCCCATAAAATGTAATATATACCAGCAAAAGAGGCATATTTTTAACTTAATATTTACCCGCTACATGGCAGAAAGTGTTGTTTTGCATTTTTAAGAAAATGTGTTGTTTAATTATTTTTTAATATAAAATATAAATATTTTTTAAATGAGAAAAACCTTCAGGTTTTACCTAAAAAGATCTGTTGCACTGTAAAAAGTTTAATAAGTGGCTTGATAATTATTTTTAATACATTGTATTATATTTTTAAACTTTAAAAACGTTCTCCTGAAAAATCAAGTTTTTTGATTTATGACGTTCTTGAAAGGAGTGAGCGATATGTGGGGAATGCAATATGTGAGACAAAAAATTCAAGCCACGCTGTTATAAATACTTTCGCCACCCTTCATGACAATCGGGCACGAACGTGCGCAATTATTCGGTAAAAATAATATTTATCTTTAAAATGAAAATTTTGCGATCATTTTTCACCAATCCAACTAAGCATTTTATTTAGCGTAGAGTGTGATCCTGATTATTTCTTAAATGCTATGTGCTATTTGATGAAATATGTTTCAATGCTTATTAAGTTACCAACTTCCTACAATATCCACTTAATGCAGTGCATGAGCACCGCGGGATATAATGAAGCCATTGTTGTCTCTGCTAATATTAATACAATGGGTGTTCTAAGGTTGATAACTTCCGATACGACAATGTAACCCTCGTGAGAAAGGTCCTGAATCCTCACTCCTTATTTGAAGCGTGGCGACGTTAAAAGGACACGAATCTAATTCATCGAACCTAAGTAAAGAAGTTTTTTTTTTTTAATTATTTTCAAATCGATGTTTTGGGTCGATATTTATACCTTTAAAACAATATTGACCTCGTGCAAGGTTACGAAAGTTAACATCAAGTTACTGGGATTTTGTCTATCTTCTTCTTCCTTGTTCCATCCCAACTTATCGTCTTTGTAGACTATTGGAGTCAGCTCTCCTCGTTCTCAGGTTGTAGGTTCTTCTATCATATACAACGTCACCTAGGCCATGCCTTCGAATCATATTATTTTTCTGTAGCATCCATGAATTCCTTGGTCTTCCTCTAGATGTCTTTCGAGAAAGATCCATGGCGATCGCCTGGTTTACAATATGTTCAGGTTATCTTCATCCTATGTGCCCATACCATCTCGATTGCCTTCCTCTGCCTTATTATTGATGTCAGTTATACCCAGGCTTTCACGAATGCATGAACTATTTATTTTGTCTCTAAGGGACACTCCAGCTAACCATGTAAGCATTCGCATACGGCTATAGTGTGAGTATATAATCACTAATTGTTTCTCGCTAGATAACAAACGAAATTAATTTGATTTGCGCAATAACGAATGCGCCTACATAATATGTGGGTAATGAATATTATTTTACAGTCTGATTCTCCAAGCACGCCGACAGTAGTCTCAAGGCGATTCAGTAATATCGTGAACAGTAAGTACCCGTACATACTTTAGTTCAATATGTAGATAATATGGATATGGATATATGCAAACAGGAAGTCTTAGTAGTACGATCGATCATTGCAGTGGACCATATAATTCTCTACATATTGCACTTGCTTCTGCGATAGCCATTTAAGGTTCACAATATCTCATCTGTGGTCTCAATCTAGTGGATTGGTTTGCAGCATCAAATGACACCTACTTCGCTATTTCGGTCTATTATGCACCACCCTCTTCAGCTCCTTATACGTTGAACAGCCCGTATCCTCGTACAAGTCGCAAAGATATTCGCGGAGTGGGCGTCCTCTGGCGTTTGTTCCCTCGATCGTTCCCTCTTTTACTAGGTGCAGGAAACCCTCCTGTCGTCACACGTGACCGATCCATTTGGCGCGTCTCTTCGAGATAGTTGCAAGTAGGTGCCTTCCTTCTTTGTTTATTCGTAGTACCTCGTCGTTCGAGATGTGGTCTCCCCAGGATATCTCTAGCATTCTTCTATAGGTCCACATCTTGAACGTATTCAGCCTATCCTTATCTCTTTCAGGTAAGCACCATGTCTCACAGCCATGCAGTAACACACTCCACACATATGTTTTGACAAGAAGTTTGTGTAATTTCAGATCTATATTCTCAGATTGGAAGATTATAATATATAAGATACGAATTTATCCTGCCGTTGAAACTCTGTAATAGTGTTGACGTGTGTAGCGTAGTTCATCGTATTGAACATAATTAAATCTAAAAACCTTAATTGAATCAAAGCCTTCGAAAAGGGGGACACTTATTGAGTGTTGTCAATATGAAGTGGTTCACTAAGTTCTATTATATTATACTGTAACATATTTTATGTCCTATCTTACATGTCATTCCAACTATAATTCAATAAACTTATTAATATTAGTTCAACAAAATGAAATAATTGTATTTGAGAAATCAACTGCCTGGTTCGGGAGTCGAACCTGGGACCTTTCGGGTGTCATGTCCACTAACTAACTGAGTTCATAGGATAATTAATCATTCCTATTCGATTGTAATCATTATGTCACCTCACCCACCCACAGATGGCGGCCAATCCTTTTACCTGTTTATTTTTTTGTAAAACGTTTTAGCATTTTAACCAATGCATAATTCGCACATAATAATAATAATAATAATAATAATAATAATAAAACCCTTATCCGCACCCCAATAGTGCATAGGGCACTGTGTCATATAAACGCAGTGTTATCTTGATCGTTTACACATGAAGGAAGGGTGATCAGCCCTCCGCTTCAGGTACCAGTCCATGGTAATATTGAATAAATATTACAGTGAAAAAATCACTTATATTTATTTTACTCCCCTTGGGAATCGAACCCGGGACCTCCAGAACGGTAGCCGAGCGTGCTGACCATTACACTACGGAGGCGGACAAAATTAATGAAATTCTGTAACTTACTACTGTTTCATTGTACTAATATGATTTGTTTAAATTATACTTAGTGAAAAAATAATTTATTGAAAATATTCAGGAATCAGACTGTGTTTTCTTGCGGCACTTAAGTAATACGGCAAACCATGCATGCCGCTCTATGGCGGCACTGGAGTGCTAAGGATTAAACTATTATAAAGTTTAAACCAGAGAACGGGTATTATAAATACTGGCACATTTTATTTTGGTTAATTTAGAGATATTAATAATTAACTGCAGGTATCCCGGCCAACGTATTTTATGTAAAATAATAATCTCGTCTTTCACCAATTTCAGATAATTTTATTTACTAGATTTATATTTTCCACTGACACTTCGTGATGGAATTGCATTTTTAATATATTATTAGATTAAAACCAATATTTTTGGCTTTTCCACTTTATTTTTATCTGACCAGCGACCGGGTTTCGTCGTTACCGACATCATCAGACTGGTGGGAGGCCATACAAATTGTTATGTTACTGCCTTGTTTTATATATGTTACTGCCTTGTTTTATATATAACATAACAATTTGTATAGCCTCCCACCAGTCTGATGATGTCGGTAACGACGAAACCCGGTCGCTGGTCAAATACTGGTCAAACATCAGACTGGTGGGAGGCTATACAAATTGTTATGTTACTGCCTTGTTTTATATATGTTACTGCCTTGTTTTATATATAACAACAATTTGTATAGCCTCCCACCAGTCTGATGATGTCGGTAACGACGAAACCCGGTCGCTGGTCAAATAAAAATAAAGTGGAAAAGCTAAAAATATTGGTTTTAATCTAATAATATATTAAATTTTATTTACGTTTAAATCAAGAAATGGGACACGTAAAATAATCAAAAAAATCAAATCGTCTTTGATTTCTCGTCTCCTTAATTACATTAAAAAATAAACTTCTTGATTGCAATTATTTTGTTACTACTTTGACTGTTGTTTATGACAAGGTTTTATTTTATAATAATAACAACAACAACAATATAAAAGTCTGGAAAAACTTTCTTTGTTATCCTACCATATAATTTACTATTTTCTTTTATTTCCTTCTCTTAATTAAATTGTTTACGTCAGGAAAAAAAACACCTTTGTACGGAATTATGCGTCACTTTAGAGCTTAGTTGTTTTACTACCGGTGGATTCAGAGGAAAACACTTTTGTCATCTCATTCCTCGAGATTCAACATTCATTTACGATTTTCGTGGAAAGTAATATTATAAAATAAAAATATTTAAGTGTATATATATTTATATATATATATATATATATATATATATATATATATATATATATATATATATATATATATATATATATATATATATATATATATATATATATATATATATATATATATGTATATATATATATATATATATATATATATATATATATATATATATATATATATATATATATATGTATATATATATGCATATATATATGCATATATATATGTATATATATATATATATATATATATATATATATATATATATATATATATATATATATATATATATATATATATATATATATATATATATATAATATATCTATATATAAATATATATATATCTATATATAAAATATATATATATATATATATATATATATATATATATATATATATATATATATATATATATATATATATATATATATATATTCGCCACTAAACGTTAATAAGCAAAATAATTTGTTTGAAGAAAAAAAGTAGGTATGGCCTTATTTTATTAAATATTGTCCAAATATAAATATATATTTATATTTGGACACGCAGATATAAGAGTTTATATCTCGTAGGTACTATAATTAGAGATGAAAAGGGTGTTGATTGGGCTAGATACCGGATATCCGACGAAGCTATTCGGATGGGAGTTGTACTGGACCCTAAGAACGATATATCGTCCTTAAAGTCAAAATCAGTTCACAATATTTTGAGTGTGTCCAAATCTGGGTTTGTCCTCTAAGGTGTTATTTTATATTGATATCCCGACATAGGTTAATCAGCCTATGATAGTTCTTCATGTATGAGATGTCAATAACAATACAATAATAATAATACAAACTACGGTAAATGCGTAAAAAATGTACGCAGTAAAGAAGGCATTTATTCATTAACGACTAATGCATCATTTTATTTTCTCTGATAATAAAATGAGGCATTAATAATTATTAAATAAAATGCCTTGATGATAGAAACTCAATCTTATTTTTATAAAAAATATAACATATTCTGGAAGCTAATAAATTAAAAGAGAATATGCATATTATGTTTTAAGAGAATCGGAAAAGAAGGAATCTACCCTTTGTAAATCCATTTTACAAACGGTAGATTTACTTTTTACGACTCTCGTGTTTAAATCCTTGTTAACTGTTTACTATGGTTGCCTTTTACCGTTTTGTCTTATTTACTTTTTACTGAAATTAAATTATATTAAATTTTAATGTAATTTAAATTTAATTTTAACAAACTACTCAGGCAAAAGTGGTTGGATATAGAAGCAGAGGAAGAGCGAGGAAAACTTGGCATGATATTTCAAAAGTTGAAAGTGGTCAGGTCAGGAGTCAGAATAACCCTCCGGTTTGTGTAAGGAGATGCATGAATGTGGAAAAAGGCGAAGTTTGGTTTGCAAAGACAGATTGGTATGGCGTTCTATCATCTCTGCCTTCCCCGGCGGGGAGCGGTTTGGTGGTTAGTTAGTTAGTTAAAAAAAATATTATTGCATTTCTTACTTTGTCCAAAAATTAGGAGGTTTTAAAAAAAAATCTGCATTTAAATAAGACGCTTTCGATATGGTTTATTTAAAACTAACAATAAGTAGCGTTTTATAAAAATATGTATTTTCATATTATCGTATATTCATATTCATATGTTCGTAAATATTATATTTTCATAGCACTACGAAAATCATTTTCATTGAAACCGATCAAATTATAAATTCTATGCGTTTATTTTTTATTTATTCTAAAGATGTGTCCAGCCGAGTGAGTTGGAAACAGGTTTTTACCGTTATTGAAAATGTCTTTAAGTAAATTAATTCAAGGACAAAACGTAAATATTAACTCGGGTATGCTGGTTATATTAATATTTTGTATTCGTTTTTTAAGCTTAAATTATCTATAAAAATATAATCCATTGAAAGTGATAGGTTATATTATACATACAAGTTATATGTTTTATATATATTATATACCGAAACATATATACCAGCTTGTTTATAGGAAAAACATGTAGAAATTTTAACATCCGATGTAAAGAGCATACAGGATGTCTAAATAATAATAATTACTCTGAATTTGCCAATCACCTATTAGAAGATAATCACTCATTTAATAAAAATTAAGGTCTAAATATATTACACACATGAAATAGAGGACTGAAATTAGATTACTTAGAAATATTAGAAATTAAAAAGGCAATTAATAATAATTTACAACTAATAAATACACAAGTAAATGATTTTCTAAAAGTCCGTTATTAAATATGTTTCCAATCACTCATCATCCCTGATCCCTTTTGACTGACTGCCAATCAACACAAAAAAAATAAAGCCACTTGAGATCTACCCAAGCTCATTTTCCTAACCGTCAAATATTTTGAATATTGTTAAGTAGATAGTGTTTTAGTATTATTCAGTCTTGATAAAGAAGCGGTTAGCTTTGAAACCGGTAGACATTATAATTAAGTTTTAAAAACATATTTAAAGTGATTTTTAAAAAGTTATATTTTATTTATTAAATAGAAAATCACAAAGTTAGTGCTTCAAATATAAATTATACAATTCATTTTGTTTGAGGAGACACTTTTATTAAGAGAATTCACCAAATATCCCAGTTTTCTGAATCAAATATGGTAATATGAATTGAAATTTTCATCACTCAGGAGGAAACAGTTGTGTAGTTCTCTTAATTATTCTTGTTCTTGTCTAATTAAGTGGACCTATATTTATTATTAAACTAAAAAAAGTGGTATTATATACGTATTTTATTTTTATATTCAAAGAGTTAAGCGTATACTTTGTTAGAAAACTAAATACGTTAGTTTTCCACGTTGTAGTACCTCGACCTTTCTGTTATTCCAACGTCGCCGGAGGTTATCTGATGTCAAATATCGCCCTGTCAATCATATTGGCTTTGAGTTAGTACTAGAGAGTGCTGTTGACTTAAATATGAATATTTATCGACTTCTCAGTCTATTCAGTGAATAAGTATTTTTTTTTAGATATTATAGGTGTCTCAACTTCATATGAAACATCTATCGTTTTAATATTAATGAAGATGAATGTCTGAGTATTCCAAAGCTTACGACCTGGCATTATAATGTCAAAATGATTAACACGACAGAAAACAAAAATACATAGAATGAAGTAAATCAAAAGACTACGACCTCAACTAGGATGAATGGGAGAACAATATTCTGACATGTAATAAAACTTAGTTTAACTTCCTAATAATAATAATAATAATAAAAATAATAAATTTTTATTCCAGCTAGACTAAGCGGTGGGTGCAATACTTAGTCAGCCATATACGTTTTACAACATTTTTTTTTATAAAATGAAATAAAAATAATGAAAAGAAACGGCGAAAGAAAAAAAATGGAGAGATGTAGATGACGATTAGCTCGCTGGCTGGACTGCGCTCCAGTGCCGCCACATGTCCAGCCCCCATCTGTGCTCCACAAGTCGCTTTATGATGAGGTTGGAGCTCTTCATCAGCCTCTCCCGGAAGCCTGCCACTCGGTGCCTTAACAGGCCATCCCAATGTTGTAGGCGTGCTGTGGCAAACATTCCACTCGCGCTGCAGTGTCGGGGTAACTTCATTAAAGCTCTGTAATCGTTATTATAGCATATTTTCATGTTCTTTAAGCTTTGTTGTGTAACCTTACACCAAAGCTCGCCAATAATTATTCAAACTCGATAAATTAATTAATAATAGGGAAACTATACATTTTACAGTTTTTCATTGATTGCCATAGATCCAAAGGTACGTGGATCGTTATACTGTGGCGACGATGTGTCAGATTAATGTCGGCCATCTCCAAAGTCCTACAGCCGTGAAATCATCCGCTCTCGTAACATTCGAACAAAGGCTTCGTATCTCGCTCGGAATACTTATTACGAAAATACAGTCCACTATTACTCGGCGAAACGATCTTATTATCGAGGTCCCTCGTTAAAAATGGAGATCGCGCCGGTTATATTTACTTTTACCGCCGTATATACGTATACTACGACAGTATGGCATTGTTGGATGGGGGAACTTATAACAACGTCTTGAACCCTATCAAAACAGTTCAGAGATCTATGTCACCAGTCTGATGATGTCGGTTACGATGAAACCCGGTCGCTGGTCAAATAAAATTTATGTGAAAAAAGCTTTATAGTTGACTTTTTATCCTATAGTTCAGAGAACAAAAATTAAACTCATTAAAGTCATAAAAAAACCTATCCAACAACTTTATTATTTTAAACATTCTAAGTACCAAAAGAGAAAACTATTAAGAAAAATAGCAATTCTTCAACAATTGATGGTTAAAAATACTTAATACTTAAAAAATATCTAATGAAAAGTTCATCTTCGAAATAGCAAAATTACTTTACAATACCAAAGTGCAATATCAAACAATTCCAACAGCACTTTAAGTATTTGGGAACCAAATACTTTTCTACAGGTATAAAAAAATAAGACGTTAAAAACCTAAAAAAAAATTTACTAAAATGAATTATATACATGTTGATCGAAGGTAAAAAAAATATGAAAATATATTATGTCACCCACAAACATAAACAATAAATAATAAGTGTAAGTCCCTCTCCAAGCATAAGAGACAAGTTTTTTTATTAGAGAAAACATCGTAGTAAATTTTAAGATTATGATGTTGAATTGTCCAGAAAATTAATTAAATTATTTAAAAAAAACTCTTGTAACTTTATTAAAAAAATAAAACAAAACAAAACAAAAAATGTATATAAAATTCTCAATTATAACATTTGAATGCTGACTGAAGATTCGTGAATGCAGGTCAGGTCAATCGGGCGCCTAGAATCGCTGACTGGCAAGCCAGTGTGCGTTTGTTTGGTCGCGGATTTTGCGGAGCCTGCGCAAAAATGTGCCGGAAATAAATATTTCGCTTCTGTCGTAATTACTTTTAGGCACTGGTACTTTTTGCGCGGGTGTGCAAAATGTGCCGGATTCTCGGGTATTGCGAACCAAACAAAAGCCACTCTGTTTGGTTATATTATATTGTACATACATGAATATTATTACGGGGCCTACTTTTGTGATGTTTTGGGATGGCTTCTCTACGTTTTGTGACAACGGGAGGTTTTATTATTATTAAACTGTCGGAGTTTACAAATCGTAATTATTTTAATTTACTACAACTAACTATCGGGATACAATTTAGTTTCACATTTTCTATAAATTTCCCAAATTAGTTCATCGAAAAATTGCTTTGCAAGAGAAGGTATGTCAGGAAGCCTAGATGCTTCTGTATCAGATCTGGGAATGCGTTGGAACAGCTTTTAATATAAATACTAACTAACTAATTATCACGCCGCTTCGCTGCATAGGTAGGCAGAGAGAATAGAACGCCACACTACCCAGTCTGTGGAAAAATTCTTTGCCTCTCCCACATTTACGAGTGTGCATCTCATTATACATTCCCTCCTATTATTCCGACTTTAGGCCTGACCACTGGTGAATCATTTGTTTGGATGTATGCAAAAAAAAGATTTCCCAAATCAATCACAGATAGCTCTAGTGAACTCAAGTGTTCAGTGTCACGAGATTAATGATATATGTAGGAGTTCAAAATTAATAAAATGAGTATTGTGGTTGTCAATCATGGGTAGAATAGTGAATGTTGCACGTGTGTAAGTGATCACTTAACCGGACTATGACAGGTCATAAGCCGAGTAAATACTCGCAATTTAATTGAACCCAAAACTCCCAGGAGGTAGGACAAACGCGCTTACCACTACACCACGGAGGCGTACAAATAAGTTTGCAAATCTACCATTTAAAAAAAAATAGCTTATTTTGCGACGTATTTTTATGTTTTTCTCCAGCTCATATGAACTGAATCCATACTCATTTTCCTCTTGTTTGTTTATTTCTTTAACGTCTCGTGTCGCCGTATGTGTTGGTTACGCCGACTGATACGACGGTCACGCTTGTTACATTGTCAATATTTTGATTACACATTCGTTTCGGATAACGAGTCTCGCATACGCCACATGCAATTGCCGATATCGTATCAATATTTGGAAAGATTAACGTAGATATTCATTAATCGGTCTGCCTGTGTGTTTATTAACTTCCAAGAAATGTAAAATCACCTCTCGGTGTATGAGATAATCAAAGTATCGTTATATTTATTGCATTATTTGCATAAAATATTTTTTTTGTCTTTTTGGGCGTTTGTAGTTTGGGTTGAACAAAATTCGTGTTTAGCTACTGCGCTGCAGGTCCTGGGTTCGATTCACAGTGGAGTGAAAATATTCGTAATTTTTCCCTCTAATATCATTCTGGACTGGTTATTTGAAGCGCAGCACTGATTACCTTCATATAGTTAACGATCAAGGTAACACAACGTCGATACGATGCAGTGCCCTATGCCCCATTGGGTGCAAATAATAATAAAAATAAAAATTTAGTTTCTACGCACATACTTAAAGTATCACCACGTTTGATTATTGCAATGAGAATATTATATATATATATATATATATATATATATATATATATATATATATATATATATATATATATATATATATATATATATGTAATAAAATAACTAGGTACCTACCTATACATTTTATTAAGTACTTACAAAAAGTACCTACATAAAACAGTTCTACCACCAGATGCCGCATGCGTCGCTCAGAATAAAACAAAAGACTTCCGATAATATTATTAACTGTCAGAATCAGATAGATAGATAGATAGATAGATATAAAAATTATTATAAAGATAAATTAAGAATAAACTTTAATTACAAAGCAACACATTGTTTATTTTATTATTATACACCCACTTTACATATTATTTACACTTAATTTTCAAAAGGAAAATATTACCACGTTATAAAACGACAATTTTGTTAATTGGAAATGGATTATGAAACATTAGATGTATTAAAACAATTACTACAATATGTTCGGAGTGAGAGAGAAAAATTAGAAGATGATCAAAGAAAACGATTAGAAGATAATCAAAGAAGACGTGGAAATCTAAGAACTAGTGATAAAATTAAAGATAAAAGTCCATGTAAGATTTGTGAAAATTTAAATAAGGGAACTCGATATCACCCTGAAGCAACGTGCTGGTTTAAAACAAAGGAGGGTGATAAGATTAAAAATAAAAATGAAGATTTACAAATTACACAGAAACAGTGCTTGAAGAATGAAAATAAAAATAACGTGGAAAAAATTTCTACAAAATATAAAATAAAATATACTCCAGAAAAGAAGAATTTCGAAGCAGATTGTATGAGCAGGAATCCAGTATTAGAATCGAAGGAAAATGCAAATGAACAATTAAAAGTTGTAAATTTGGTTAAATTAGAAGATATTTTAAAAGATCAGAATAAAAATGAAGACATACAAATAACACAGAAACAGTGCTTGAAAAATGAAAATAAAAATAAAGTAGAAAAAACTTCTACGAAAGATAAAATAAAATATACTCCAGGAAAGAAAAATTTAGAAGTAGATTGTCTAAGCAGGAAACCAGTATTAAACTCGAATGAAAATGCAGATGAACAATTAAAAGTTGTAAATTTGGTTATATTAGAAGATACTCTAAGAGATCTGAATAAAAATGAAGGAATTCAAAAGAAAAAAAACAAATGGATTGAAAAAAACTGTGTCTACTTTAAAAGGGTCAAGAAAAAAAATACAAAAAAAAGAAAGAAAAAAAAGAACGGAAAAAAGAAAAAAAAAGAAAGAAAGAAAAAAAAACAAGAAAGAAAAAAAAGAAAGAAAAAAAGAAGGAAAAAAGAAAGAAAGAAAAAAAAAAAAAAAAAAACTTTATCATATCACTAAACTTATACCAGTCCCTTAACTACAAGAAGATGATCCGGAGGACTAGTGAAAATTTTACTATGAATTTTCTTCCCCAAGGGGGGAGATGTAATAAAATAACTAGGTACCTACCTATACATTTTATTAAGTACTTACAAAAAGTACCTACATAAAACAGTTCTACCACCAGATGCCGCATGCGTCGCTCAGAATAAAACAAAAGACTTCCGATAATATTATTAACTGTCAGAATCAGATAGATAGATAGATAGATAGATATAAAAATTATTATAAAGATAAATTAAGAATAAACTTTAATTACAAAGCAACACATTGTTTATTTTATTATTATACACCCACTTTACATATTATTTACACTTAATTTTCAAAAGGAAAATATTACTACGTTATATATATATATATATATATATATATATATATATATATATATATATATATATATATATATATATATATATATATATATATATATATATATATATATATATATATATATATATATATATATATATATATATATATATATATATATATATATATATATATATATATATATATATATATATATATATATATATATATATATATTTCATAATATAATTACAAGTACAACAAAATTATATTACATATATTAATACAAAAAAAGATCCCACAAAACCATCATGGCCTGTATGTGGGTATAGATAAACAAATTAAGATAATAATGTCTAACATAAAATCTTTGTGGAATAAATTAAACAGTTTAGGAGAAATATGAAAAATGAGTGTCTCTGCGCGAGTCTGGATTTGCAAAAAGGAATAGATATTTTGTTTTCTCAGTAAGACAAGACTAAGACGTCTCGGTTAAACAGACAATTTTTTTCTTGTTACATTTAGGCCAAATTTTAATGTTGGAAAGTGCCATATTGTTTCTGATACTGTTGTGCTCACCACCTACCATTTTCGGTATTGCAATGTTTAGTCTGTAGGTCCCTTGAGGTCAATGCGAATTACCGTTGTAGGTCTTGAACAGGTCGACACATCCGTATAGGTACTTCCCATGTTCGCATATTATACGCATTTTCGTAATTTTAGAGATTTGATTATAATAAAACAGCAAACTTGATTCCCTTTTTAAATCAGTATTACCGAAAGCAAGCGCGTCGATATCAAGCAGCAATGTCACTTCGCGACAAGTGTCCGAAGGCAATAAATATAATTTTGTTTGAGTTTTGTATTATTTATTTTTATCTCAATACAGTGTTCATATTCTCAAAAAAAAAGTTTTTTGATTAATTTTAAACCTATTTTTATATAACGGACTTTCGACTTTAACGGACACCCCCCAAATAGTCTGTTATATCGAGGTTTTACTGTATTTCAAAAAACTTATAATTTCATTGAATTGCGTTTATTCATTATTTATTGTAAATATTATTAAGGCACGTATAAACGTATAACCTCCAATGTCCACCTCTGTAGCGTAATGGTCAGCACGCTCGGCTACCGTTCTGGAGGTCTCGGGTTCGATTCCCAGGGAGGTCAAAATAAATATGCGTGATTTTCGCCATCATATTTATCTGATATCACACTGGACTGGTACAAGAAGCGCAGGGCTGATCACCTTGCCTTCATGCAATTAACGATCAAGATAACAGTGCGTTGCTACGATGCAGTGCCTTATGCACCATTGTGTGCGGATAAGGGTTTATAAAAATAATAAACGTATAAAACGTCGCTTCGATTACAATAATGGTATTTCCCAAAAGATTTCACTATGTGAGAGTTTGTTTGTTCACAAGAAGCTATTTCCAGTTGAGCAAATTTAACGAAAATAAATTAAACACAATATCATACTGAAATTAACATATAACCTAAATATGTATTATTTTGTTTGGTGAGTGCAGAATGGATGGGCAAATAAACACGCTCCGATAGGTCCAAATATAACTTTTGCAAGCGTTAGTTTTGAATTGGAGCAATAAATCGTAGAGGAATAAATATAGCTCATTTTGTAAAGAAAAGACTCGATAATGTACTTCATTGAGAAACAAAATAAAGCAAATCTTAAAAGATCCAACATTAATTTGAACAAATCTTCCTTTATTTGGCCAATAAAATATACAGTGCTTTAAGGCTGAGATCTCAAACATTCAAATTCAAAACGAAAACGGCCGCACTAGGGGCCGGACGTGTTTCCGCGCGAAATTAAATAAAATATAAACACATATTGGAATTTGACGTTTTTTTTAGAATATATATTATGAAAATATTTTGATAATTTTTTTTGTCAATCATGGGTAGAATGGTGAATGTTACACGGGTATAAAGTGATCACTCAATCAACCTATGGCAAGTCGTGAGCCCTGTAAACGCCCATCTTTATTATTAAAGTCATATTCTATTCTTCATCTATGTTGAGATTACGAAAATGTTTAATTTTATTATTGTACTGTTTTTTTTCTTCAATATTTTATATCAGGCATACAATATTTTTGTCCATAAAATTGTTAGGTGTAAAAATAAGCCACTGCGACATTTTGCAGAAAAACAGCGCAAAATAATTTGATGTGAGTTTTGTGACAAAAACATGATTTGGACCACTTCTCAAGCAATCAAACAATACATCAACCTACTTGCAAAAACAATACAAATGACACGACATAATAATGTGTTTCAACATGCTTTTTTCGTGACCTCGAACTGTTCTTGTAATTTGTAGGACAACGTATTGTATCCGTTTGTCGTCCTGTTTTTCGTCAGTTTTTGTCGCTTCGAACTTCGAAGAAAAGTGTTAAAGAATACTGTATAGTCTAAAAAAAACTCAAAATCTACATCTTCGATCATGATCTATCGCTTCGCTTCTCTGGATGGACCACTTTCCATGGATCGACATACCAAATTTATTATTCCTTAATTTTTTTATTCATTTAAAAAACTTTGTAAATACCATTATTTCTTAAAATATAATGTGACACTTGTTTCGATGCACTCAGCATTGTTTTCAAACAACCGTATGCGGAAAAAATCTATTTATTTTAATTTTTTAGATATGGTATCTATATAAGTATAAAGATATATCGCACCCCTAGATCAAAAGAGTATCAACTCAAAAAAACTGTTTTTTCAGGAGAGACGAAAAACGTATAGTGATGTTACATAAGGGGCTATGTTATAGAAGTTTCCTGTTTTCATTTATGAATGGACAATGGGTATTAAAGAATATTTACATTTAAACATTTCATACCAACTGACAAACCATCACGCCGCTTCCCCGAAGGGGTAGGCAGAGAGAATCGAATTATTTTAATCACCAAAAAGAACATATAATGCTATATTTTGAAGAATATTTAAGGTATTGACAAATCGGATAAATTGATATATGCGTCTTCGTTAGTAGAATCCTAATAAGTGATCTAAAAAAAATCATTATTTTTTATTTGATACAGTTTTGACCTATGTGTGCGATATATTTCAGAGATATAATTATACTGAATTGTAGGCGTCTTAAAACAGTCATCATAATTCTAGGGTCTCTGTTCAAATAATTATAATTCTGAAAAGAAAATCTTTACAATGAAAAAAATAAATTAAATAAAAACTTATTGTAATATTGTACATTGGTACCTTTGTTCGTTTCAATAAATTGTATATTTCTTAAGTTGTAAAATTTTCTTTAGCTAAAACGACTCTTTTTCAATTACCAACAAAAAATAAAGTATTTTCATTGAAATTATTTTATTATTTTGAGAAGAAATTGGACCCAATGGCTATAATGGCTTGATATAAGATTTTTCAAAGACATCTCCAAAATAGAAAGTCGATGGACCAGTTTTGCAGAATACTAGATATTGAGGCAAGATGTATTTTATGAGGTAAGGTATTCTATCCTACCTTATTGACGTAGGTTCGTGTAATGTTGACCTAACTGATTTTGTTAAACCTGTTTCCTAAAAGGCGTACATATCTAGTATCTAGGGGTCAAACCGCATAGTCGATTTGGCCTTCCTTTCATAAATAAACCACACATTTTTTTTAACAATACGTAACACAATATACATATTTTGAGAAAAAAATATGAAAAAAATATTCTTTGGTTATAGTTATTTTTCGAAATATTACGAATTTTTATAGTTAAGTAAAGAATATTGCTTAAGGCACAGTATTCCATGATAATCGCAACTTAATTTTTCTTAAACCCAGGTAACATTTGACGTTATTGTTTTTTTTTATTAAATTATTGTTTCTGCATTAAAAAAAATAAGCTCTTTAAAATAAATACATGCTTTTGAAAAGAAAAGAGTTATTGAAATATTAGTAGTTTTTTAGAATGTATTTTTTTTTTAAACTCCTTACTTTTCAATAACTATTTTATTTAAAAATCATGTGTTTATTTAGAAAAAAAACTATTTTTTTCAATATAAGGACGGTGTTATGAGTCAATAACGAAATTTGAAAATCAATTACGTCAAATGTCACCAAATTAAGTTGCAATTTATCGCATACTGGGCCTTAAATAGTAAAAGATTGTTTAATTATTTTATTTTATTATATTAGTCAAACCTATTAGTCACACCTCTTAATAAATATATGATTTAGCTGAGTAATTTGCGTTTTTTTTCGCCTATTTGATAATAACAGTCTGTGAAAACGCTTACTTTTTTCCTATAAAATATCGCAGTATTTTCTCGACGGATTCCTTATCCAACAGAAGGTGAATATACTCGTAGTTATAGTTATGAGTAATATCGTCGGTTTATCTTTGCGTTTAGTGCGACAGTACTCTTGTATGATTCGCGGGTTTATATAAACTCGCTTTCAGTCCACCATTTTTAATTGAATTCAAGGGGAAAATGTGTGAATAAGATATGTATTTTCTCATTTCCCAAATTCTATTTTTGCCCATAGCTACGTGACGAACGTAGTGTCTCCTTTTATAACTGTAAATTGACAAATTATTCATTCTTAGAATTGGTAGCTACCTACGTAAGTAAACATGTATTTCTTCTCTGTACGTTGAACTTTTTCTCGTATTAATCATCCAGTTTTTTTAAACTTCCTTACACATTATTTCATCATAATCACAAGTAACCATGTTTGTAACCAGTTCCCATTTTTAATGCATACTTTTGATAAGTTTCACGTTTTTAATTTCGCAGTCCGCCAGACGAATGTTTAGTTATTAAGGGTTAATACTGTAGTGATGAAGATGGCGCAATTGGAACCATTTCACATTTTCTGTGTAATTGAGTGAATTACTCTCCAAGTAGAGAGCCCCATGTGTTCATCTGTATCCCCCCCTAGATGGTCTAATGAGATTGTGCCAAAGCTGTTGCGTAAAACGAACCGTATTTTCACGTACTCGTCGATACGTTTTGAATGTCACGAGCTTGATTGAAAGGTCACGCTTATTTCATTTCGCGCGCGTTAGTTTACAATAACATTTTATGTTTACGCTCTGCTTTTGTTTCAAAACACAATATTATTTTCGTAATGCAATGACACTTAAAAAATATAAATATTAAATTAAACTTTTATATTATCCACTGACACTTCGTGATGGAATTGCATTTTTAATATATTATTAGATTTAAACCAATATTTTTAGCTTTTCCACTTTATTTTTATTTGACCAGCGACCGGGTTTCGTCGTTACAGACATGTCTGATGATGTCTGTAACGACGAAACCCGGTCGCTGGTCAAATAAAAATAAAGTGGAAAAGCTAAAAATATTGGTTTTAATCTAATAATATATTAAATTAAACACTTTTTTTAATGTTGAGGCCCAATATTCGATAAATCGCAACATATTTTTTTTCTATACCCAAGTAACATTTGGCGTAATTGGATTTTTTGCTTGAACACCGTTTTTATATTAAAAAAATAAAAGTTTATCCGAATTAAATATATGGATTTGAAAAGAAAAGAGTTATTGAACGATAAGAAGTTAAAAATAATAAATTTTTTTTTCAATATATTCTTTAAAAAAATCAAATACTAATAAATGTTCTAAAAAATTGTGCGCAGACAATACGTCTGGCTTCTCGCGCAGTCGCTTACTGAATTGCATGTTTGCGAGTACCCCCTTAAATGACTCAATCCTCTGTTCGGCTGTATAATGGTCGACTCGAATAGCTTTCTGAAATGTCGTGAGCGATAACAGTTCAGCGGCAGAACAACGTGTGGAGCTTAATATATGTGTATTTTATTTTATTTTTAAGCGTTTTGTAGTACAGTAAAACCTCGATATAATGGACTTCTATTTGACGGACAAAAAATCCGGTCTTATGTAATTATACGTGCTTAAATTCAAGTTTCGCCGCATGTAAATAATTTTTAGCGGTTTTTTTAATCACGTCATACGTCTAGCTCTAGAATTTTGGACAGAGCAACAACAGCACTGCCAAACATCAAGTTATCAGTGGTAAGATCACATCTCGACGATCTAATAACATTTATTGACGATTAGTCAGATAACGAAGTTCATCTACACATATTATACGCATTTTCCCAATTTTAGAGAGTTGATTATAAAAGCAATAGCAAACGTCAAAAGTGCAAACAAAAATTCACTTAGCAAGCGCTCGATAACAAACACCAACGTCGATTCAACGACGTGTGTCAGAAGACAATAAATAGAAATATATTTATGTTTTGCATTGTTTGTTTATATCTTAATACAGTGTTCACACTATATTTTCAGATTTTTAGCTTTAACTGACACCCCCTCCCCCCAATAAGTCCGTTATATCGAGGTTTTACTGTATTTACAAAATCGATTGCAGTGTACGGCGGCTCGGGCTAGCCGGGGACCAATATACTCGTAAAGTTCACGGTCGCCATTACGTCCCGCGTACACTTGGTTTTAATTTTTAAACCCATTGTGTGCGTATGGAAATTCAAACACCGGGCATGAGTAATGCGTAATTGCCTTGACTGGGTTGTCGTATTTTATTGGAATCGTTATCTGAGACCGGGAAAGCTCAAAGGGGATAAGTGCCAGCTAAGTCGTTTTAGAATTATTGAAAAAATACTCGTTTTTAAAATTAATAGTTAACAATCTTTAATAAAAAACGTTCTCTTTTGTTTAGTATGTCCGCCTCCGTAGTGTAATGGCCAGCACGCTCGGCTACCGTACTGGAGGTCCGGGGTTCGATTCCCAGGGAGGGTCAAATAAATATAAGTGATTTTTTCACTCTAATATTTATTCAATATTACCCTGGACTGGTATCTGAAGCGAAAGGCTGATCACCTTTCCTTCATGTTAATGATCAAGATAACACTGCATTTATATGATGCAGTGCCCTATGCACCATCGGGGTGCGGATAAGGGTTTGAATTTGTTTAGTAATCAGATGGTGCATTTAAATCGATACCCATTTCCGTCACTATTTATATTCAAATAAAACAAACTTTATGTTAACTTTACCCTTTTGTACGATAATCTAATAGCAACATACATCAGCCATATCGCTCACTCCTTTCAAGAACGTCATAAATCAAAATACTCGATTTTTCAGGAGAACGTTTTTCAAGTTTGAAAATATAATACAATGTATTAAAAATAAATATCAAGCCACTTACTGAAATTTTTACTGTGCAACATATCTTTTTAGGTAAAACATGAAGGTTTTTTTCCCATTTGAAAAATATTAAGTTTATTAAAAAAAATAATTAAACAATACCTTTTCTTCAAAATGCAAAAACAACACTTTCTGCCCTGTAGCGGGTAAATATTAAGTTAAAAATATGCCTTTTTTCTGGGATATAGTACATTTTCTGGGCATTCCGAAAATATGCACAACTGAAAATTGACGTTTTTTGATTTATGACGTTCTTGAAAGGAGTGAGCGATATAATATGTGAAATCTGTTTTGAACTTATAAATGTTATGTCATATAGTAGACATTAAATATAGACAATATATAAATATATATACACTGGGAAAACTTGGCATGATCAAGTATTTCAAATACTTAAAAGTGGTCAGGTCAGGAGTAGAAATGATTGGCGGTGTGTACGAGGAGATGCACGAATGTGAAAGAGGCGAAAATTGTTTTCAAAGACAATTAGTATGGTGTTCTATTCTCTTTGCACTATCCCTGCGGCACGCGATGGTTTGTTAGGCAGTTTATTCCCCTACTGCTGTTCATACATCTCTATTGTGAAAAAATTGCTAGACCCTCTGAAGCATCTTAAAAAATGATATTCTCAGTATGTTTTGACTTATTAAAAACGTTTATAGATTGATAATAATATGCTAATATTATTATCAATCTGTAAAAGAATTACAATTAACAAAAATGTAATTCTTTGGAGAGGTTTTGTAATTTTCCGTCAAAAGGAAATGTCTGCACATTTCAGGTTGGTTGCGAATTTTTCAATACCACCGCAAATTTAACCAAAATGGCATGCCTGTATCTCTGGCCGTTGTATAACTACAGTATTATTTGTCAAAATATTAATCCCCCACGAACACGTGAACACGTATAATGATTAATTTTGCCCAAGTCCTTTTTAACTCTCGAGACATTAAGGTTTGCACATTGTCTGCGCGTTGATCTCTTTTGTAAGGTCCTTTGGCCTTTCAACCCTATAGCGGTGAAGCGATCATTAAAACAAATATTTGCATAAAATGTTAGTTGACACACTTTAGATATATTTAGAGTATATTTTTTCCTGTTATTAACTGTATTATTTTGCCTACATCGCGATAATTCAATCATCACATTTAAGTGTATTAATATTGAGAGATTAGTTTTTTCAAATAGCCTCCGTGGTGTAATGGTTAGCGTGGTTAACTACCGTGGTGGAGGTCCCTAAAAAATCACTTATATTTATTTGACCCCACCCTCTGGGATCGAACCCGGAACCTCCAGCTCGGTAGCCGAGCGTGCTGAACATTACACTACGGAGGCGGACGAAAGTCGATTATACTATTATGTACATGTAGTAAAATACGGTTCGGAATCAATCGTTTCATGTCACATCGTATTAAAATATCAGAACGCATTTAAATACTTTTCAATAAAACTATAATATTAATAAAAGTACATTAATATACAGAACTTTATTGTGATTATTTTTTCCAACTATTACTTTTTGAGCAAGCATTCTCTAGAATAATTATAAATTCAGAATAGAACTCTATTATTTCAAGAGCTTAAGCTATTAAAAAATATACGTATGAGAACATATGTAGTTGGGTACGTAATTACTAACAAAAAAAAACTTCAAATCGTTGTATATTGAGATGACGACAACATATACTTGGGTTTACCCAGTATTTTTCTATGCGGCTAATTTAAAATTTAGTCAATTTAAATTTATATTAAAAATACTTCTTTACAAAAATATATACTTGTACAATAATATTTTTTTAACAGTATCATATGAGACACTAGATTATTTACCCTACGGATGATATGTCAAATATCCTTCTTTTTACATGGAAGAAGATGTTACTCAGCTCATCCCATTGCTAACGACCTGGCATTTGGCAGGCTTAAGCGATGGGCAGAACGGTGAACGTTACTTAAGTGTATAACGTGATTGACCATGCTAGCAAAATGTCAGGTCGTAAGTTCTGTAATGCTCAGACTACCATCTTCTTTCTTATAAAAAGAACGATAGATGTTTCATATCAAGTTGAGACACCTATAATAATATTTGTTGATTTGGCGTTTTATTTGTAGAACTCCATAATTTTGTATATTTTAAATATTAATAAATTAAACGCTGACTTTTAGGGTCTACTAAGTCGTGTATATATATATATATATATATATATATATATATATATATATATATATATATATATATATATATATATATATATATATATATATATATATATATATATATATATATATATATATATATATATATTTTTTTTTTTTTTTTTTAAACATTAAAAAAAAACGTGACAATTGTTTTGCCTGTTAGGGCATTATCAAACGTCTGAATAGTAATGACAGTAGTTTGATAATATCCTTAAAAGGTGAAACAATTGAAATATAACAAAATAAAATATATAGCTTAGTACAGCTGTCTAAACTTAAAACACACTTAGGGACAAGTTTTTTTTGCACTATGTAGAATTTACTTAATGTAAAAATACGTTTAAAAAAAATGTCCCGTACTGTGTTATAAGTTTGGACAGCCGAGTAGACCCTAAAAAACATTGTTTGAATATATCTATAATATTAACTATTTTTTATGGTACGAAAATTGAATGCTTCAAAACAAATTGTTGATAATCACCGTTACGTATCGTTGCTTTTGTTATGAAAACAGAAGATTATTTCTTTTACTGAATAGAAAATATTTGAAGGTGAATTCACACGTTTTACTATTTACTTTGGACGTGGATTTTTTCCTTACGGTATATCCATACCATAATTGTGATTACGGGGTATTGTTGCCATAAATTTAGCGTTATAGCACAAGATAATGTACTAAAGGCCAATGATTCCTAGTAAACCGAGTCCGTCGCGGTGTGACCGATCCACCTGTGAGATTCGCAGTGTGTTTCTCGAGCAGTTGCTCATCAATTTTTACCGTTCACGTTCGTAGCTCATTTGTTATAACGGATCTGTACCTGGAGGTGTCCGTCGCCAATTTCCTGGTTAGTGAACTCTTCGATAGATGGCACTTATTCGGCGTATAATACACATTCGTGCGAGCTGACTCATCTGGGCTCCCGGTGTGTTTACTGATTTATCATCAGTTCACCAATTGAACGCTTTCATTTTGTGATGTGTACGATTCAAAGGATCACGGCAAATGTCCGAAGCTTACACATACCGCTCACTCCTTTCAACAGCGTCATCAATAAAAAAACTTGATATTTCAGGAGATCGTTTTTCAAGTTGAAAAATATAATACAATGTAATTAAAATAAATATTAGGCCACTTATTGAACTTTTGTCTTTGCAACAGATCTTTTTAGGTAAAACCTGAATGTTTTTTCTCCATTTGAAAAATATTTAGTATATTTAAAAAAATAATTAAACAATATATTTTCTTCAAAATGCAAAAACAATACTTTCTGCCCTGTAGCGCGTAAATATTCAGTTAAAAATATGCCGCTTTTGCTGGGATATAGTACATTTTCTGGGCATTCTGAAAACATGCACAACTGAAAATTGACGATTTTTTATTTATGACGTTATTGAAATGAGTGAGCGTTACGCGAGGTTGGATCCATCGTTTTCTTTAATTCTTTTTTTGGAATACTGAAAAAAAATACTTGAAAATTACAGAGTAGGAGCCAAGCAAATTATTCAATCTATGGTGGCAAATTAAAATTTTTGGACGTACGCTTAAAATAAAAAACACTTAATTTACATTGCAAAAGTATTCTATAAATAAATAAACAAATATCACTGTTAATTTCAGGTTTTGTACTGTAATTTTTGGTAGAATGTCATTTCATATAATAAAATAGCATGTGTATAGTTTTTCCACTTTTATTTTACTTGACAAGTCGCCGAATTTTGTTTTTCTGTCATCAGTGTGACGATATCGCTAACGATGAAACCTGGTCACTGTTCAAATAAAATAATAATGGAAAAAAGTAATACATTTGTTTTATTGTATCAATATCACAATGTATGTTTTTGGTCAAATTCATAAAAATCAGAAAGTTTCGAACGAAAACGTTCGATTCACGAACGGAAGAATATCTGATACGTACTAGGGGCCTCGTAAATGACAGTCGATTAAAGATGACTCAATGGCCACTGAAGACCGTTGTCCAATAGTATTGTTCACCTTTATCACGATTCTGTCACCTTTGCGGTGTTTTTTTGTCAAACCCTTTTGGTCGCGGCTTTTTTTGACGATGCTCTCTATATACTTACTCGTTATTTTAAGCAGCCAATATATGTATGTTATTTTAAACAGCCAAAATAAATGTCCAATTCTTTATTAAAATCTTCTTCGTTTGATGGAATATTTATTCTGTACAAAATTATATGTATCCTTAAATGTAGGTTTTAAAATTATATTACATATTTATATAATTTTGATTAAGACATTTACGTATGTAATTCGTCTGCTTTGTGTTTGGGTAATAATTTTTTTTTGTTCTAATCAGGGAGTCTTCAGTTTCTAGCTAAGCACACTATTTGTTTCATAGTCCTTGATTTACGAGTGATAATTCACCGCATGAAAAGTTAGTCTTAGATAATTTGATTTGATAAGTGAGAAAAAATCTGCTTTGATTCCATCTCTTGGCTGTTGCTTTTTTGTTGATAATCTTGTATAATACGGCGATTTTATTTTTCGCGTTTTTCTCATGTTTTCGTCCTATTGAATAACGAATCTAAAAGTTATCCGAGTAGAGAGAAAACCTCATCCGAATTATATGTAACTTTCTTTATCTGAAATGTTCGTATTATGCCTCGAGTTTTCAAACAATGTCCGAAACTAAAACTGGTCTTTGAAACTGAAACTATGCAATAAAACTGTGCCCACGCGATTTATCATGCTTTATTGTTTCTGTGCCTTATTCGTATTCTTATTATTACCAAAGGGTTGTTAAATTTTGAAGTCAAATAATAACATCGTTTTTATATAGGTCGCATGTTTTAACATGCTGGTTTAAAAATATCTGAAAAAGCAAAAAGGAGCGCCCTTTCCAAATTGCACATATGTCGTTACAGCTGTTGATAGTGGGTTATGTAATTATTTATCTTATTGATTTAAAAAGTATTTGGCAGACATTTTATTACACCGGTTTATTAGGATGTGCGCGTCTATATTGACCCCAATATTTATCATGAATATAAATAAGTAGATAATAAGATCCTTCTAATCGAGAGTATGCCTCCTAGCCACCTCCTCCAGTTCATGTGCTCCTGGATAGAGGGATTACATATGGATGTTACAGATTTAACTACGTAGTGTAGATAGATAAATTTAACGATAGTAGTGCCTTTTATTTTTGATGACACCAAAAAACAGCTTTTTTATCTGTATTGTCAGAAAGTTAAAGCTACTGTATATTTTTTGTTTGTTTATTTAATAGATTTATATTATCCACTGACACTTCGTGATGGAATTGCATTTTAATATATTATTAGATGAAAACCAATATTTTTAGCTTTTCCACTTTATTTTTATTTGACCAGCGACCGGGTTTCGTCGTTACCGACATCATCAGACCAGTCTGATGATGTTGGTAAAGACGAAACCCGGTCGCTGGTCAAATAAAAATAAAGTGGAAAAGCTGAAAATATTGGTTTTAATCTAATAATATATTTGTTTATTATTATTATTTTAAATAGAAGCAATATTAAAGTAAGATTGATTATCGTTTTGGCTTTCGCTTTGTGGTAAAACATGATTAAATTATAAATAAAACACTTGTTTTTTACTATTTGAGTATTATATTGTTTCGACTAGTTTCGCATGATTCCATCTACGGGTTTGAATATACGTTTATATTCAAACCCGTAGATGGAAGCACCTGTAGCTTCCGAAACTATGCAAAACAATTTAATACTCGAGTGGTAGAAAAACAAGTGCTTTATTTATAATTTAAACTTAAAGTTATGAACCTACACTACGCAGTTAAAACATTATTTAGTACGTAGTCCTAACTATGGGTTGAGCAATCGACCGCATCGTTATACATTTTTGTATATTCATTATCTCATATATACTTTTTATAACATGGGATGTGATATTCATTTTCATAATAGTTATGAAATCATAATTTACTTCAAGGTTAATAATATTAAACCCGCCAGCCTAGTCCGACACCTGTCAAGTTATCGATCTTTAGTCGTGTTATTTACGATAACAATACATCAATCTATTCCGCTGTTTTATGTTTGCATAAGAGATAAGAGTAAAGGCAATATTTAAAGAAAAATAACCTTTCACGTGTTCTTGTAAGAAATATTAAATTGGTCATAAATATTTATTTATTTATTTTTCAATTTTAATTTCCATTTCTCATTTTAGGACATGGAATTAAGGTTAAAAAGACTCGAACACAAATAAGAATGTTTAAAAAATATATATATAAAAAAAATTAATCAAAAATAATGCAGGGCAAAACGAAAAATATAAAATAATAAATTGTTAATATGCATATTCTTTATTTTTTTATTTATTTGGGTTAAATAAATATATTAAAAAAACATGAGGTATGAAACGTGTTTAAAAGAAATAAAAGAGAAAATATAACTAATCACTAACACATATCTTTCCATATAATATTTTTTCAGTTCTTTTATTTTGGATCCCTGACTGGGTTCTATTTAATATAAGTACATATCGCTCACTCCTTTCAAGAACGTCATAAATCAAAAATCGTCCATTTTCAGTTGTGCATGTTTTCGGAATGCCCAGAAAATGTACTATATCCCACCAAAAGAGGCATATTTTTAACTTAATATTTACCCACTACAGGGCAAAGACTATTGTTTTTGCATTTTGAAGAAAAGATATTGTTTAATTATTTTTTAAAATATATTAAATAATTTTCAAATGGAGAAAAAACCTTCAGGTTTTACTGCAAATAATATGTTGCACAGTAAAAAGTTTAAAAAGGGCTTGATATTTATTTTTAATACATTCTATTATATTTTTAAACTTTAAAAACGTTCTCCTGAAAAATCAAGTATTTTGATTAATGACGTTCTTGAAAGGAGTGAGCGATATATCAGGCAGCTAATAACGATTTTATCAAGTCCTTCGCGTTCATATAAATAATGAAATTTCTTAGTGGGTGTTTATTTTACTATATATTCTCATTTATATATGCAGGAACGTATGTATTTAATTAAATAATAGCTTTATACTTAATCCACTTAGGTTCAACTTTCAACCTTTAGAAACATAACGTGATTTTTAGCGAACTTAAGCGGTAAGAGCGCGTGACTCAATTATGTTGCCACTAACTTTATTTTCTCCTTCATAACTTTATTATCTTTCTATCTGACACGTCATGAAAATTAAATAATGCTTTTATCTTTTTATGTTGTCTTTACGACAAGGCTATGTCTTTCTGTGTCATCGTTTTTAATTTCGGATCAATTGTTCCTTTGTGATCGTACTAATAATTACAATAAAGTATAATTTTTTGTCCATAGGTATTAATTAATTCTCTACTTTACACTGCCATAAACACTTTTTTTTATTTTGATAATTCTTCATATAATTTTTCTGTAAATCCAAACAAAAGTAAGGTGTCTTGTGCATTTGGGAAGACGATTCGCTGGCGTTTTGCTCTTCCGGAATTTCGAAAGCATAAACTACCAAAATACGTTCGTTTTATTTTTGTCAGAAAAAAAACGTGTTTTGAATTTGAATGACCTAATTAATCAATATGAAAATCCAAAATGTGTATGCATCTTTATAAAACTAGTCTAAGCGTTGTGACGTTTGTTATTACTACTTCTTTCATAGTCCTTACCTATTTACTATTGTAGAAACTGTTCCTTTAATTAATATTATTGTTACTATTTTCTTGAGGTGCATATCGACCCTTTCCAGGCAAAATATCGTTATCGCTAGCTAAGTTTAGGTCACTTTGTTGTATTAAATTTGTTCAAAGAAAGAAACGCATCAAACGGAAAAACCTACTTTGGAGTGTCCTTGGACCGCTTCAAGTGTAATTTTTTTCAGAAGATGCTCATTTTAATTTTGATGAGATTCCTTAGAATTGAAACGATATTTACGTAACTGGCGTTTACAATGTTTTCTCGGTAGAAGATTGATATGCAAAACATTTTTGTATAACAGAGTAAAGTCAGAATATACAAGACATGCGTAAGACCAATCATGACGTATGCTTTGGAGACAAGAGCCGACACCACCAGAACCAAAACGTACTCAGAACATCGAAAATGAAAGTCTTAAGGGCTATCACAAGGAGGACGCTTAGAGATAGAATTCGTAACGAAGATATTAGGTGGACCCGTGAGATCGAAGATATCGTACGATGGAGTAGAGAAAATAGAAGATTTTTGAAGAGACCATTTCAATAGGATGGATCCCATACATTGCGGCTAGCGATGTACCACCGGGTCACCGCCTCCCCGGAAGACCACCAAAGAGATGGAAAGATAGCTGGGCGTCAACATGACAGGAGGAGTCGCTTTCTTGAAAACAAAAACATCCTCAGATCTAATACAAAAAAAGAAGAAGATTTTTGCCAAACATATTATAAATGTACTTCATTTTAAACAAAGTATAACAACATTTTTAGTGTGTCCAAATACAAAAAAAAAACTTCTTGTTTTGGACACACTCAAAATGTTGTGAATAAATTAACTGGTCTAATTATAAGCTAAAATAACAAAAATGAAAATGATATTTTCTGGCGTAATATTATAATCCAGGATTCGGATCTCACATACTAATAAAAGAGTTTCTGCTCAGTAAAAAAGCTTCTTTTCATCTCACCAATAGATGTCTCTAGTGAAGTTCTAATGATTCAAGAACAACATTCCGAAATTAGTTCATATATATAGAACTTGGTGAATGTTACACGTGTGTAAAGTGATCACTTAAACCAGCCTATGATGGTCGACAGCCCCGTAAATGCCCAGACTTCCATATTCTTCTTCATCTTTGATGATATATCAAAAAATAAAGTGTAACAATGTGTACTTCAAGGAATGTATACAGAGTAACATGCTTTAGAAATAACAAGGCGCTAGGATCGTGATCGACCTGTTGGCCGTACGACACAAAGTGGTCTATATCGACCCCCAGGGGTCTATGACAACTTGCAAGGGGTCTATATTTTAATTTGAATTTAAAATATAAATGTATAAAACCTAACATGTGTGGTTTAAAGTGAGTAACACTACATATACCGGCTGTCAAAAATACATTTTAAGTTCATGAATTTGATAAAAATCAATATCAGGTAAGGCAAGGGGTCTACGAGATAAAAGAGTTTGGGAACCTCTGGTTTAGAGTATAAGTGCATAAGCGCATTACATGTGTTACTTATTTAATTTCCCAAGTGCAGTAACCTTACTGAATGAACCCTTCTGCAGTACCAACTCCACTGCATGTACGCTTAATTGAATTGATTAGAACGGCGACGCGACAACCGACGGATGATGACCCGCACGCGACAGTGTACCGGGGCATTAAGCTAGCGTTTGTGTGAACTTTTTGCGATATCTTCGAGTGGCCTGTAATTTGCGCAAGATGATACAAACGACGTGTGACCGGGAGGTCGTGGAGATCCGCAAACGTAAAGAAGCGGTTCCTAATTAACCGATTGTTACTGTAACACGTAGTTAGGACTCCTGTAGCAGGGGGGTTCAAATTATAAGCTTAAAGGTGTTATTTAATGATACATATAGCAACATTTTTATATAGTTAAACCCCTATAACGTTGAGATAGGTACCGCGTTATCGGAGAAAAAGTTATAGTGGTTTAATGTTTTAAATTGTATTTTTATGAACCTTATCACACAAAAAAACTAGTTTTTACTGTTATCCCAACAAAGACGAAGAATATAGAAGTCTGAGTATTAACAGGTCTTACTACCTATCATCGGCTGGCTTTAGTGATCTCATACGCATAAAAAATACATATTTTATATTTTTTTTATTCTGAGCCCTATTCTATATCCAAAGTTAGTTTTGCGATCTTATTTTGGTATATGATAATTATTTATACTTTTTTTCGCATCGCTGGCTTTAGTGATCTCATACGCATAAAAAATACATATTTTATGATTTTTAATTTTTTTATTCTGAGCCCTATTCTGTATCCAAAATAAGTTTTGCGATCTTATTTTGTCTCATGATTATTATTTATACTTCTTTTCGCATCGAAAGGTATTTTTTAGATGTTTGGAGCTAGTATCCTCATTTATTTATATCGTGTGGTTTTAAATCCGCTAATCGGCCGTTTCACGGGGTTTCCACGTGGTTATCTAGGGGGCGATGACTTCTAAACACCATACGATGTATGGTTGGGTAATTACCATTGTATGAACTTAGACACTCGGCTATTTAGAGCTAGAGAGGCTTGAAGAGGTAATAATTCAAATAACACAACGTGTATATGTGATGATAATACCAGCATTGAACTTCACCATCGCACTATACTATTATTTAAAAAAGATTTGTTTGAAAATAAGGATATGTTATTTTTACTTAGGGAAGAATTTTCTATTATAATTATAATACCTATATATGTATGTGCATACGAGTATTTGTATGTATTTATGTTTATTTGTGTATACATACATGTATATTATACATCTTTAAGCTGTCCGCCTCCGTAGTGTAATGGTCAGTACGCTCGGTTACCGTTATGGAGGTCCCGGGCTCGATTCCCAAGGGGGGGTAAAATAAATATAAGTGATTTTTTCACTGTAATATTTATTCAATATTACCCTGGACTGGTACCTGAAGCGGAAAGCTGATCACCCTTACTTCATGTGTAAACGATCAAGATAACACTGTGTTTATATGACGCAGTGCCCTATGCACCATCGGGGTGCGGGTAAGGGAATAAAAAAAAGGATATGTAACTGCTACTTAGCGAAGAATTTTCTATTATACTTAAGTAATACCTATATATGTATGTAAATCCGAGTATTTGTATGTATTTATGTTTATTTGTGTATACATACATGTATATTATACATGAATACATACACGGACGTGCCTTCCATATACGCAGAAAAGCAGTGCCTATCCTAACTTCCCGCGTGACATGTAAAAACACAACCAGTATATACTTGACCTTACTAAGTAGTATTAGCTACATTACTACTTACCTCTACTGCCTACCCTAATAAGTAGTACCTAGCTTACCTTACTTCCTACCTCTACTGCCTATCCTAATTAATTCTCTGTGCACCCCACTGGATACATACATGGTTATATTTAAGGTAACAATATTTTTTATCGACTACATTTTAATTTGATTTCATTAATGTAGATCAAACATTTTATTTATATTTTTATTATGATCGATAAAAACCTAAAAAGATATTTTAATTTTTAATATCACTTCGGAAATACAAATGTTTCTTAAAATGTATTGTTACGCGTGTTTCGATGCATTCCGCATCATCTTCAAACTTAAAAAAAGTGAAATTGAAATTATATAAAAAAGTACTTAATGATATTGTAATAGAATATTTAATACAATTCGCTCACTCCTTTCAAGAACGTCATAAATCAAAAAACTTGATTTTTCAGGAGAACGTTTTTAAAGTTTAAAAATATAATACAATGTGTTAAAAATAAATATCAAGCCACTTACTGAACTTTTTACTGTGCATCAGATCTTTTTAAGTAAAACCTGATGGTTTTTTCTCCATTTGAAAAATATTTAGTTTATTTAAAAAAATAATTAAACAATACCTTTTCTTCAAAATGCAAAAACAACACTTTCTGCCCTGGAGCGGGTAAATATTAAGTTAAAAATATGCCTCTTTTGCTGGGATATAGTACATTTTCTGGGCATTCCGAAAACATGCACAACTGAAAATTGACGAGTTTTAATTTATGACGTTCTTGAAAGGAGTGAGCGAATTGTGTTACTGTCGTTTTTTTACTACACTATCTTGTCTATTATTAACTGACATTTTCAATGGAAGATTACGATTGTTTTTTTTTCGACTCTAATACTTCTTGTTTTGTTGTGTTTTTACGTTTCGAATTAATTCCGAAGTGCACCTGTGCAAATGGTGTTATTTGTACGTCTTCATCGCATTCATTATCAGCGCAATAGGCAAGCGCTCATACAATTTGACCTGATTTCTGGACGCTCTTTTAAACAAACTTCTACACGTTTTTCTTCTTTCTATTGCATCAGTCCAGAATGCACTCGTGGTCCGTCTGTGCCTTATTGATTATGTCTTAATTTATTATTAGATTAAAACCAATATTTTTAGCTTTTCCACTTTTTTATTTGACCAGCGACCGGGTTTCGTCGTTACCGACATCATCAGACCGACATCATCACCAGTCTGATGATGTCGGTAACGACGAAACCCGGTCGCTGGTCAAATAAAAAAGTGGAAAAGCTAAAAATATTGGTTTTAATCTAATAATAAATTAAAAATGCAATTCCATCACGAAGTGTCAGTGGATAATATAAATTGATTATGTCTTATTCATAATACACATATCGTAGTCATACAGGAGAAAATGACCAAAATGACAAAAGTGCATTTTTAACAAAAACGTCATCATTGACTATTTGATATCTTACTAGCTTAATATTGCCCTGAAAAAATCCAAAAGGATTTTAACTTGGAAGTATAATATATTGACTTGTTAAAACTGACTAACTGCATTGATGTTAATTTTGTTGCCAAGCAAAAGTGACTTAAATGGCCTTCCCAAACATTTTACGTTTTGTTAGTTGGTCACTTTCTCCTGTACGACTACGATATATACATACATATATATATATATATATATATATATATATATATATATATATATATATATATATATATATATATATATATATATATATATATATATATATATATATATATATATATATATATATATATATATATATATATATATATATATATATATATATATAGAAACAAAAATGATATGTAAACCTTGTACATAATAAGCAAGGTAAGTAATAAATGCAATTCCCATCCAAAAAAAATAAAATGGGCAGAATGGTGAACGTTACACAAGTGTATAAAGTGATCGCTTAAGCCAGCCAAATGCAAGATCGTAAGCCCTGAAATGCTTAGACTTTTATATACATATTACACATCGAGTTGAGACAAGGATGTGTGGAAGTGAAGCATAGAGTTGGAAAAATAATGATGAAAGTTGACTGATTGCAGTCGAAACGCGATCTCTCAGACGAATGTGCGACAAAAAGATGCATGAAAGATGTTCGAATGGAGAAACAAGGAAAGAATGCAATGTTGAGATAAGCACTATCGATAAATTAGGACAGACATGTGGGACATCAGGAGGTTTAAGAGAATATGTATTTATATATTACACTATACTTTATATACATGTAACGTATAACGTATACTTTTTATACATGAAAATTATTTTCCATTGGAATTTTCTCATAATTGAGGCATTGTATTGATTGTAGAATCACTATAAAAGGGGTTTGTACTTACTTGTGTCGCAATTTTTATTAGCGTCGATAAAATACAAGAATCCGATCAAACTTTAAAAACCAATTACCTGTTTACGTCTACATAAATGCTGTAATATGCTCAAGTCCAAGAATCCTTGAATGTATCGATTTGTGCTCTTTCTGCCCATACGAAATTGAGTTTAAAGCGATTCCAAAAAACTTTCAGCAATCAATTTCATATTCCAAAGGTGTGTTTTATTTTTAAATTTAATTTGAAACTTAACGTGTTTGGCATTCACACCTGCTTTATTTTGTATGCACGTTAAGCTAGAACGAGTAATAAAATATACGTAAATACCCTCTCTCTCTTTCACTCTCTCTGAAAAAAAAATATTTTTGTGTAAATATCAGACCGTAACAATTTCATTTGAATCTACATTTGACCTGATGAATCTATATATGTATGTACATCCGATGAAGGAATGATTATTCTGGAACCGGCACAGTCACAAATCAGAGTTTTTTAAAGTGGTATTACACAATATGAACGACGAATGATAAGGAGAGTGATAATCAAATATTATACTATAAAATCACCATTATTTATTTTGAGCCTCTTGGGAATCGATCCCGGGACCTCCAGCATACTACCACTACGCTATGGAGGCGGACAAATGGAATCATGTTTGTTCTATGTAAAGTGTGTTAATTGTGTGCTTAGCTGGGAGATGCTTTCTTCTATTATGTGTTACTTACTTACTTATCTACTATAGATTTTATAATTCTGCTAAGCAAAAAAAAAAGATAATTTGCACGTGAGTTTACTGAATTAATTATTTTTTATTTAAAAATTATTTTTCATGAAACGGAAAACCCCTTTTCCACCATCATTATAACATTCTTAATTGGCAGCTCGCACATGTCTGGAATGTCTTTGTTTTACAAAGTTGAATAAACGGTGTAAAAATTATTCACCAGCGAAACCTGCAGTTTTATAAACACCGGGAGCAGATGTTATCCATTTAATTTTAATTAAAAAGCTCGCTAAAATATTGCCGTGTAATATTATACGGTGGGCTATTATAAATACCGGCATTAATCTTTCAAATTCGAATTGGATAAAGGTTGGTAAGTTATATAAGTAAATATTCATGTATGCTGAATAATAATAATTATTCCGCCTACGTAGTGTAATGGTCAGCACTCTCGGCTACCGTTCTGGAGGTCCCGGGTTCGATTCCCAAGGGGGGTAAAATAAATATAAGTGATTTTTTCACTGTAATATTTATTCATTATTATTACCCTGGACTGGTACCTGAAGCGGAGGGCTGATCACCTTTCCTTCATGTGTAAACGATCAAGATAACACTGCGTTTATATGACGCAGTGCCGTATGCATCATTGGGGTGCGGATAAGGGTTTTTTTTAATAATTATTATTACTATAAATAGTGTTCCTCCCCACGAATATGATCCACACTCCAGATGAGATATTTGTCGAAAATATAAAAATATACATTATAAACGTAACATCTTCTTAGCAAAGAAAATGATTATACTTAGAATATTTATATAATTATTACCCCCGAAAAACCTGAAATATTGTTTACATCTACATATCGTAGTCATACAGGAGAAAGTGACATTTTTTACAAAAATGTAATCATTGGCTATTTGATATCTTACTGAAAAAATCCCAAATGATTTTAAACTTGGAAGTATAATATATTGACTTGGTAAAAATGACTAACTGCACTGATGTTTATTTTCTTGCCAAGCAAAAGTGACTTAAATGGCCCTCCTGAATATTTTACGTTTTGTTCGTTGGTCTCTTTCTCCTGTACGACTACGATATATTGGTTCAACTTATGTATTCATTCAATTGTACATAGGAAATATGTAGGCACTACTGGCGTTACAACAATAACCAATGAATCGAAAATGCTAAGTTAAATTATTTCATTTTTTAAAATTATTCATATATAATTAAAACTAAATTTGTTGTTTTTTTTCATTTTATTATTTTATCATAAAGTACAGAACATGTAATATATTTTGCACATATTGGCTACGACCGTTAGTAAAGGGAAAAAATTATGCCATACTCGTACGTGTAAAGTCTTAACAATTCAAGATTTGAAATAGTCAATTATTTCATTCTCTGAATTTGATTTTCTTGCTTATTTTCATTGAAATAGTATTTTTTCTCTTATCTTGTTTTTCCAGCTATTTCTACAATTTAAAACTATCACTATTACGCAATAAATCCATATAATTGTTATTATATATATATATATATATATATATATATATATATATATATATATATATATATATATATATATATATATATATATATATGTGTGTATTTAAAATAAGAGTTTTTATTGCAATAAATCAGTCATACATTTCAAAGCCTAGTTAATGTAGGCTAGCAAGTCGATTTAAAAAGAAATAATTCAAAAAAAGTATTATAATATATTAAATAATGTCATAAGTGCACGCAAATGCGATAATTTCGTGAAATATGATATTATACTCAGAATTATAAGAAAATATTCCTTTAATTATCGCCAAAAATTGTAGTTAAATATTTACATGATGATTCAGATGACTTTTAAATAACCAACCGTTTACATAATACTATGTAAATACGTGAATGTACGTAATAACGCTTGATTCTCGTTTCCGGAAATAAAGTTAGCTATTTTCGTTTCTCCATTTCCTCCGCGCTTCAAAGGTGATGTTTTCTGTTATTTAGTTAGCAACATCCGTATTGCGCGGGTATAAGGTTGCTGATCACTTCCGACGACGCCCGAAGTACTTCCGGTGTACTTGTTTTAGTGCTGTGGGGATATCGGAGTACACAAACAGGGGTTGCTACAGGATTTCCTCTGGGGCAATATGAATAACCACTGACTAACAATGATGTTGGATCGTGTATAAGTATGCATATGTTATTTGTTTATTTTTAAATCCTGTCGAAAATTAGTAAATTCTACCAAAGTATTTTTTTTGGTAGGAACATGTTTAAAACTAATTATATCGTGAATGGTTCGATGTGGACGATTTAAAAATATAACACTCTCCTCATCATTCATCGTTCACTTTTTGTAATACCACTTTAAAAACACTAATTCGTGACTACCGGTTTCGGAATAATCACTCCATTATCAGGTAAAATTAAACACTTGAATAATCCACTTAATCGAGTTTTATTTTTATTTACGACTAGTTTCGAAAACGACAATTGTTTTCATCTTCTGGTACAAATTAAAACTTACTTATTTATTTAACTATGTTTTAATTTGTACCAGAAGATGAAAATAATTGTCGTTTTCGAAACTAATAATAATAAAACCCTTATCCGCACCCCAATGGTGCATAGGGCACTGCTTCATATGAACACAGTGTTATCTTGATCGTTTACACACTAAGGAAAGGTGATAAGCCCTCCGCTTCAGGTACCAGTCCAGGGTAATATTGAATAAATATTACAGTGAAAAAATCACTTATATTTATTTGACCCCCCTGGGAATCGAACCCGGGACCTCCAGAACGGTAGCCGAGCGTGCTGACCATTACACTACAGAGGCGGACTATACCCGTTTAAATTTATATACCCGTTGATTTATTTATTTTATTACCATACCACAAAGTTATCAATACTTTTTAAATACAAAAAATGTATATTTTTTTATTTATTTCCAACAACAATATGTTTTTTGGCAGTTTCACGCCTATCACAATATTTAGCCTATGTATAATATTTCTGTTTTCTTTGTTTTGAACGTATAAACATGATATGCATGTACTTTGTAATAACTAGAGTTGGGAATGCGGCGGAGCTATGCTGTTATGTTATCACTTTTAATCGATTTTTGTTTTGAAAATATATCATAAGAAATAGCAAATATTATTTATTTAATTAACACAAAAATATGCATAAGTACGTAAAAATTCAAAATATGCATATACATATTTGAAAAAATGAATTTAATGTAAACAAAACTTTTTTCCTGGTTCCAACCCTAAAGTGTGGAAGTGAAGCGTGGAATTTGCAAAAGAGGGAGAAAGTAGGCAGAAAGCAGTCGAAATGCGATCTCTCAGATGAATGTGTGGCAAAGCGATGTGCAATAGATGTTTGAATAGTGAAATAAGAAAGGAATGCAAGGCATTATCGATAAAAGTAAGAAAGCTGTGTTGAGATGATTTGGGCATATGGAGCGAATGAGTGAAGTAAGAAAAGTTATTAGGCGAATATAATTCGAAATAGTAGCGGAGGAAGACCGAGGAAAACTTGAAATGATCGAGTATTTCTAATACTTGAAAGTGGTCAGGTCAGATGTCGGAATTATCGGAGGGTATGTACAAGGAGATTCATGTATGTTATGTGAAAGAAACAGATTGTTTGTAAAAAAATTCTCCGCCTACCCCTTCCTGTGATGTTTAACTAAGTTATTTTTTTAATATCCGCGTTGCGATTGTTATCACTCGTTCCAGGAAAAGTGTTTTATGGATGAGTAAGGTCATTGCCGGGGTCCACTTAGCATTATTAGTTCAGGGAAGTCAAGTCTAGTCACTGCCCGGACATGCTTCATACCAACTCCTGGAAATAACGAACTATTTACCCCTTCCAATCCAGGGGTGGCAGACGGAGGCAATGCCCGAGCGAAATGCATCCTTGAATCCTTTTTGTTAAACTTTTTGGCCGAGCATCCGAGTGACTTAATACGTTGCCAATTTCAGCGGCTCTTTGTACAGGTTCGACGAACTTAGTATGGAAGTTCGCAGGCGTTAAACTTTCAATTTTTGGGTAATATATCCTATAATAATTGCTTATGAATGTTAAGATAAGCTTACCTTAACATTATTTTATTAAAATTAAACACTTGAAATATATTTTTATTCGTTAGTTTTAATTTGTACCAGAAGATGAAAACAATTGTCGTTTTCGAAACTAGTCGTAAATAAAATAAAACTCGATTAAGTGGCATATTCAAGTGTTTAATTTTAATAAAATAATCACGTCATTCCACAAAGTTAATGCCGAATCAATAAATAATATATCTTAACATTCATAGAAATCCACATTACCCACCGAAATACCCACCATTATATGTACTCCTAGACCTAATAATAGCAATTATTGTTAGTATATAAGGACATTTTGTAAATATTTTTAGTCAGTGTTTGATAATGTCCTAAGAAGACGAAACGCGTCACGTATTAATATATACATAAAGAAATGTAGAATTCAATTGAAAAAACCGTGTTTTATTTTGGATATATTACCCAACAATTCAATATGGAATTCTTCCAACTGTCTGCAGCTACAATAAATAAGTTAAACCTTCATCTTTTCTGATCTTTTATCTTTTGTAATATTAAAATGAACCGGTTGTTTGTATGTTTGTATTTACATTTATGTTGAAAAGAAAAAAAAATAAGGGACGCTTCAGTATGAAAAAAGAAATGAATAATCATCAGGTATTTGCATCAGGTTCACTTTGGTATTAAGGATTTCGGGCATATATTTATTCAACGTTTATGATGAAATATATGTGAAAATACAATACATGTACAATATATCAACTAATCTTTTGACATTTTACACCCAATATTTCTGTGATAAGGTTGAAATCATAAACCTTTTTTAAATTTTATTATTTCTACCATACTTAGTAAAATGAGTAATTTATACAGTTTCTATTTACTTATGAAATGCTATCTCTCAGTAATTTATACAGTTTCTATTTACTTACGAAATGCGATCTCTCAGAAGAATGTGCGACAAATCGATGTATGATAGATGTGTGAATAGTAAAATAAGGAAGGAATGCAAAGCTGAGATAAGCATTATTGATCAAATTAAGAAAGGTGTGTTGAGATTGTTTGGACATGTAGAACGAATGAGTGAGGAAAGAACGGTAAAACAAATTTATGAGGCGAATGTTACTGGGAAAAGAAGCAGAGGAAGACCGAGAAAAACATGGCACGATCAGGTATGTCAAATACTTGAAAGTGGTCAGGTTAGGAGTCGTAACAATCGGCGGGTATGTATGAGGAGATGCATGAACGTGGAAGAGGCGAAGAATATTTGCAAGGACAGAGTGGTGTGGCGCTCTATTCTCTCCGCCTACCCCTGCGGGGAAACGGCGTGATGGTTAGTTAGTTAGTTAGTTAGCTATTTACTTATAGATTTCTTCGCCGATTGCATGATATAATTTTGCATTTTTCTGGCATTTTGGTGCACAAAAATTAGTCATTCATTTAAATTTAAATTATTCAATTAATTCATTTCCGCTCCATATGTGGAGCATATGTAATTGACAAACTGTTTCCAGGATCTTCTGCGGCTGCTAGATCTTTTGCATCCTATCATGTCTGGTAAAATTAGACGAGCTGTCGTCAATGGTCGTTCTAAGCGCTGGGGGAACCTGATGCCTTGTAAAAGAGCCAAGCTTGATCAAGGCGTGTAGAGTAGCCAATTCAATCGCCTTTTCTTGGCATCAGTTGTGACCATAGGTTGTTGCGTCCTACGCCTTATTTCCTCGTTTCTTACAAAGTCAATCCACCGTATGCGCAAAATTCCTTATTCACACCTATTTTAAAAACTGATTATACGGCTACTCTGGGCCTTTTAAGGTGCCATGTCTCACAGTCATATAAGAGCGGAATAATGCAGACATTATATAGGCGGCATTTGGTCTTTATCGTGGATAAATCCGATCTCTAAACAGCCTTCATGCTGTTGGTTGCGATGCCTGCAGGTCCTTAACACACACCCAATTCTTTTTTAATACGTATACTACCATTTCTGTTATGTACACCCCTGAGTAGGTATTTGAATCTCACGACCCTTTCGACTGACCCCTCATTCAATGTCTAATGTTATTGATATTATTGTTATCGATCAATATATCGGTATTGATTATTTTAAAATGTCTTTATCCCGGGATGGATGTGACATTTTAGTCAGATAGTACTTATTTTGATAAACGTCTGTTCAATGAAGATTTTATGGTGTTCTTTCTGTCGGTCAAATTTTGCCGGGCATCAAAATAAAATTGTACGAACTTTGACGATTATAATAAAGAACTTTATGATGACTAAACTAAACTGAAAAGTAAGCTTCGAACTTAATTAATTAAAAATTTGTTTATCTGCTTTAAACTTTTAAGTCCCCAAAAGTGTCCTTTCGCATTTTACGATCTGATAAAATCTAATAGCGATATCTAAATATTCGAGGCGTTTGTGTAGGAAGATTTATGCAGCGCTGATCGTGGGAAGGATCCAATTTTATATTACGGTTATTATAATTACAATTTATTCATTCTGGGAAGCAAAAATTAAATTAAATATCTCTTTGAAGTACCTGTCTGAATCGCGTGTCAACGTATCTTCAATTGGTCAACGACCTTGTCGAAGGAATATTACGAAAACACCTGCAGAAGTGGATTATTTAACATTTAGGCCAGATTTACATCGAGTAAGTAACTGACTTCAAGCACAAGGCAAGTCAGTGCTGACTTGCCTTGTGCTTGGTCAAAAATCAATTATTTGTGATAGCAGTACCAAAACTTGGGTACTGCTATCACAAATATTGATTTTCATGTCAGTACAGCGCTGTCGCGCCAGTGCTTACTTCTACATTCCCGGTATTAATAGCGTAAGTCAGTTCTCGTCACCAGTACTGGCGTCAGTAGCTGACTCAATGTGAAGCCTCCTTTAGACAGTAAGCGTTTAACCTCCCTTGTGACCGGTTACATCGGCCTACCACCCCCAAACTACCCTTCCCGGAAGGGTGAATTGGGTATGATAGTTTCGTGTAATGACCGTCTACGCCCTCAGGAAAGGTAGGATTACAGTATTTAGAGGAGGAATAATAATTATGGACCTCTGTTATACGAGTATTTCCACCGAGCAACTAGTGTCATATGGTCGTCACGTATATTTATTTATTTCATCGTAAACATGATTACAAATCACATCATTGTGCCCTTACTGAGTCTTTCCGTGCCGAGGGCACATTTTACAATTTGATTTGTAAAATTAAAACGAAATAAAATTATTTTACATGCAATATTTGTGTATATAATAAAAACACTTTTTTATAGGGGTGTTTTTTTTAAATGGGGGCATTTATTATTTACCTTGCTTATTGTGTACAAGGTTTATAGATCATCAAGTGGATTTTTGTTTCTTCTAACTAAAAAAAAGGATTATTTTAATCTGTGTTGGGAATAGGAGGGATAATCTATAGTGGGCCAATAAGGTACTTCTCAGTATTTACTCATTGCTGGGAGCAAACCACGTAAAACTCCTCAGGAGAAGCTGTGACTGTCGTCAACAGACCTTCCACTAGAAGAGGGTTCGCCATTTTGTATCAAAAAAAGGTTGTTAGGGCTGTTAAGAAACACCATGAACAATGTCTAGTATTGACAACATTTTGAGTGTGTCCAAATACTTGTTCACAAAATCTGGATTATCTCCAATTACAGGAGTTATTTTCATATTATTTTTTAAAGATGAAGAAATATATGGAAGTCTGGGCATTTACGGGTATTAGTATTGAGTTTATATTACGTTCAACGGATAGCGCTGCCATTGCGGTCAAAAAAGCTTTTTAAAAATGAAAATATTTTAACTGTCAAGAGGAAAAAAGGGCTTACTCGATCGCAACGTTGTGTCAAAATTTCAAAGGAGATTTAAGATTTTGAACCAACTAACATTTGAACTCTTATTTTTATTTGGATTGATTTATTACGGATGCAGTCATTCGCTCATCCAGCCGTAATTGCAGTCACTTATATTGCACGACAGGTCGCTAGTATTGACGATGACTTCGTAATAATCTTTGATGTAATAAAATAATGTCGAATGGCAGCTGCATTCATAATAATTTTATCTGTGTAAGTGATATTTATTGACCGGATGCGTTTATGGATCCTATTCGAACTTACGACTCTTTTATAATTTATAATCATAAATAATACTTCTAGTCCTAGATTTGTCAGCATACCCTGGTAGTTCTTAGTAAATAAAATGCATTTACGAGATGAGTTTGTTAGCAAAATGCTTGAAAAATGAGGCGAATATGTGTCCGTACAATGTGTGTACACGAATATGTGTCATGGTCCATACAAAGCTACTTGAAGTTTTTGTCAATAAGTCGCACTGTTATCAAGACAGTTTGGTGTGGTGTTCTATTCTCTCTACGTACGCTTGAGGGAAAGTGGCGTGTTGGTCAGTTAGTATAAACAATCTTTGAGCTCAAAAATGACTATGTATTCTTCTCTACATAAAAAAAAAAAACATCGCAATAAACCGCACAAAGAAATGATAAATAAGACATGCATATAAAAATTGTAGTTAGCCCATAGTACGACCGGCTGGAGTTGTTGAAATTGTGGTGCTACAGGCGCATGATGGGGATTCATTGGTCGGAACATGGATGGAACAACGAGGTATTAAGTAAGGCTGAGGAGTCTAGATGCTTACTAAATAAAGTTTTTTTTTAAAACTGAATTTATATTTAATTGTTCCTGATGGGACACGAGTTTACACTTTGGAGTAACTGCGCTAAGCGCATCGACTTCGTTTAGTTAAATAAAGTATCACAACAGCGAGCCAAATATATAGGCCATAATATAAGACACCCAGGCCTACTTCTTGCGATTGGGGAGGGAATGTGCGAAAGCACAAACTACAGAAGATGACTCCGCTTAACCTATTATACATGGACCAAATTATCTCCGACACTGATGTCGGATTACTGGAGCGGGTACGCCAAGTTGAAGAGACGGGTGGAGACTGATCATGTAAGAAGCGAACCAATCATCACACAGATTGCAATCTACGAAGAAGAAGATAGTAAAAAATATTTAGAAAAAATTCAGTTATAGTCAGTTAGAGCACTGTCCGCAAAGTGTGTGCCGCGGCACACTGGTGTGACGTGGTGATTAGTTGGTGAGCCGCGGAAAAAAATCAAATTTTTGTGAAAATAACACAATTTCACAAAATTTTGATTGCCTGTCCTCAGTTAAGTAGGCTCACATTTCGCGTTAAACATAATATGGTAAATATGCACCTCTGAAATTTCTTAATTTGGTAGGTGTACCTTGAATAGAAAAAGTTTGCGGAACACTGAGTTGGAACACGGTTGAATCAACCAATGTGGCTGACCAGATAAGAGGGATTTTACCATAGTTAAATGAAAAGTGTCCCTGTTTGCACTGAGATGCGAGGCATCTACACAAATTAGCTCTCTTCTCTCCATCTGCTTTCCTTTGTTCGGTGCGGAGTGCTATACCCCCGGTTATTTACTCGAGGAGGCATCGAACCAGAGCTATGTGGGTAAATAAAAGTGCACTGTCGAGACTGCGCATGTCGGACAGGATCCTGTCAAACTGCAGACGGGTGCAACGCTCTCCCCCGTTACGTTGCACAGATCTCCCGCGCTTCCCGCTTTGCGTCGACAAATTCAAACGAGATTTCACTTGTTACGCCAAATTACTTTTTTCTTGCGTCCATTATGCATTTGCTGCGTTCGGAATAAAGATCGACTGATATTTTTTAAGTACTGACGAATAATTTTGTTATAAACAAAGGATGAAATAATTTTATAAAAACCCTTACCCGCACCCGCAATGGTGCATAGGGCACTGCATATATAAACGCAGTTTTATCTTAATCTTGAGGACTGATCACCTTTCCTTCATGTATAAACACATACATGAAGGATATGCATACAGTGTTTGAAAATGATGCGGAATGCATCGAAACACGTGTCACAATAGATTTTAAGAAATATGGTATTTATCAAGTAAAACTTTAATTAGAAATTGACACATATTACCATAAAGTGACTGCCAAATCAGTTAATGAAATTATTGACAGATATTCTAGTATACATGGAACCGGAAAAATATTCGTATGGTTATATGTAGTCGTATTTATTTATATATTATCTTCATAAATATAATTACAGATTTCGGTGATGTGCCTTCACTTGAGGTTTCCCGTGACGGGAGCATATATATTTTTTTCAATATTTTCTTAAATGCTTTTCCTTTCTTTAACGTTCCTCAAATCATAGTTTTATTTTAGATTTAAATTTTTTAAATAAATTTTTATCGAATATATTTCTACGCTACTGAAAAAGTTCACTGATCTCTCGAGTTTAGTAAAATTACACCGTTTTTTGTTGTCGTTTTATTGATGTGTTTTTTCAGTGCGAGTAATTCATGTTTTTTGTGGTTTTTAATCGCTATCAATACATAATACAAGTATGTCGTTATCTATCACGAATTGTTTTATTACAAATAAACACGTATGAACTTAAATTTTGTAGAAAAAAGGATTTTTACTGACATTTCTTTGTGGAACTGCATTTGGTATTAAGACACCTAAATTGCTTTTTTCACTTTAATTTTACTCCTCCAGTGATCGGGTTTCGTAGTTACTGACACCGCCAGACTCATAGGAGACTAGACATTCTTTGTGTTATACGAAACAAGAAATTTAGAATCGTATTTTTACATAAATGTACATAAAACCATGGTTCTAAATCCCTGCATTGTAAAAAAACATATAATATTTAGCCTTCCTTCAGTCACCACACACTGATGATGTCAGTAACGATGAACTCAGCTGCTGGTCAAATATAATAAACATGGAAAAAAAGCTATTTAGTAACTGTTATTTTTATATAAAATTTTGTTGTAAATTGTACAAAATGATTTTTGCCCGCGTGTTATTCGTCCATATCATTGATTATCGACACGTTAATAACAGTTTCTGCATCGTTAATCTTCTCAAGTCTAAGAATTTATACCACCATACTCTCTTTAAATGATGCAATTACATATTTGATGCACTGGTTTTGACCGAACACATTTTTTCGATCAGGCAATAACCTCGTCCGATACACAAGTCTACAATTAAGTTTTTCTACGGAATAATATTGCGATTCGACGCAGAACTTTGCAATATAAATAATTCTAAGACACTCGGTATGTAGTAATAATATATTGTATTTTTTACTTGTTTTTCCCTTCATTACAATGTAACGTGGGAAGGAGTCGGGACCATATATGGGAGAGTGCAATGTTCTCATGATTCTAACAGGTTACTTAACTAGAAAACGGGACCACTACACGGAAATACATACATCACAGCATACATACATACATCATACAGCACGAAACGTAGTTCCAGCTCGCTAATCCGAACGTAAATCGTACAGTGGTTAGTTCGGATTATGAATCGGTCGGATTACTAAATGTTTTGAGAAAAATGAGAGAAAAAAATCAATTTCGGTTTATGAATATTGTCTTTATTTTTACATTACTATTTAAGTTCTAAATGAATTTTTTTTTTTAAAATTGTTTTTGCTTAAAAAAATCAGATATTTTCTTTTGAACCAACGAACGTAATTGAGCAGTCCACTTGCAAACCACGTTACGTTAAAAAAAAAACGTTTTTTTTAGCTAATGGCGGCAATCGGTAGAAGATTAAATCTTCTACCGATTTGAGCTTTTTTGAGAGATTTAGAAAGTAAACTGTCGGTCGGCATAGCGAGTTTTGCAAGAGTATTGATTTTTCTTTTTCCATTTTATTCGTTACTCAACAAGTTTTGGCAGATTATGTTAAATATGGACGTTAATATTTTAAATTTTCTACCGATTGGCTAAAATTTGGCTTGAAAACGTATTTTTTAAAAACATAACGTGATTTGCAAGTGGACTACTCAATTGGTAAGGGGCTATCACTCATTTGTCTCAAACTTGGTTTAAAAAAAATGATTTGCGAGAGCAGATCTGTCAGGAAACCTAAATGCTTCTGTATAAGATCTAAGCATGCGTTGGGACAGCTTTCAAATTTGTCTCAAAATGATCAATTCCTCAGTATTCTGGACGACTTCTTCAGTCCAGTTAATGGCCATGTTGAAAGCTTTCATGACTTCATAAGGTGGATTTTTTTAAACTGGCATCAGCTGCTCGCCGTCATCATCGCCAAAATCGTTCGGATTACAGCGCGTTTCGGATTGCGGAGCGTTCGGATTAGCGAGCTGGAACCGTATTACTTATTACACGATGATATAACGTAAAATGACTCGTATCGCACTTTGCGCAACCTTAAATTAAAAGGGTTCTTCCGAATTGCGAAAAGATGGAGAATATGCCGTAATAGCCAGGCATTACGTACAATAATGTTCAAACGTAATAATATATCCTCCATACCATCGCAAAGGTCAACCCGACTGTGCCTCGGTGTCTAATTATTTAGTATTTTTTTAAGTCGTAAAAATAAGCCGTCTTATAATTTTCTCATTTATATCCGCCGTCGCAGGTACAGAACACAAAACTAACGTGTAATATTTTCCAACCCTTGCTCATAAAAGTTAAATAAGCCGGACTTTCTAAGCTGCTTAGCTTCGGACGGCTTTTTTTGTATTGTTCGTACGCATATTCGCACATTCGTATGTCTGCCGTTTTTATAGGGTGTTTTTTTAAAGGTATATAAATGAAAATTCCCGCAATAAATTGATAGTGGCACCCGCCGTGTGGTACATTGCGCCATCTTGTTGAAACCACAGCTCTGTCACATCAATGCTATTCAACTGAGGTATTAAGAAGTCTGTAATCATGGTTTTGTAGCGCTCTCCATTGACCCTAACATTCTGGCCGGCATCGTCTAGCATCTTTAAAAAAATATGGGCCAATGATTCCACCTGCCCATAAAGCGCACCAAACAATGACTTTTAATGGATGTAAGAGCGTCTCGACAAGAGCTTCTGGGTTTTGTCCACTCCAAATTCGGTAATTCTGTATGTTGACAATAGCCATTTAACCAAAAATGTACCTCATCGGTGAACAAAATTTTGCGTTGAAAAAGAAGATCAAGCTGAATATTGTTTTTGACCCATTCACCAAACCTACAACTCGCATAATGATCATTCAGTCTATTCATAGTGAAATGGCAATGTGACTACAAATCAACTGTCAAATTGACAGTCTGTAGAAACAATGTTGTCAGTTTAAACACCAAACCTCTAAAAAAACACCCTTTATTAAGTAACAGCTAGAAATACCTGTGAATTTATGGTACGACGTTAAAAGTAAACACCCCTCCCTTTTGCTGTTTTTCTTTGGTAAGGACACTTTTTCTCATTCTGTAATATCACTCTCATATTTTGTTTTACTTCACAATCCATGCCATGACACGACCAAAAATGGATTCCATAAAGTTTAAAAAAAAATTGTAATATCAATAAAATAATTTTATTATTTTTATAACGTAGTAGAAACATGACATGATCGAGTATTTCAAATAGTTGAAAGTGGACACAGGTAAGATGTTGGAATAATCGGCGTGTACGTATGAGATGTATGAATGTGGAAGAGGCGAGGATTTTTGCAAAGACAGATTGGTATGGCGTTCTATTCGCTCTGCCTATCCCTACTGCAGGGAAGCGGCGTGATGGTTAGTTAGTTAGAACGTACGAAATTTATGTGAGAAGTTACATACTTACAGCAAATTGCATTAGTTTTTTGATTAACATAAATACAATAGTATTTTTTTTTTTGACCATTCAATTTTTTATTCAATTATCTCACGGTATGATATAGGAACACACCATTTTTATAGGTATGATATAGGAACACACGTTTTTTTTGGCTTACTAAATTTAAATTTATAATTGACATACGAGTATAATATACGAATTAGTTCAATAAAAGTAATGTATTGTAGATACAATGATCTTAATTCAATTGTATTTCTTTTTTTAAATATTTTAGAACGAATGTTTGAAAATGCCATAACTATGCCATTTTCAAACGAATATTTAAAAATGCCATAACTACGCGAACCATTTGTCACAAAATTTATTTTTTTGTGTTTTTTTAACAATAATATACAACTTAGTAGACTTATTTATAGAACAATTTTATATTTTATATTTTAGTTATATACAGACCTGAATGATGGAAGTTTAACTTCTGAAACATGTAGTCTATAATAAAACTCAAGTGGTAAAAAACGAAGTGTTTTCTTTAATCATTAAAAAAATCAGTGTTTGATTTTGACATTAAATACATAAATTAAAATGCATTTCTACAAAATAAACGCCAAATCTATTGCGAAGTTAGATATCTTTTATATTCTTGTTCGGTTTCTTTTTGTTCTTCACAAAGACAACTACAAATAAGTTGTTATTTGTTTCCAATTATTGTTTATCGTATTGTATAAATGCACAATCGATTAATGCACACACATATATTCATAAACATAATACAAGTTCAATTATCCATAATAAAATTATGCAAATTCTCACATACGCGCATTTATATCAAGTGAATTATTTGAATGTCAACTTCTGAATGAGGTCTGATAGGTTACGGAGTGTAAATAATGCATGTCTGGTCATACATAATACAAAATACACACATTGGCTCTGTGAATATCATCATAGTAATATGTCGTCTTAAATTTGATTAATCTTTTGTTCCAGTTGTTAAATAAAAAGTAATAATACTGTATTTTTACTTTCAATAATATTTTTTCGGATGCTTGCTGTAAAATTCCTTAATTTAAACGATCCTTTATTTGATGTGTAGTAAATAAAGTTCTTATTAAATAAACGATGAAACATTACCAACCTATTAAAGATACTTTATATTATCTTAAGGAAAAAGTGTAATTTATTAGTGAAAATTTCAATGTGAAGGCTATCAATTGTTTTTATGTTACTACAGTCATTGACCCGGCTGATAAAAAATCCATAATAGTACAATTATTATCTATATAAAATTAATTGATTTTTGACAGTATGTATTATTTTAATACTACGTACAGACGTATACAGAGTGAAACAAAATTAATCACCATATCGGAAGATGTTATATTTTTTGGCGTTGTACGCCATTTCGAATTTGATATTTCGCTCACTCCTTTCAAGAACGTCATAAATCAAAAAACCTGATTTTTCAGGAGAACGTTTTTAAAGTTTAAAAATATAACACAATGTATTAAAAAGAAATATCAAACCACTTATTGAACTTTTTATTGTGCAGCAGATCTTTTTAGGTAAAACATGAAGGTTTTTTCTCCATTTGAAAAATATTTAGTAAATTTAAAAAAATAATTAAACAATACCTTTTCTTCAAAATGCAAAAACAACATTTTCTGCTCTGTAGCGGGTAAATATTAAGTTAAAATATGCCTCTTTTGCTGGGATATAGTACATTTTCTGGGCATTCCGAAAACATGCACAACTGAATATTGACGATTTTTGATTTATGACGTTGTTGAAAGGAGTGAGCGATTTGTGACAAGCTGCAGTATACAAACAGATTTAGGGTGGCGTAAAATTAATCATCCAATTTTGTTTTTGAATAATTTTTTACCAAAAAAAAACAATTTTGCGTGATAGAAATCTTTATTTGGATCTTTACAATTTTTCTGTTAAGTGGAAAAGATGATAGTGGCTGCCGCCAGTGTTGATACACATTTGTGCCCGTTTTATCAATCTGTTTGTATTCTGCAGTTGTCTAGTTCAGTGTTCCGCAAACTGTGTGCCGCGGCACACTGGTGTACCGTGGTGATTATTTGGTGTGCCGCGGGAAAAGGTCACTAACCGATAAACAAGCAAGAAAAATCATGGAGCTAAAAACTGTTCGGACATTAAAACTGAAAATTTCCGATACACAGCTAGCACATTTTTGGCTGCATATAAAAAATGAATATCCACAGCTTTCATAGCGTGGTATTGCCTTTTACCATTTACCACGACTTACTTGTGCACGACTACTTTGTCCGCCTCCGTGGTGTAATGTCAGCGTGTTTAGCTACCGTGGTGGAGGTCCCGGGTTCGATTCTCAGGGGGGGGTGAAAATAAATATTACTGATTTTACACTGTAATATTTATTTAATACTACCCTGGACTGGTTTCTGAACGCAAGAGTGATAATAATAATAATAAAATTGGATAACTTATATAGCGCCATTTTCGTAAAAAAATACCTCAAGGGCGCTTCACTGTGATCACCTTGCCTTTGTGTAAGTAATGATCAAGATAACACTGCGTCAATTCGATGCAGTGCCCTATGCACCATTGGTTGCGGATAAGGGTTATAAGTAAGTAAGCGCTTGTGCAAATTGAGATTTTCGACTATTCAAGAAAAGGGAACGGGCATGGACGATCAACGAAGAGATGAGAGCAGCCTTATCAACAATTGCTCCAAAATTTTATCGCCTGTGCTCTGTTAAGCAGGCTTAGATTTTGGGTAATATATGTTTTCTCATTTTATTAATTTTAATAATTAATCAATATTAAATAAACTTTGTTTTTATCTTTGGTGTACATCTTTTGTCCGCCTCCGTGGTGTAATGGTCAGCGTGTTTAGCTACCGTGTCGGAGGTCCCAGGTTCGATTCGCAGGGGGGCTGAAAATAAATATTAGGCTGAAAATAACCCAGGACTGGTTCTGAAGCGCAAGAGTGATCACTTTGCCTTCATGTAAGTAATGATCAAGAAAACACTGCGTCAATATCATATGCACCCTATGGGTGCGGATAAGGGCTATATAATAAAATAATAAAACCCTTATCCGCACCCCAATGGTGCATAGGGCACTGCGTCATATAAACGCAGTGTTATCTCGATGGTTTACACATGAAGGAAAGGTGATCAGCCCTCCGCTTCAGGTACCAGTCCAGGGTAATATTGAATAAATATGACAGTGAAAAAATCACTTATATTTATTTTACCCCCCTTGGGAATCGAACCCGGGACCTCCAGAACGGTAGCCGAGCGTGCTGACCATTACACTACGGAGGCGGACAAAAAGGGCTATAAGTTCATCTAAAATGTCTTGATTTGGCAGGCGTACCTTGAACAGAAAAAGTTTGCGTAGCACTGGTCTAGTTCACCAATGTCAAATGTGATGACGTACATCGTCATTTGCAAAAATTATAACATCTTCCAATAGGGTGATTCATTTTTTTGCCACTCTGTATTTCGCATAAGTATAACGATTTTATGTATTCTTTTTTTGGTTGTTGAATTCTCAGAATTGATGGTCTGTGGGGATCAGCATTATGGCTTATAATTTATCATCCTAAACCATATTGAATAATGTATCTGCAAATCGAATTTTGCGGAAAATGCTTAACGATAATTTGATAAGGCATCAAGTCGATATTTTCCGTCTAATATATTAACAATATTAGTTGATAATTCACTTTAATATTTTCTCTTTATTTCAATACTATGTAATACAGTACATACATATTGCCTGTCGTATAAATGTGTTTTATTTATTTGTTTAATCTTTTTTTTTCAACTCATCAATCAATATTTTTTTAAATGTAAAACTGTTAACATATAAACATTAAAAATAACATAAAAAACGTGTCATATTAAATATATACATATTAACCAACTAACTAACCATCACGCCGCTTTCCGCAGGGGTAGGCAGAGAGAATAGAACGCCATTCCAATCTATCTTTGCAAACATTCTTTGAAAAAATCCAAAAAATAAATAAAAACACAATAAATAATATTAATAAAAATAAATTATATCACCCACAAACATCAACAATAAATGATAAGTGTATGTCCCTTTCCACGCACAAGAGCGTAGTCTCTTTATTGGAGATAACAGCGTAATTAATTTTAACCCTTACTGGTCCGATGTCGAATCTCATTCGACATCGATTTTTTGCTCTTAGGTCTCATGTCGGATGTTATTCGACATTTTTTTCATCATTAGTATTATTTATTTAAATTCCAAGTTTACATTTTTGTCACTCGTATCTATTACAACAGTATGTGGAGCAGAGGACAAAATATTTTTTTTCCAATTGGAATGTAACTGTCTACCTAGATTTTTTTTTAATTTTGCGGGACCGGAAAGGATAAGATTGTAACGTAGAAATGTCTAGAATGTTTTTTTTTTTAACTCTTGCAACTATATTAAATAAATAAATAAACAAACATATCTCCCATCTACAATGAACGTTAATGGATATCACATGTTATAAATTGAGGAGGTACTTTGAAGACAGCAAGAGCAGGCTACAAACAATATGGCGAGCGTCAAGTCAATCATTATTATAAGCTATCGAGCAAGGTCACTTTAAAATGTTCGGACTCTGCAGCCGATTAAATCCGCTAGCGTTCAGAGCGTCTGCCGAAATCTGTGCTTAAGATTTTTAATTACGATCCAACAATGGGGGATTAGTGATACTTAAGAGAAACGGGTTAATTGTTTAGGTTCATATTAATTGTACGGCCTGCTCTTGTTACTAGCTTTAACTCTAGATAACTAAACTATATTTGTAGATACAATGCCATTTGTTGATCGCACAATATTGACATATCGCTCACTCCTTTTAACAACGTCATATTTCAAAAAACTTGATTTTTCAGGAGATCGTTTTTAAAGTTTAAAAATATAATGAAATGTATTAAAAATAAATATCAAGCCACTTATTTAACTTTTTACTGTGCAACAGATCTTTTTAGGTAAAACCTGAATGTTTTTTCTCCATTTTAAAAAAATTAAGTATATTTTAAAAAAAAATAAAACCTTTTCTTAAAAATGCAAAAACAACACTTTCTGCCCTGTAGCGGGTAAATATTAAGTTAAAAATTAGCCGCTTTTACTGGGATATAGTACATTTTCAAGGCATTCCGAAAACATGCACAACTGAAAATTGACGATTTTTGATATACTTATGACGTTGTTGAAAGGAGTGAGCGATATGTATTAGCTGTGCTGAATATTGATTTATTATTAAATGTCTCTTACATTCATTCCTAATAAGCCAAACTTAAGTGCCATGTAATCGATTCCTATTTTTAATAAATACTTTTAAGTTTCACGTTTTTAATTGAATGTTTAGTTATTAAAAGTTTAGGGGGAATTCTCAAAATTCAATTCCAGAAGTGGACGACCACGCAAGAGATTGTCGTACCTTCGCGCGCGATTGAAAAAATAATATGCGTATACATATTATATTATATTTATATATATTATATTTATATATTATATTTATTATATATTGGAATTTGACTTTTTTAGAAAATACGTACAATTTTTTTTTACATAGTTTTACAATATAAAAATACAATTTATGTTAATAAAAAAATAAAAACTCCCTAAGTCGAGAAACCCAGATTTGTGAACAAGTCTCAAGAGACTCAAAATATTGTTCGTAATGCTTATGAGCCATAATGCATAATCCAATTCCGGTTTCCACGGTGATGCATAGTACTTAAACGTCAAGGCGCTGCTTTCTTGCTAAATTGTAAGATTTCTTGTTTAAAAATGTTGATACGATGTTTATATTGCAGTATTTACTTGCAACGCAGTTCCTTTTAAATTATTTTCGACTATTGACTAGGTTATCGCGTTTCGATCAACAATGCTATCGGCGGATTTTCTCTTCCTGTGCGAAATAATGACTTCAATCGTTTTTTAAATTGCCTAATCTTTGTGCATTTGCAAACGATCAATATTTTTTTGTGATAATGGTTTTTATTGTTATTTGTATTTCGATATATTCTCATTTATCTGAGTATAATTTAGAACAAAATATCAATAACTTTGATATCGAATTTTATAGACTATTTTTTAAATGGTAAACTGTCGGCAATGACAATACAAAAATATAAAAAAAAATAATAATAAAAATTCTCTCGCATACCGAATACCGAACCTGTATGTGGAATAAAATATGTAAAAACTGTGCTATTTGTTTTGGTGTTATGAGCCCAGGCTTGTAAGTAATTTTTAGTGTTTTTAGACGCGGAGTGCGGCGTACGCGCCAGGCGCGTTCGTGTAATATTTACCCCAGATGCGAATACGCCCTAGGCGTGTATGGCTGAATATGAGTAAAATGGCTTAAAAGAAAAATGGCTGCCTGGGTCCATCTCAATTTATCATCTTTGTAGACTGTTGGGGTGAGCTCTCCTCATCCTCAGGTTGTAGGTGCTTCTATTCTTGACAACGTCACCTAGGCCATGCCTTCGAATCATGTTATCTTTTTTAGCATCTATGAATTCTTATTTTTTTGCTACAGTGTTTTGTTTTAAATCCATAGATATTACCATAAAGTGTCTGCCGGATCAATTCATGAAATTATTATAGTTTAGTTTACGCAATTGACATGAAATAAATGAGATAAATATGTATTCACTGCGTGATATGTATTTTTTCATAATATTTACAATTGAAAAAAATATATACCATATACCGCTCACTCCTTTCAAGAACGTCATAAATCAAAAATCGTCAATTTTCAGTTCTGCATGTTTTCGGAATGCCCAGAAAATCTACTATATCCCAGCAAAAGTGGCATATTTTAAACTTAATATATTTACCCGCTACAGGACAGAAAGTGTTGTTTTTGCATTTTTAAGAAAATGTATTGTTTAATTATTTTTTAAAATATACTAAATATTTTTCAAATAGAGAAAAAACCTACAGGTTTTACCTAAAAAGATCTGTGACACAGTAAAAAGTTTAATAAGTGGCTTGATATTTATTTTTAATACATTGTATAATATTTTTAAACTTTAAAAACGTTCTCCTGAAAAATCAAGTTTTTTGATTTATGACGTTCTTGAAAAGAGTGAGCGATAAGTATTGAATGCGTGATATGTATTTTTTCATTATATTTACAATTTGAAAATATATATATATCATATACGTAATGTTGTATTCTCATATAAATATATTTTATTATGTTTTATTCATAATTACAAATATACGTTAAAAAACATAAGAAACCTAAAATAGTTGTGTATTGTGCAGATTATGCTATAATATGACTCTTCTGTAATTTGAATGGAATTGAACTTCAGGCAATTATTTTACTTAACCGAAAATATAGAATACTCGTTTTGACGATATTACAAAACAAAACAGGTTATTTATATTTTTGTCAACGCCATGCTTACTTATGTGCATACATGCATATTCATATATTCATGCGCTCACATTCAAATGTTTCTTATTTTAAGTTCTCGTAAAATGGTGCATGATAGTTTTACAAATGTTAGTTTTTTATCTTACAATGTTTTTTTTCTTTTGTTACAGTCATTCCAAGGTAGCCAAGGAAGGGCTTACTTATTTAATTCTGTGTAAGTATTATTATTACTTAGGATACTTCAGTAGCTTGATCAAATCACTGTTGATCGAGATGTTTATCTTATATTTTGAGAGGTTGTGGTGATCAAATTTATCCAGCAGTGGTTATAAATAATAGTTATGAATGGGTTTAATAATAAATCAATGGTTATAAATAGTAATTATAAAGGTTCTGTTATACTGACGATATTTGTGGTTATAAATTTTAAATTTAAAACCACAAACGTCTAACGTTTGTTTAAAATTTCATTGTTCCTCATTTCCTTTGTATTCTCAGCAGCCACGATTATTTAATGGTAACTGTAAATGTCACAGGTTAAAAAAACACTCTACTATCTCAAGAAAAACACGTTTAACTTTCATCAAAACAATCTGTACACCTTCTAGACTGATACGATCCAAGAAATAGTTCCTAATAAATTCACTATGGCATGAAAAATCAGAGACTAGATGGACACGTATTAATACAGGAGAGGCCACCTGATACTGATGATAATTTTTTTTTACTTATATGTGAGCGTACCATAAAGTGTTAAAATTGTATAATACTTTTCTGCTATATATTTAAAACAAAATATTTTTGTCTGACTTATAATGGAGATTTAGCCTAGTCAGTCAGATAACATAATAAATTTTTTAAAAATATCTTCCTCTTTTGTGTCAATCCTGTGGATTGGTCTGCAGCAACAAATGACGCCTCCTTTGCCACATTAATCTATTTTGCGACACCCTCTTCAGCTCCTCATACGTCGAACAGCCCAAGTCCTGGTATAAGTCGCAAAGATATTCGCGGTGTGAGCGTCCTCTGGCGTTTGTTCCTTCTGTTGTTCCCTTTATTATCAGGTGCAGGAAACTCCTTTCTCAACACGCTTTGTCAATCCATTTGGCGCGTCTCTTCGAGATAGTCTCGAGTAGGTGTCTTCTTTCTTTGATTATTTGTATTCAATAAATATATAACTGGACAAATTGCATGTGTTACATACAGAATTATTATGTAAATTGTTTGTATGAAAATGTAATAAATACATGTATGATTACAGAGTAAATGTCGGATGCGGTCCGGCGGAAGAAAGAGTTCTGTTGACCGGCCTACATGCTGTCGCGGACATCTACTGCGAGAGCTGCAAGACCATGCTTGGCTGGAAATATGTAATTATTCATTATCTTGATTAAACCAATTACGCTGTTATTATAATATATACAACGAATATGAATATATTACAAAATGTGCAAAATCAAAAAGTGATTGTATTTATACCTTCAAACAATACAAAATTACTGTACAATGGAATATTGTGGATGGATATTAAAGTTGAAAAACTAACTAGTAAACAGTATAGGAATCCTCTAGACACGACTATGCTACCCGCTTTACCCACAACGAAGGGTTGACAATCCCAAGAGAAAACAGTAAATGTGGAAGTAGAACACTTTGATACATAGTTTCTTCTATTTTTAATTTGTTGCCGGCAAAAGTAAGAGGGCAAACCGCAATATGGACCAAAGGCAAAATAAAGGAATGGGTTAGAGATCAGGTCATATATTAAGAATTGTACAAATTTAATATTTTTCTCTCTCTTCTTATTTGTAGGTAAATGTTATAATCTTACTGTCATTTTACAAATTAATATAGATAAAAATAATAAACATGTTAAAGAAAAGAACTCCTCTGACAAACCATATCAGGCTTGATAGGTTCTGCAAAAAAATAGAGACCTTAAAATATTACATATTATTATTTTTACGCAAATAAAATGGTAAAAATTAAACATCAGAAATGTTACTTAACTACTTAACAGTCTAATTTTGATGATAAAATTTGCTAGTGCAAGAAATCATCACCAACAAGTCGAAACAAGACTGCCCAAACACTTCTCGGGTTAGTAAATAAAAACAAATACATAAATATATTTAGCTCAGGCAAATCAATTCAGATATGTCGGAATACAATTTTCCCAAGTAACACTTGGGCTCATTATTACACTTCTTTCTTCTTTCTTGAGTCACACTCGGGATGACTTGGAAACTGATTAATAAATAAAAATTAATCTCGCTTATTTGTGTCCGCCTCCGTAGTGTAATGGTCAGCATGCTCGTCTACCGTTCTGGAGGTCCCGGGTTCGATTCCCAGGGGGGTTTAATAAATATAAGTGATTTTTTCACTCTAATATTTATTTAATATTACACTGGACTGGTACCTGAAGTGGAGGGCTGATCACCTTTCCTTCATGTGTAATCGATCGAGATAACACTTCGTTTATATGAAGCAGTGCCCTATGCACCATTGGGGTGCGGTAAGGGATTTATTATTATTATTATTATTATTTGTGTGAGATAAAGAAAAAATAAACAAATCTGTAAAATTGCTAAAATTGAAACATTCCAGTTTTTGTATTATTTATAAAATATGTGTTCATAATTTACCTGAAACTTACCAGAAATTCATCATTTACAGGAGCACGCATTTGAATCCAGCCAAAAGTACAAAGAGGGAAAATTCATTATCGAGCTTGCACACATGGTCAAGGAGAATGGATGGGACTGAGTGTCAGGAAGCGCGCGGCGGGAAGGGGCACGAGAGGCCCTGGCTGCGCCCCACCCACTGCGCCTGGGCCTTGCGGTACAGCTGACCGAAAGGGCCTTTCTACCTCTTCGCATATCAGTCCCGCATTCGCTAACCCAGAGCTACACCGGCCCTTGCGTCGTTCCCCCAACTGACTTACAGTGCAACTGCGATGCAATATTACTCGCAAATTGTCCACGGTCACTCGGATGTGACTGAGTTGTTTCATTTTCGGATATTGTTTGACGTTATCATCGCGAGTGCTCCTATAATAACTATGGTATTTCAAAAGTGCAATTAATTCTTAAGGTTGACTGTATTTCTCGGAAAATAAAATCGACGAGAAACGTCTTTTGAACTTTGAAAACATTAGTTTAGTTAATATAATGAACTTTTATTGTGATATATTGTGATTTCTCGATGTTTGCTTAAAACTGTCGAGCGTGATGGTAAAAATGTGATTAAAAGAATGATATATGTATCGCCTCTCGGGACTTGGATTTTCTCTATTACTGCGGTACTATAATACGGTACTGTATTATTTCACTTGTTTTACGCTTATAATGGATTTAAGAGATTTTGCCAAAAGTTGTTGATTTTCATCGTATCTGAAGGGAGGAATCTTTACGACTACAAAATTGCACGCGATTGATTGGAAAAGCGATGACACTGATTCAATATGCTTCTGCGATGATGTACAAATGTGCGGTAGAGATGGAACATAATATTTACCAAAAGTCTGACAAATCTTGGGCACTCGAGACTTAGATTATTTTTACTACATTACGTGTGGATTGTTGGAATCTCCTAATCGCAGAGCTGATTTGTTAACCATACAAAGATTTTTTTACAAATTCTTAGTTTAAAGGAAAACATGGCTATTGTATTTCATCTATAAGAGAGACCTTGGTGTACATTGATACATTTGTTATTGCGATTATTTACATTTAAAGCGGCACCGATGTACGTTATCACCACCAAATTCTCAAATATTCTTCGGATCCATTTTAATCAAAATGTGTCATTATTATTAATGTGGTAGTGGTAGCTGTTTAAATATTCTTAACTTTAACGTGACATCACAATTTTGAATTTTTTCTCCATTCTATCAATCTAACAAGCCTACATTTTATGTTGTAGATCTATATTCGTTTGAAGAAATTAATTTCACACGCTGTAGTGCCATGAATACATAATTTCGTATTGTATTTTTTTAAAACTTGAAATGAGCTCATTTTCCTATGCCAAAATACTTTAGTATGTTAATTATCGTTATTCTTTAAATACTTAAACAGTAATCGCAACATTTTACGTAGTAAACATATAATAATATTTATTATAAAGGATATGCATTTTTGACATCATGGAAAGTAATAATCATAATACAATACATATTTCCAATTATGTTGATTTATTTTGTGTTTTCTAGAAAAATAAAAATTAAAAATTATTCTTACATATACAGTACCGGAGTTTGAAGTATTTTTCGACATAACATGCAATATTTAAATGATTTTCGTTCTCCGATTTCAACAATAATTATTTGTAACTGGGTTAGGACCAATTTGTGTGATAGCTGTGTGAAAGAGATTACTATGTATATTTATAAATGCGGAGAATGGATTTAAATGGAATATTTATGTGATGGGATAGTTTTATATTTCTTAATATTCATAATGGAACCCAATATTTTATACATTATTCTTTTCTTAATAAAATTATGTATTCTAATATTTTAAAAACTGCCGTAAACACGAAACAAAAAATTCATGCTATACAATATTTATAAAAGTTATATTTTATGTTGTATATCTGATTGACATCTTTCAACCGAATCAATTTGATATTATTTTATGTTATCTTTGAATTATCAGTAATATAAGGGCTTTAAAAAACTGAAGAAATATGTTATATAAAAACACATAGATACAAACTGAAACTGTGAGTGTAACTATTGTTAAAATGAACAAGGCGCAAATTCAAATTAGAAAATAAGATGGTCAATTATGTGGTAAAGTGAGTAGGCTAAATTTGGTGACTTTTCTTTTCGTGTACCTTTCCTACAAAATAGGGTCTTTACACAAGTTGGGCATAAGATTTTTAATGTATTGAATATTCAAAGCGTATTATTACAATTCTAAAGATGTAGCTAAGATTGAATGAAATTTTTATAATTTTCTGATTTAAAAATTCAGATTAATTATCATGATAATCTGAACTGTACTCGTCTGACTTGCATTGAGATCATGAGACATTACATTATTTTAATTCTCTGTGAGATGTCCAAAATAACTACTGAGTTGCTACAAATCTGTAATGCACCTTTTTTGGTAGTTTTAAATGCCCATATTTAACACGCGTTTAGAAAATTAATAAAACACTTAAAAAATTTAAAAATATACTTTGCTAACTATATTATTTTGCTTTATCAAAAAAATATGTGAAAAGACCCTATTATGGGATTATGAGCATAACAGAATAGCGGCGTACTTTAGTAAAGAATCACATATTTTATTAAAAATCAAATAACTTACGAAGCATTACAATTTTAACATTTCCACATTTACAATAAAAATACATATATTATATTCGACCCTAGCTTTGAATTTTTAACCTCAATGTGAAAAATTGTAATCTGTGTGTTGTAAAAAAATGGTGTATTTTTGTATTTTAACATAACTTTATATTTGCTACTCGGAGTAGACACGCTATCTTATATAAACGCATAAACTATTATTCCACACTGCATAAAGATAGACTATATTATTGGGCCTTTGTTGAGATTCTGAATCTTGGATATCAATGTGTCTACTGGCTCGCAGGATTAGTATTCCCGAGCAGTCGGAAAGAGTGCCACCGTAACTCATGTTCAGTAGTAATTGTAGTCAACATTAAGATTTTGCTACTTTTGCATGTAATCAACATTAGCATTTTCTCTTCTATCGAAAACTACAAGTATAACCAATTATTTGGTGTGTAATAATCTTTAAAAACATAATACCACTTGTTACCTACAAACCTATGTAATACAATTTTGATCTCTTAACGTTATATGTTTATTTGATTTTTCGTTTTATGATTTACCAACCGAATTTGTTTTATTGTTGGTAAGCCGAAGGGTTTTACTGATAGGTAACAGACGAAATTTAACATTTACACATTCTGTAATTTTTACAGGAAAGGAATAAAATGAGCAGTTTTATTATTTCAACAAAATTAATCATGTATAATCAAAATATGTAAATACATCGATAATATATTTTTTTTAAAACGTCACAACCGTTGATTAAAAAATTATCATTGATACTTTGTACAAGAGTACACACAATGGTGTATTAATTTAGAAAAAAAAGATTTGCAAGTTTAGCAACACGTTCTTAGGTTTTGAAATATTTGTTTCACCAAATTTGTTTGTTCAAATTTGTTTCCAGTTCAAATTTTCTCCCTCAAATTTGAACTGCATTTGGCCGTTACCTGCCGATGTATTTCAGTAATTTTTTTGCTTTAAACAAAACATTGATTCTTTTGATTTGTTAATATTTTGAATTTATGAATGTATATTTGATACTTCCACTATTAGGGATAACCTCATTCTTACAAGTATTTATGTATGTTTTAATATAAATAATCTTTCGTAAAAATAAGAATTAGAATGACTAGATATATCGCCCAAATTTACATACATATTAAACACAATTTGCGTGCCTTCAAGCAACAGTTGGTTTGGTGTTACCGCACTAGAAATACAATTATATCTATGTAAACCAATTTTAATTAATTAGTTTGACCATACTACATATTGTGTACTTTATTCAAATAAACATATTACCCTGTTTATTAAAATTAATAAAAGGTTTCAGTATGTCGACAGTCATTCCAAAAATATTTATTAAAATATTATTTTGTGTCTTTGGGTGATTCTACTTAATTGTTTATTCAAATCTCTTAACTACGCCTTTTCTTAATCATCATGCTGTTTAATATAATTTGACGTACATATGTGAAAATTACTTTAATTTGTTGATGATGTGTAGTGTTTACTGTTGATCTGAATTTTCACATTTACCATAAAGAGCCGAATTGTTGTAAAGCTTAGAAAGTAGATTTCAGCAAGTCGTCGGTTGGAGATGGATAATGAAATGACCACTGAACTAGATGGTTAACTGAAGAAGTTGTCACAATACGTGGAGCGCGTTACTTGGCGGTAGATGCGCCGCAAACTGCTTCGTGTGGTGGCAATTGTCAATATTGTGAAATGAATGTGTCAATACGGATGTTCCGTTACGGTGACTCTGTAATTGAATAGTTGTAGTGTACTGGAATGCTAAGCTGTAAGCTAAACAGTATGGAGCGGTTCGTTGCTTTTTACGTATAATGAGTGCTACATTGTAATCATAAATATTACCTATATGATCTGTTTAATGTTAGAGAGTGTTGGAACTGTTGTAATATTGTTGTATCGGGAAATATCTACTGTTAATACTTATAAGTGTGATTGGATGACAATCTAGAGATAGATTTCTTTAAGAAACTTGTGCTCGGAGAGCCCTTGTACCTCTGAACTTTACACATTATCAAATAACTTTAAATAATATTTTACCCTTTGTAATTGATTGTTAGTAATTTCATTGTTTTGTGTTAGAAACTTTAAAAACTCTGACTTTTAACATTAACAAGCATATAACGTAAGTGTACAAATTGTCTTAAAGACATTGCATGCATGTTTTTCATTAAAATTAAAGTAAACACATAATGTAGTCGTACATACAATAATATTGTTTTATTAGGGTCGGCGTAAGGTTTTGAAAGATACTAAGATAGATAATCCGCTGTATTAAGGCATACTGAAAGTAATCAGAATTCCAATAGATTTACCAGAATGGGTTATTTTACACGATAAGCTTCCGAGTATGATGAGTATGATGGAACAGAGTGCGTGCTGATGTACCATGCGTAGGTCTCTCGATTGTAAGATGTTCATTGTATCTACGCATTGGTTGGAAAGCAGATGAGGCCTCCTTTGTCTATTACATATATCCTATTTAACGACATGTAATCGTGTTACACATTATATGATATCTTACCTATATTCAATCTCGCATTACTGGTGTTGTATAATGATACATTAACAATTTTACTGCCACTAGGATAATCATGATAATTTGCCATGATCAAACTCTCTTCAATCACTGTTTTCATAAAATGTGGTTCAATAATGTCGAACATTAAAAAGGTTAACATTTTAGCTTTTATTGTTTTAGTAGCCATTTTTATTCAAAATGTTGTGAAAATTTTATATTTTAATCGTTGACTTAAAAATACCCGAATATGGAATCTTATTTGTCCAAATACCTGTAAAATTTCGTGAGAATGGTATAATTTCTGTATGTAAAAATACATACCGAAAAGATTGCCTACTACAAATATACATCTGAAATTTTAATTGTGATTATTTATTTTATTCAAATCTGTTAATGACAGAATGTTAAAATAATATATTAAACTAATTAAATAGTCTGTATTTTTGTTTTTCAGATCACATAAATTTTTTATTGAACCATTGTTCCACAATTATGGTATTCTTAAGTTCGATAGAAAAACTTTATTTCTGTTTGAATGTAATGTTTCTACATTGCGTGTAATAAATGTATACACCACGATGGTGAATCACAGCTTAATGTTATATTTTTGTATTTTCCTAGAAAACAAACCCAAGTTGACATAATATTGGTGAACATGATCTCTCATTATAGCAATTGCATTAAATTAAGTATGTTAGGATGTCTAACGTAGATATATTTTCAGCTCATGTAATTTGTTCATGTATGAGATAAATAAAAAGAATAAACAATATTATTTATGGTTTTATTTAATACTTAAGTAGTTCAATATGGTTTTTGCCACAGTTTATGTATGTGTGAATGTGATGAAATCTATCCATTTTTAATCTTTACTTACCATAGTAGATACCACTATTTCTTAAAATCTACTGCGACACGTGTTTTGATGCATTTCGCATCATTTTCAAACACCGTTACTAAGTAAAACTTTACTTAAAAATGGATAGATTTTACCACAAAGTGACTGCCGAATCAATTAATGAAATAAGTGATGAAACCTATTTCGGAGGGAAATAAAATTGGTAAATGAAAAGGAAAATGGTAAGTTTGACCGTGGGTGACCAAACATTAGACAAAATCCGAAATGGGATCAATACCATTAATTGACCTAAAGAAAATTTACAACATTTTGAATGTGTCCAAATACTTGTACACAAAATGTGGATTATCTCCAATTACTGGTAGAATTGGTGAATGTTACACGTGTGTAAAGTGATCACTTAAACCAACCTTTGACGGTCGTCAGCCCCGTAAATGCCTAGACTTCCATATTCTTCTTCATCTTTGATGAGATGTCAAAAAATAATCTAAAGAAAATTGACTGGATTGTGACAGGACAAAGAACTTATTTGTTGGCAGCCCTGGATTATCCTCTTAAGAGATCACAATCGTTAGTCGCAGTTCTCTTAAAAGCCCCTTACCAACCTGGCTGTCATGACAACATGACTAGACTGAATCATCCACATTCAACTTGGAGTGCAATATAAACTTATTGATTGATATTAAAATTTGGTGAATTCCAAAGCGTAAATTAGACCAGGTCTAAAACTAACTAACTAACCATCACGCCGCTTCTCCGCAGAGGTAGGCAGAGAGAATAGAACAAAAGTAGAATCTGTCTTTGCAAACCTTCACCTCTTTCATTCAATTCAATTCAATTTTCAACTCTTTCAATTTGCATCTCCTCTTTCATACCCGCTGGTATTCCAGATTCCTAGCCTGACCACTTTCAAGTATTTGAAATACATGCCAATAAATCTATAAAATTGAAAAAAATCCCTTAGACATAAATAAATATAGTGTAATACAATAATTTATATGAAAACACAATACATTCCATACTTTCCCAGTCCTTAATTAAGTTACTATTATTAATTAATCAATTAAACTATTATTAATCTTTTAAAGCACTCATAGAGGAGTGAAGGCTTGATAATAAAAATATTTATCTCAAATATATTGTGCAATTTAAAAAAAAACTCATATGGGGTTTTAAAAAAAAATATTAATTATTTATTTTTGGACAGGGTTGTTTCTGCATAACAACCAGCCAATATCAAATGTGAGGCTTTAAAATGTTTAATATCTGTATTTTAAACGCGGTTACAAAACTCGCTAATACTTCATAATATATTAAGGAACTAACTAACCATCACGCCGCTTCCCAGCAGGGGTAGGTCGAGAGAATAGAACGCCCCACCACTGTGTCTTTGCAAACATTCTTCGCGTCTTCTACATTCATGCATTTTCTCATACATGCCCGTCATGAATTACCGTCATCATAATTTTCAATGATATTTTTTTTGTAAAATAGAAAAAACACCCGAAGAGACCATAATTTTAAAAAATCATATTCAAGAATAAAATTCCACCTACCATAAACAATACCAACAAAACGGCCATGAAAATAGCATAGATATATTTTTGGTAGGTAGATAGGTACTTTAATTTCATAAACAATTCAATGTGTTTTTTTTTGTTTCTGTCATCTCTGTGAATCGCTGTCAAAAAAGTTTAACGTCAAACTGGAATCTTTGAAGTAAATTATTCCTTTCCTTGTTAATTACATATTAAGAGATGGAATTACAAGATGTTCCGTACAACAAATCGGAATATGTTGAAACGGTTAGATTATCTTTTTTACAAATCGTCATAACCCCTCTTTTTATATTGGGTACACCTATTTTTATGTACCTAACTTTTAGTAAAAATAAAAATTTAATTAAAATATCTTGATTTTTAGGCATCAGGCAATAAAGTAAGTAGACAAACGGTGTTGTGTGGATCGCAAAACATTGTCCTTCACGGTAAAGTAATCGTACAGAGTGACGCTATTATAAGAGGCGATCTGGCAAGTGTTAAAACTGGAAGATTTTGTATCATCAGCAAAGGGGTCGTTATTCGACCGCCTTGTAAGAAATTTAGCAAAGGGTAAGTAATATCTAATCCAGTGGTTCTTAACCGTGTTGGAAGTTCTGAACCCCACTAGTTTCATATGTGCGTTCACTGAACCCTTAATTGGATTTTTTTTTTTCAAATTCAAAAGAAAGGTGCACAGAATGAACAAAACCATTAAAAACAAAGAACAAACCATTATAAAATGATGTTTACATAAAAATAAAAACAATATAATGCACATTTTGCAAAGACGACACATTATGACAATAGATCTAGTTCATTTGTTTTGTCCGCCTCCGTAGTGTAATGGTCCCGGGTTCAATTCCCAGGGGGGGGGGTCAAATAAATATAAGTGATTTTTTCACCCTAATATTTATTCAATATTACCCCCTGGACTGGTACCTGAAGCGGGGGGCTGATCACCTTTCCTTCATGTGTTAACGATCAAGCTAACACTGGGTTTATATGATGCAGTGCCCTATGCACCATCGGGTGCGGATGAGGGTTAGAAGATGAAGAAGGCATTTGTTTTGAATTCCTTGTAGAAAAAAATGTACGATGCGGAGTAGGTGCATTGTTGTAGGGTTTGAGCTCTCGTATTATTTTTATTGTTGGATTGATATATTTCTTTCAAATAATATACTAGATTTATTGGATAAATTAATATATCGTACGTCGTATCATTTATCGTAGAATGAGTCGAGTGTGTGTCAAAACAATACAAAATTTCAAGTGACCTCTGCCGAACCCAGGAAATTGACTCACCGAACCCCTGGGGTTTGATCGAACCCAGATCAAGAATCACTGATGTAATCAAATAAAAAAATTATACAAATATCTCAATATTTTCCCCGTTTTATCTTTATTTTATTTATTTTATTTTATTTATTCGGGATATGTACAGCTTACATATAAAAAAATGATATAAAACAATAGTTACACTAACAATAATAAACATTACATTACATTGACAAAAAAATAGTTACGTTTAAAAAAAATGCCAATTAAACAATTCCACATTTATGTTATAAAACTATTAAAAAACATTCAGAGATTAAACAAAAAACAAAAAAACAAAAAAAGGGTATTATATAAAATAATAGATTCAGCAGGAAGGAGAAGGAAAGGAGAGGAATTAATAAGGGTGGTTAAAGGATTTTTTTTTTCTAGGTAAGAAGTTTAAAAATATATTTATAAATATACATACATACATATACATACGCATACATACACACATATATATATATATACATAAACATACATATACACATTCATTATATATACAGAAAAAAAATTGTCATGCACCGTTCACCCCCCACCCATAACATAACCAGGTTATTGGTGGTTACCTTGACAATATATATTAGAAGATTATGTGTATAATTGATTATGGTTTATATTTTTTTTACAGTGTGGCTTTCTTTCCTCTTCATATGGGTGACCATGTGTATATTGGAGAAAACTCTATTTTGAATGCTGCAGTTGTTGGATCATATATTTATATAGGAAAAAATGTCGTTATTGTAAGTATTGTATAAAATTAAAAACTTAAATTTTTATTTAATTCATTCCAAACTGTATACCAACCAACATATATGAAATTGTTATGGGATTCATTAGGGATATACTTAGTTTAATTTGTTCTTATCTTTAAAGTATTAAGCAGGGATTTTTTTAAACAATTTTTTTTTAAAACTATGCCATGGTGCCTGCCGTATATACTATAAATTATTAAAAAGATAAATACATATCTTAACAGCAATAAAAACCACTTTAGTTAGAAGTCTAGTTAGAAGTTAGAAGTTAGAAGTTTACCGGAGTCAGACAAGGCTGCGTCCTTGCGCCGTTTCTCTTCATCATCCTCATGGATTTCATTCTTCGAAAGTCATTACCATCTGACCGAGGTATATCCATCTCCCCCTCCCGGAAACTCTGCGACCTAGAGTACGCAGATGATGCTGTTATAATTGATGACTCCGTCGAGGGTCTTCAATTAATCGTAGACAGGGTAAATAGGTACTCTACGCACATGGGGCTTACAATAAATGTTGCAAAAACCCATGTGTTGTGCAACAGCTCATGCCTAGATGCCCAACAACCCTTAATGTTGAGTAACCAGCGCATCGAAAGGGTCGAGAGTTTCAAGTACTTGGGAGTGTACGCGACTGAAAATGGCAGCCTTCAAAAGGAACTGGGAGTGCAATTAGGACTCGGAGGGTACGCATTTAACAGTATGAAGGCTGTCTGGAGATTGGATTTATACCCGACATACACTCCTCGCCTCCTTCACATCCATACATCTAGTCATACATGCCCTCTGATTACGCAGACTTTTGACACATTCAGATTTTAGGTTCTGATTGATCTGATCGTGCTAAGTATTTTTCGGCCGTCCTCGTTCTGTTTTCCCGCTCACATTCGCCACATTTATTTTCTTAGTTATTCTCTACCATCCATTTTCTCCACATGTCCATACCACGTAAAAGCACTCTTTTTAATATTTTCAATTATTCCTTGTTCAGCCTTACATTCCTTTCCTTTCTATAAAATTCTCACAAAATGCAAAATAATAATAAATTAATAAGGCCATGATTAATTGATATTTTAGGGAAGAAGATGTGTGTTGAAGGATTGCTGTATGATAGAAGATGGAGCGGTGCTACCCGCTGAGACTGTAGTCTCGAGTTTCACCCGTTACGGAGGATCACCGGCACGTCTCATCTCCGACCTTCCGGAAGTCACGCAGGACCTCATGGTGGACTTCACAAAAAACTATTATCAGCACTTTGTCCCTGCAAGAGTCTGAAACAGTATATAACCAATCATGTGATAGTGTTTATGTATGTTATAAATAATATTTACTAAGAATTTTTTACTAATCTTACGCTATTTATATATGTAATAGTACTAAGCCAGTTGATATATGTAATAAGATGTATTTAATATTTTAAAACTCTCTCTTTCTCTCTCTTCCAAACAGAAGGTATTTAAATATTTTAGCACAACTATTAAAAAAAAAGGACAAATTACTTTTTTATGGTTATTTGAAGTCAACTCTTTTCTAAACATTAGATTGAATTATTATAGGGAGTGTTATTGACGCTTCGGCATAGTCACCATCCCGTTACCCAATAAAGATGTCGTTCATGCATGATACCGGCCAAGGGGTTTATTAGTTCTTCAATGTGTTTTTTGTTTGCAATTTAAATGTAATGAACAAAGACAATAATGTCTTAATATACGGAGTAACTCGCCTTCAGCTGTTACGCTAACGAGGAGAAGCTTAGCAACTAAACTAGAAAACAGGGGGTGGCTCCCACTGGTTACGCTGCGGCAAATAGGGACCCAGCAGACAGTGGGTAACAGCCTCGGCGGTGAAGCTCCAAAAGCATATAAATATTGCATGCAAATGAAAAATAAATTCATTCCACTGACAAACACCGAGCTCTGCGTTGTTATTTTCTACACTCAATTGACCCTTCGCCTTAACTGACTTTACACCTGGTATTTGACCATCGATTTACCCCCAGGACAACGAAACAGTATACAAGGACCTACATATTGCTTTTGGCCTCTGATAAAAAACTCGAGCTTCATAACTCTCGGTATTTATGACCCCAAGAGCGACGGCGCAGAGAAGACACAACTAACCCTATTTTACAGTCTGTCAGTGTGCGTCTGGCACTGCGAGGGTGCATACATTTGGAGTTTGTATGGCGTAAATAGATATTTTTTAAATAACCCGCCAAAGCACTGCTTTTATATTATAGGCTTGTCTGCAGGTAGAATATGTAAGGATATGGAAGGTAAATGTAAAAAATACATCATTAAAACACCAACCGAATATTTTTTTATTCAATTTATTTTACAATCGGGCTTCTTTCCAACAACGCCATGGCGCCTGATTAACAACTAAAATGTTGGTTTCTTTAAATTTGTTCTTTATGAGGTTAAAAAAACTCTTCATTTCAACAAAAAAATTCTGTAAAATGTTTTAGTGAGAACGAAATAAATGTCTCACAGTTTTGCTATTTTTTTTTTGTCAAAATCAGTTATTTATAATTAAAAAATGTGACATAGCCTTCAAGGAATTATCCGGATAAGTTTATCGAATCGTAAGCACATCAAATAAATTGTGCGTCTATAGATAAATCTTATGGATAATACCATGCAAAACTGGCCTTTCATTATACTCTATCTATTAGTGACATCTCTATTTCCAAATATTAAACACTAAGTAAAAAGTGGTAGATAACTTCGCTTACTTATAAATTAGGAAGCAATATGTTTTTAAAAGTATTCATTAGATGTCGTACATGGTTATTTTCAATTTATAAGATAAATAAACTTGTTAAAATTTATTTTCATAATTATTGTTCCCCTCTTAAATACCTCCTTTTTTCGCAGGTTTTGTAGGGCAGACTCGGCCATTAGACAGTAGGTCAAATGTGAGCATTTTTTCTTGTAGTCTAGTAACTCCTAGTGGTAACCAAAATCCATTCAGAATTATATTTATTTATTTAAACTTCATGTACAGAAAATAAATAAGTATATTGGCGGGCTTATTGCTAAAAAGCAAAATCTTCTAGCCAACCAAAAACAGACTAGTGGTATTGATCAAAACGTTTGATACCATATATAGCTGTTTGCAATCAGAGGGTAGATAGTTCTTGAACATTTAAAAAAACATAAATTACAAATTGATATAAAAAAAATATATAAATTACAAATTGATGATAATAAGGAGGTGTGTGAGGAGTGTTCTTTCTTGGGAAGAACCAACTGATAGACCATGATCAGAAAGGGATATAAAATTTTTGAAGAATATTATAAAGTAGCGTAAGAGATTGAAGATTTATGCGCTGGTTGAAGTGAAGTCATTTAGTTCCGTGCGAGAAGGTGAAACATGGTCACACTTTTTTATTTATTGATTTGATCAGCTTAGTGTTTTGGCACAAATACTATTGATTTTAAAGGTTCACTTATTAGTAAATACTATGGTGGCCTTTCTCAGCTCATAAAATAAAATACATAAATGGGATCATGCCTGTAGGTTTCAACTAACCCTAAATTAAGAGAAATTCATAAAATTTACGATGGACATCCAATCTGTGTGGAGTACCGAGTTAACACATCGCTCACTCCTTTCAAGAACGTCATAAATAAAAAAAAAAAGATTTTTCAGGAGAACGTTTTTAAAGTTTAAAAATGTAACACAATGTATTAAAAATAAATATCAAGCCACTTATTGAACTTTTTGCTGTGCAACAGATCTTTTGAGGGAAAACCTGAAGGTTTTTTCTCCATATGAAAAATATTTAATATATTTAAAAAAAATAACTAAATAATACCTTTTCTTCAAAATGCAAAAACAACACTTTCTGCCCTGTAGCGGTTAAATATTAAGCACAAAATACGCCTCTTTTGCTGGGATATAGTACATTTTCTGGGCATTTCGAAAACATGCACAACTGAAAATTGACGATTTTGATTTATGACGCTCCTGAAAGGAGTGAGCACATGTAAAGAAATAGTGACAACTAACATGTACCTTATTTTTTTACCAATATTTTGTTTTATTTTTTGACATCTCATCAAAGATGAAGAAGAATATGGATTTCATTAATTGATTCGGCAGTCACTTTGTGGTTGAATCTATCCATTTTTAATTAATGTTTTACTCAGTAAATATCACTATTTCTTAAAATCTACGGTGTTTAAAAATACGGTAAAGTAATAATACGGTAAAATACGATAATACGGTAAAATACGATAACACGGTAAAATACGATAATACGGATAATACGGTAAATTCGGTAATACAGTAAAAAATACGGTGTTTATAAGTGATGCGGAATGCATCGAAACACGTGTCACAGTAGATTTTAAGAAATAGTGGTATTTACTAAGTAAAACCTTAGATAAAAAAAAGAATATGGATGTCTGGGCATTTATGGGGCTGACGACCGTCATAGGATGGTTTAAGTGATCACTTTACACACATGTAACATTCACTAATTCTACCCATTATTGACAAACACACCACTCAAATTCTTGGAAGTTCCATATATATGAACCAATTTTGAAACATTATTCTTGAATCACTAGAACTCTACTAGAGACATCTATTGGTGAGATGAAAAGAAGCTTTTTATTGAGCAGAACCTCTTTTAACTCTTTTAATAACTCCTGTAATTGGAGATAATCCAGATTTTGTGAACAAGTATTTGGACACACTCAAAATGTTGTAAATATTTTGTTTGTTTGTTTTTATATAAGATTCATCAAAAACGTGTTTGACTTTTTTTTAAAAATGTTTTTAGTAAACGTAGTAACTCCATCGTTCACTTCCATACATTAGAGTTGGAACCAGGTCACCGTTGTGTACTGCCAGTTTAGGTTTCACTGGTAGGTTTTTTTTAAAATAATAAAAATAATAATAAAACCCTTACCGCACCCCAATGGTGCATAGGGCACTGCTTCATATAAACGCTGTGTTATCTCGATCGTTTACACATGAAGGAAAGGTGATCAACCCTCCACTTCAGGTACCAGTCCAGTGTAATATTGAATAAATATTAGTGTGAAAAAATCACTTATATTTATTAAACCCCCCTGGGAATCGAACCCGGGACCTCCAGAATGGTAGGCGAGCATGCTGACCATTGCACTACGGAGGCGGACAAAAACTTTTTTTTTTAAAGATATTGTTATGTATTTACATTTATTTATATATCGTTATTTATGGAAACTATTTATCTACAATATTACAAACTGTATAGTACTCAAATATGTACTTAAAATCACATCATCTAGGCACTGTATCAAAATAATGATTTTCATATGACGTAGAACAACAAATGCAAATGTAATCTCCAAGTCGCTCACTCCTTTCAACAACGTCATATATCAAAAATCTTGATTTTTCAGGAGATCGTTTTTAAAGTTTAAAAATAAAATGAAATTTATTGAAAATAAATATCAAGCCACTCATTGAACTTTTTACTGTGCAACAGATCTTTTTAGGTAAAACCTGAAGAGTTTTTCTCCATTTCAAAAATATATAGTTTATTTAAAAAAAACAATTAAACAATACCTTTCCTTCAAAATGCAAAAACAACACCTTCTTCCCTGTAGCGGGTAAATATTAAGTTTAAAATATGCCGCTTTTGCTGGGATTTAGTACATTTTCTGGGCATTCCGGAAACATGCATAACTGAAAATTGACGATTTCTGATTTATGACGTTCTTGAAAGGAGTGAGCGAAGTATAGAGTTGTTTGCTCATATAAGACCTAGTACTTCTCTTCCATTTCCTTTCGCACATAGCAGTAACGTCTCTCACAATGAACACTTTCAGTTTTGCCAACTGTATCCCAACAAATATATTCCACTTCTCTATATCCATACCTGGAGCTCAGGATGAATCACCCTGCCTTCATATGTATAATCAACTATTGATTCAATACCGGTCTTTCGGATGTGGTGCCTCAATCTTTCAGATTTTTTTTTGCAGCTTCAATATATGCTTAACCAAAGTAAGTACTAAAAATATCCTAATATATAAATTATAGGTAGGTAGGTACCTATTACCTATACTATATGTGTATTAATATAATGTCATTTTCATTCATATGCTTCATTTATTTTTTGCTCGCTGTAGTTGAATGATTATTTCCCATATACCAATCTACAAGGGCTACAAACCCTATCTAAAAATATATAACAACTTCCTTTCAACAATTTTATATGTTATTTTTGTGTTCATTATCCTTTACATCTTCAAACCCTTATCCGCACCTGGTGGTGCATAGGGCACTGCATCATATAAACGCAATGTTGTCTTGATCGTTAACACATGAAGGAAAGGTGAACAGCCCTCCACTTCAGGTACCAGTCCAGGGTAGTATTAAATAAATATTTGAGTGAAAAAATCACCTATATTTATTTGACCCGGGACCTCCAGCATGGTAGCCGAGCGTGCTGACCATTACACTAAGGATGCGGACAAACTCTAGTGCATGCTTAAGTAAGTACCAAAAATATCTAAATATAAAAATTATAGGTAGGTAGGTACCAATACTATTTGTGTATTAATATAATGTGCTTATATTTAATCGAGAAGATGTGAAGTGACTCCAAAGTCAAATCACGTTAATTATTTTTATGACGCTTTATGTTCACTTTTGACAGCGCCTCGTGGATCTGATTACGGAAATTTATTTGTGGGTATGTCAAATGTAAACAATGGCGTGGAAGCTGCGTGAGGAAAGCATGGTCACACACGCAGACGTGTCGAGATAGCGCTGTTCTTATCATGCATTGATGGTGATAACATTGTATGGCAATGCTGATTTTATCAGACGTTCACTGATCCCCTTAATTGTTGTACTTTGCCAGACTGTTATATTTAAACTATGCGACGTACATTTGTGAGTACAGTGCTGGTACAAAATTCTGGCAATTATTTATGATGATAGTAACTGCATTGTCCTCTTTTTTCTTTCTTAAAATAGAACAAATCTACACATCAACTATATACAAATGGAATATTAACTGGTCGTTTTTGAAGGGACTGAAAAAAGGGTTGAAGAAATGTTTGTGGCTTTATATATAAATATATTGTTTATTTTTTAAATTACATCTTAAATTTTCTAAACATAACTTTTGTTTCATCCTTTGTTTCCGGATTTAAAAAAAATTATTTATAATATTTTATTTATTTATAATTTTCAAAATTCAATTTGAAGATGACATCCATTTAAACTCAAGAATTATTCAGAAAAGAAATTATGTTTAAGAATAAGGAAGGATTAAGTTATTTGTTTATTTTTTAATACCTACATTAAAAGCAATAAGCTTTTTAAAAAACATTTAGATGTTGTCTATATTAATAAAAATGTAATTGTTCTAAATCATGAATCTTTTAAAGTTGTTCGCATGTAATATCATCCCTGTAACAGATGTTTTTTTCATTTACAACATTTTGAGTGTGTCCAAATACTTGTTCGCAAATCTGGATTATCTCTACTTAAGAGTTATTTTTGACATCTCAATATAAATGAAGCGGAATATGGAAGTCTGGGCATTTACAGGGCTTACGACGTGTCATAGGCTTGGTTAAGTGATGACTTTGCACACTGTAACATTTACCAATTCTACCCATGATTCACAACCACACTACTCAAAACATTGGATTTTTTTGGAAATTAATGTAAAATAATTGACAACCACACTACTCAAAACATTGGATTTTTTGGAAATTATTGTAAAATAATTGACAACCACACTACTCAAAACATTGGATTTTTTGGAAATTATTGTAAAATAATTGACAACCACACTACTCAAAACATTGGATTTTTTGGAAATTATTGTAAAATAATTGACAACCACACTACTCAAAACATTGGATTTTTTTGAATTATTGTAAAATAATTGACAACCACACTACTAAAAAACATGGAGATTTTTTTGGAAATAATTGGAAAATAAACAATTGAGTTATTTTATTGTGGAATGGTATAATTTTATTTTTTATGGAATGGCAATAACCTATTAGGTACTTCAAGATAATGAAAGATATTTAAAAAAACCCATGATTTTCCGAACGACCCTGAATGAATGTCATATAATTCGCTATAATGAATGTCATATATTGTCAATTGATTGTAGTTATTTGCGATTAAAGCGGATCCAATGACATATTTTGTGATAACAGTAATTAATAAAGCAATATTGGATTAAAAATTATCCAACGAACGTTTTATAATGGAAACGTCTTAAAACTAATCCTCTATTGGCCAATAATGTCCATATTACGGAATTAATGTCAAATATCGACTAGGTATACGAGATAAGTACCCACCCATTATTTACACTCGATATGACCGTTGATGTTTATTGAAATTTGAAAATCCGTTTGATGATGATGAATTATATCGCTACACGCGGTTGATTCATGAAATTATTTAAGTACGTTTGATTATAAAATATTATTTAAAAAAAAAAATTAATGCTGATAAATTATCCATGACCGTGACAAAGGGTTCAAAGTATTTTATTTTATTTTTAAATATTTTTATTGATGGTCTATGATTACAATACGTGTATTCATATACAGTTTTTGATACAATTTCTATACATTTCTACTTAATACAATATTATATATTTTTTAGCGCTGAACCTCTCCAAAAAAGAGATTGAGCTCTTGTGCTTGGAGAGGGACTTTTCTTCCTCTTTTTGTTGATTTTGATAGTATCAGTAGTATTTAAAAAATAAATATTACTGCTAACATATGATAAACATATCGCTTACTCCTTTCAACAATGTCATATATCAAAAAACTTGATTTTTCAGGAGATCGATTTTAAAGTTTAAAATATAATAAAATGTATTAAAAAAATATGAAGCCACTTATCGAACTTTTTACTGTGCAACAGATCTTTTTAGGTAAAACCAAAATGTTTTTTCTCCATTTGAAAAATATTTAGTATATTTAAAAAAATAATTATATACTTAATACCTTTTCTTCAAAACGCAAAAACAACACTTTCTGCCCTGTGGCGGGTAAATATTAAGTTAAAAATATGCCGCTTTCGCTGGGATAAAGTACATTTTCTGGGCATTCTGAAAACATGCTCAACTGAAAATTGACGATTTTCGATTAATGACGTTGTTGAAAGGAGTAAGCGTTATGTGTACCAACATAACAACTAAAAAATTCAATAATCGAATGTACCCGCGAAAATTCTAAATTCACATTTTCTTTTGAACATGCCTCGTATACAGCGTAGCCCTGATACCATCGACAAGTGACACATCCCACTTGTCCAGTTATTCACCTCCTAGCCTCATACGCATCCTGGTTGCGACCTGTTAACAGGCTAATCACGCCTTGGCTAAAGTTTGTTGTCCCGCGAGCACAATGGCTGCTCTGAGCCTTGTCCATCTCAAAGTCAGTTGCGTGCTCTGAATCTATCAGGTGTTGTGAAACGGCGACTAGGTCAAGCAGCTATGGGCGAGTTTCAACATTCTCGACTCTTCCAGTTTGTAAACGCATTCTGCGACGTCACTTGGGCATTACATGGAAAAGTACAAGAGTTATAAAATAATAATCCAATAATTACATAATTCACTTTCATAACTCGGACTGAATCGATCGTAAACAGTGAAGAAGTCATGCGTACATTTCCGACCATTTTTTTAAGCGGTATTTTTGTTTTAAGACGAAGAAGAATATGGAAATCTGGGCATTTACGGGGCTAACGGTATTTTTAAGCTAATGTTATTTACATTTTTAATTTGTTGCCGACGGAGGTGAGAGGTCAAAATAAAATATGGAGCAAAGGCAAAATAAAGGAATGGGTAAATGATCAAGAGTTAATTCTATGAAAATTGTATAATTTAATTTTTGTTTTCTTTTTTGTGTGTATATTAGGTTAAAATAGATAAAAACAACTGTACAAAAATTTATGCAAAAAAAACAAGAAAATAAAATAAAAATACAGTGGAACCTCGGTATACGTCCTTAATTTGTTCCAGATCACGAGACGTATACCAAATAGGACGTATACCAAACGTATTTTCCCATTTTATGACCCTTGTAATCCATCAATATTTTTTATTTCATTTTTTCATTACGAAGAGTAGTGTCACGCGAAACATGGTAATTTTAGGGCGTGTTACGCTGCTTAACACACCCTTAGGTATATTTTCGGCAATAGATACACCGAGTGCTTCATAATTATTATGTGAATATAAATTATTTTTATAATTACGGTCGACAATTTAAATAAATCAAAGGGTGGAGTGAAATTAAAAGGGGTTTAAATGAGGGAAGTTGTGTGAATCCTCATTTAGTCCATTTTAATAAGTTTTAGAAAGCAAAGAAAACTTAATATTACATGTATATACATAAACAAATATTTCTCTTAAAATATATACATATATATATATATATATATATATATATATATATATATATATATATATATATAATATATATATATATATATATATATATATATATATATAAATAAATATATATATATATATATATATATATTATATATATATATATATATATATATATATATATATATATATATATATATATATATATATATATATATATATATAATATATATATATATATATATATATATATATAAATATATATATATATATATATATATATATATATATATATATATATATATATATATATATATATATATATCTTTATACATATTATTTTTTAATATCACAAACGCGTAATATTGTTTTTGATGTGCATTATCCGAGAAAAATAAAATAATTAAGATGCTTAGATAACCAAGCAAATACTTTCTACGCAAGTGAATTTCGTAATATTTTCAACCGAAAATATAAATCCCAGTTTTAAAAATAAGATTGAATATCTAGGAATAATATTAACACTTGTTTATAAAGATGTAACCATTAATACGAAAGCTCTGGGCTCTTGACACGAGTTATTATTTAAATTTAAAGATTTGATATGGTTAAAAACTAAGAACAATATTTTTTTAACTTAGTGATTTTTTTATTTGTAAATACAATGTCGGGTTGTGGTCCCGTGGTTAGTGTTGCGGACTCTTGAGTCAGGGACTTAGAACCCACTCTACCACAATTTGATACCTTTTTCTAATAATGAACCGCTTAGGCTCACAGAAATAATATGTAATTGCAGTATTTTCATAAATAATAACATCAAAAATATTTCTGTTTTAATCTCAAAACAATAACTATAAGCTGTGTCCACTTTTATTTTATTTTACCAATGACAGGATATCGTCGTTACCGACACCATCATACCGAGTGTGTTCTTTATTTTGGAATTATATATCTTTAGCCATTTGAAGTTTTTATTGATAGAAAACTAGCTTTTCAGGATTATTTCAAAGGCAGGGGTGGTTGACCAATGAACGAGTGTCATCATTACCGACATCATCAGACTGAGTACAATCTACATATATGTTGAAATGATACATATGCAGCCATCTGAAAATTTTACTGGTATAAAACTGGCTTTTTAGGACGATTTAAACAAAACCTCCAAAGGAGGGGGTGGAAATTTTGTGAAGTTAATATTAGCATGACTGTTTATTAATTACCTCTGGATGACGTTTGAGGGAAAATCCCTTGACTTTATTTAGAAGTTTTCGTAATCCTTAACTATCAAACAAATTAGAGCGCTTACAGTCCCATTTTGAGAGAGATTTTCGTTGATGTTATATATCTAGGCAATTACATGTACGCACTTACCTACGCATGTCAAATAAAGGATTAAAACATTTAATGATATCATATTTATTATTTAAAATTATTAAACGTGTAATATGATTGATGCCTTTTTTAATTTTACGATGTTTCCAATCTGATTATTCTGTATATAGATTTTTATCAGCACCATAATAGTAATAGAATATTAGCATTGAAATGTCACACCGTCTAAAGCATTAATCCCCTAATAAATCATTATTTTCTGTCATGGTAACGTCTTTGCATTTTTGCACATTTTGCGGTACAACTGACGCTACAATTAAATATAATCTGAAAGTCTCTACCACTTGACAACAGCCCTTTGTTGAACTCCAATTTTCTTTTTCAACTCCAAGTTTTCGGGACATTTATGATCGACATTGATCTATTTTCCAAAATAAAATATATTGTAAATATATGACGTTAGCTTTGTCGTGAGGGTTGTTGTTTCATCAACTTCACCCCGTTTGGTTTTTAGCCAAACACTCGATCACTGTTCTTTCCAACCCACCCTAATCACTTGATCTCGTTCTTCTTGACTTCTTCTTGCTCCCTAAATAAAAAAAACCTTTGAAAAGAAGATTTGAGATGATTCCCGAGATAAAGGCAAATACGACGAAGGACCTGAAGCTCACAATAGAAGCGTTCTAGGACTGTTTACAATTTGGAAACACCGTTGGGATAAGTGTGAGCGTCGCGTCGGGAAGGTAAATACTTTGAAGCGGAGCCAGACATGTAACTTCTATATAAATTACATTTTATTTTACGGACCAAGTATTTCCATACACCTTTTTTACAAACACATTCTGACAACGCGTTTTTTTAAACGTCTTTTCTTTTTCCATGTTCGCTCCCTAGGTGGAGCATATGGCCAACACGAGACGTCTCCAAGTCACTCTGTCACGTGCCATCTCCTTGGGTTCCCGAAGTTCCGCTGAGTATAGTCGGTGAATGGTCGTCAGCGGTCTTCCGGGGCGCCGGAATCCTCGGGGTTGGAAGAAGAGACATGAGGGGTTGATGTTCTCAGGTGGCATTCTAAGGACATGTCCCAACCATGTCTACCTTCTCCTCTCCAGGACTTTCAGTATGAGGGGCTGTTGGGTTTTTCTCCTCTCGTTCTCATTCCTGACGAAGTCATACCACTTTACACCCAGTATTTTTTTAACGTAGTGCCTACAATTTCCCAATCATACTAGATTACTAGACTTATCCAACGTCCATAACTACAGTTCAATTATACGTATGTAGATACATAGATGTAAGGTTTATACTCACATCGCTCACTCCTTTCAAGAACGTCATAAATAAAAAAAACTTGATTTTTCAGGAGAACGTTTTTAAAGTTCAAACATAAAATACAATGTATTAAAAATAAATATCAAGCCACTTATTTAACTTTATACTGTGCAACAGATCTTTTAAGGTAAAACCTGAATATTTTTTATCCATTTGAAAAATATTTAGTATATTTAAAAAAATAATTAAACAACACCTTTTCTTCAAAATGGCGGGTAAATATTAAGTTAAAAATATGCCTCTTTTGCTGGGATATAGTACATTTTCTGGGCATTACGAAAACATGCACAACTCAAAATTTTCGATTTTTGATTTATGGCGTTCTTGAAAGGAGTGAGCGATATGTACACACCCTTAACTGGAGTGCGATATATCGCAACCTAGCTAAGGGTTAAAAGGTTAAAGTTCAATGTTTAAACTACAAAAATTTTCAAGAACTTATGTTACGTAATTCGAGCGTCACCGTTGAAATTTTCCATATTTTTTTTACAGCCGTCACTTATTATGAAGTGTTGGAGAAGTTATCTTGATTGAATATATTGTGTGTTACATGTGAATTGGAATATTCGTTTGATTGATGGTGTTTTATTCTGGAATTATTATGTTATGCGATATATCGCTCACTCCTTTCAAGAACGTCATAAATAATAAAAAAACTTGATTTTTCAGGAGAACGTTTTTAAAGTTTAAAAATATAATAAAATGTTTTAAAAATAAATATCAAACCACTTATTGAACTTTTTACTGTGCAACAGATCTTTTTAGGTAAAACCTGGAGGTTTTTTCTCCATTTGAAAAATATTAAGTATATATTTTTTTAAATAATTAAACTATACATTTTCTTCAAAATGCAAAAACAACAGTTTCTGCCCTGTAGCGGGTAAATATTAAGTTAAAATATGCCTCTTTTGCTGGGATATAGTACATTTTCTGGGCATTCCGAAAACATGCACAACTGAAAATTGACGATTATTGATTTATGACGTTCTTGAGTGAGCGATATGTATACTTTTATACATATTAAAGGGCCCCATATTTCAAATAGCTTGGGGCCTAATCACCAAATCACCTAATTATCAAGTCTAATCCCGGCCCTGCCTGTACTGAATTATCAGTACAGGCAGGGCCGGGATTAGACTTGATAATTAGGTGATTTGGTGATTAGGATTCGATTTAATTAGGTGATTCTTGATAATTAGGTGATTTGGTGATTAGGATTAGATTTCGATTTATTAAAATCGAACATTTCTATTAAAATTCGTTCATCTGCAGTACACTCATTTACATTAGACAATTTTGGTAATTAATGATATTTTCTCAAATCTAATTGTAAGGAGTGTCGGTATGTTGATTGTCACCAACAATAGTCATTGGTGACAACAACATCCCGCGATCATGTGAATACCTACGTAGTCTGGCAAGCGTCATTCTAGAATAATCTCTCCTTAAAAACAGTCCCTCACTTAGAGCTCCTGGTACCTAACTTAAATATAGAATACACCAAAGTCTAGGAATCTTTTACTGATATTCTCCCACAACCAGTCTTGCTTACAACGAATCTTTTCAAATTACTATGTTGAACACATTGACTGCCAGTGTCAACCACCAGTGGCTGACACAAGGCATTTCAATTGCACCTCGTTGGCCACCGGAGGCTGACACATTGTACCTCATTTTGTCATATATTGCCAATACGCAAATTAACCAGCTGCCGGACATATCGTAGTCGTACAGGAGAAAGTGACCAACTACCAAAACGTAAAATGCTCAGGAGGGCCATTAAAGTCACTTGCTAGGCAAGAAAATAAACACCAATGCAGTTAGTCATTTTTAACAAGTCAATATATTATACTTCCAAGTTTAAAATCCTTTGATATTTGTTTCAGGGCAATATTTAGCTAGTAAAATATCAAATAGTCAATGATTACGTTTTTGTAAAAAATGCACTTGGTCACTTTCTCCTGTATGACTACGATATATAAAATAAAACCCATTCGGGGATCCAAAATAAATGTTCTGAGAAGGTACTTTATGGAAAGATATATATGTAGTGATTAGTCATATTTTCTTATTTTGTTTTTACCTTAAGTTTTTTTATATTTTCTCAATTGTTATATTTTCTCATTTGTTTATTTTAAATATGCTTCTTACCTTATATTTTTCTCATTTATTTCTTTCAAATATGCTTCTTATGCCCATTTATTATACCTGTTTGTTGTTTTACATTTTGCCATGTATTAGTATTGTGAATGAAACCCTTATCCGCACCCCAATGGTGCATAGGGTACTGTTTCATATAAACTTTGTGTTATCTTGATCGTTTACACATGAAGGAAAGGTGATCAGCCCTTCGCTTCAGGTACCAGTCCAGGGCAATATTGAATAAATATTACAGTGAAATCCTATGTCCTAAAATGAGAAATAGAAATTACTCATCGGGAATATTATATGTATATTTGACTTATGTATGTAATATGTTTTGAAAATAATAAAAAAAATATTAATAAATATAAAGTCAATAAAAGGTACAAAGTGTCGGCCTCCGGTGTTCGACGAGACGCAATTGAAATGCCTTGTGTCGGCCACCGGTGGCTGACACTGGTAGTCAATGTGTTAATATTATGTACATCACGACAAAAGTATATTACGGAGGTGAGAGAAAGAGAAGTCAACAGCCGAATTAATTTATGGGAAATGACGTCAACGAACAATATTCCGAAACCTTTTTTATGCTAGCCATGCTCTTCGGGTGGCTAAAGGTTGTTGTACTGCTAAGGTCATTTTCCAAGCATGTCACGTTTTTCTAAATTTTGATAGATCGATATGATATTCCCAGGGCATTTTTCACATACAACGGAATGACACGTCATGTTTTTCAGCAGTCATGCAAATATTTTAAGCGTAAGAATTTCGGAAAATTCTTGTTGGACATCGTATTTTAACTTTACTTTACTCTAATTACAAACTAGAGTAATGTTTAATTGCAGGCTTTGAAAAAAGGTGCCTGAGGCGAATACTGGGTATAAAGTGGTATGACTTCGTCAGGAATGATGATGCGAGGAGAAGAACTCAACAGCCCCTCATACTGGAAGTCCCGAAGAGGAGAAGGTGGATATGGTTGAGACATGTCCTTAGAATGCCACCTGATCAACCCCTCGTGTCTCTTCTTCCAACCCCGAGGATTCCGGCGCCCCGGAAGGTCGCTGACGACCATTCACCGACTATACTCAGCGGAACTTCGGTAAGCCAAGGAGATGGCGCGTGACAGAGTGACTTGCAGACGTCTCGTGTTGGCAATATGCTCCACCTAGGGAGCGAACATGGAAAGAAGAAAAATTACAAACTTTGACCAGTATTACTAGTCTACTTTTGGTTACAACATTTTGAGTGTGTCCAAATACTTGTTCACAAAACCTGGATTATCTCCAATTACAGGAGTTATTTTCATAATATTTTTTAACATCTCATCAAAGATAAAGAAGAATATGGAAGTCTGGGAATTTACGGGGCTGACGACCGTCATAGGCTGGTTTAAGTGATCACTTTACACACGAGTAACATTCACCAATTCTACCCATTATTGACAACCACACTACTCAAATTCTTGGAAGTTCTGTATATATGAACCAATTTAGAAACCTTGTTCTTGAATCACTAGAACTCCACTAGAGACATCTATTGGTGAGATGTAAAGAAGCTTTTTATCAAGCAAAAACTCTTATATTAGTATGTGCGGTCCGAATCCTGTATTATAATCACACTCATGAGAAACGCCAGAAAATACCATTTTCATTTTTATTATTAAGCTTATAATTTGACCAGATAATTTATTAACAACATTTTGAGTGTGTCCAAATACTTGTTCACTAAACCGGGATTATCTCCAATTATAGGAGTTATTATTTTTTTTTTTGGTTGTTTGGAAGATATTGCTAGCTAGGAATTATCCCCCAAACGTTCATATAATCCGTACAATAAGTTTTTCATCTATTAATAAGTGAAGAAATTTAAAAAATTTCATTGCAATTTTTAATACACCTTCGAAACGTTCAACCACAAAATTTTCCGCCCAACGACTATACGTCCACGATAGAAGATCTAAACCAGAGGTTCCCAAACTCTTTTATCTCGTAGACCCCTTGCCTTACCTGATATTGATTTTTATCAAATTCATTAACTTCAAATGTATTTTTGACAGCCGGTATATGTAGTGTTACTCACTTTGAACCGCACATGTTAGGTTTTATTCATTTATATTTTAAATTCAAATTAAAACATAGACCGCTTGCAAGTTGTCATAGACCCCTGGGGGTCGATATAAACCACTTTGGGAATCACTGATCTAGACGATCATTGATCCACACCCAACTTGTAACAAAATTTCGGAACGTTTGTTGTAACAAAATCCATTTTAATGATAGGAATCAACTTTGATTATTTTGTTGACAGATTTGAATCTAAATTAAATGCCCATGACCATAGATTTTGGCCAGTGACCGTGGAGCAGGTGGGTGACATTGTAATTAAGCAAGGTCGATGCGAAAAATGTACCCAAATTAACTATTTACTACTCTAAGGAGTGCTCTGAATTAGATACAGTTGAATTTAAATAAAAAAATCGCCGTAAAATGCTCTTCGTGGCCGAATGGATGTAAACTTGACATTACGCAGTGGCGTAGTACTAAAAACTAAAACCTTTTCAACTTTAACAGGGGGACCTTTAATAGATTTGTAACATTTTTTCACTTTTTCAAATATAATAAATTTGTATATCGTAGTCGTACAGGAGAAAGTGACCAACTAACAAAACGTGAAATGTTCAGGAGGGCCATTAAAGTCACTTTTGCTTGGCACGAAAATAAACATCAATCCAGTTTGTCATTTTTTATAAGTCAATATATTATACTTCCAAGTTTAAAATCGCTTTGGGATTTTTTCATGGCAATATTAAGCTAGTAAGATATCAAATGATCACGTTTTTGTAAAAAATGCACTTGGTCACTTTCTCCTGTATGACTACGATATGTATCATATGTTGGCAAAAGAAGCGTGAAAATAGACTGAATGTAGTCGAATGTGTTTCGCCCTATTTCTTTACAGATTTTATTTAGAATAGTACAGGATGTTGTCTCGTGAGTTTATTTATATATTTGCCGTATAAAAACATTAAAATGTATTGTTTTATCACAAACACTATCGACATTCATGGTTTATTTTTTTATGTTGGAGTGTTTTGTCGATAAGCCTATGCATACTGTTGACCCTCATCCATCCGCTGTTGGTGAATGTCTCCTTCGTTGCATTTCATTCCTCGTAGTTTTATTATTCATCTTCTTTAGATGGTGTTTAGGGCACTGCATCAAAAAAACGCTGTGTTATGTTGATGAAGGAAATGTGATCAGCTCCCCATTTCAGGTACCAATCCAGGGCAATATTGAATAAATATCGTGTGAAAAAATCACTTATATTTATTCAACCCTCCCCCTGTGAATCGATTCCGGGACTTCCAGTAGGGTAGCCGAGCGTGCTGACCATGACACTACGGAGGCGGACAGTAGTACCTTCCTCAAACACTCATGCTTGCAGTAATGGCTTGATCATCTACTGAAATATCTGTGCTCATTATTTCAGGAACTTTTCCCCACCCGATATACTTATTTTCTAGATATATACTTATTGACGTACCTTATTTTCTTATGAATTATGTAGGTATAATAAAACCGATCGAAAAGATTAAGAAAAAGGAAATACTAAAAAAAAAGCATTCCTTTTTTTCTCCGTAATGTAAATGTTAGTAAAGTATCGATCTGATACTTATCAATATCGATAATGTTCTTATTCGTAGGAAAATAATTGTCATTTAAAAGGAATGTTGCAATATTTCTTATAAATTGTTCAAAGATAAACGAATACTTGATATTTCAAAATATAAAATTTGATTAAACATATCTCATCTGTTTCAACTCTAAAATGGATTGGATAAATAACTATATTTTTGTCATTTAAAATCACGAGGCGGAAACTTAACAATTGTATTTAGTAAATTTTGTTGACAGGAAATAATAAAAGAGGCTGTTTAAAAATACAATATAATGTGAATAAATGTTAAGTAATCAGTAGAATAATTCTAGGTTACATAGTAGTTTCATTTATTTTTTTGTTATAAAATATATTCCATGTTTTTATTAGCCATATTTATTTCAGCAAAAAAGTTCGTTATCTTGTTGCAGAAATATACAATTATTTTTTTATAAGTATTCTGTTGAAAGAATATAAAAATCATTTTACGTTAATTATGATGGTTAGGAGTCTTAACAATCGGCGGGTATGTATGAGGAGATGCATGAACGTGCAAGAGGCGAAGAATGTTTGCAAAGACAGAGTGGTGTGGCGTTCTATTCTCTCTGCCTAGTGAGATGATCTTTAGAAAAAGACTAAAAAGACATTTACAACATTTTGAGTGTGTCCAAATACTTGTTCACAAAATCTGGATTATCTCCAATTACAGGAGTTATTTTCATATTATTTTTGACATCTCATCAAAGATGAAGAAGAATATGGAAGTCTGGGCATTTACGGGGCTTACGACCGTCATAGGCTGGTTTGAGTGATCACTTTACACACGTGTTTACATCTCACCAATAGATGTCTCTAGTGAAGTTTTAGTGATTCATGAACAAGGTTTCTAAATTGGTTCATATATATAGAACTTCCAAGAATTTGAGTAGTGTGGTTGTCAATAATGGGTAGAATTGGTGAATGTTACACGTGTGTAAAGTGATCACTCAAACCAGCCTATGACGGTCGTAAGCCCCGTAAATGCCCAGACTTCCATATTCTTCTTCATCTTTGATGAGATGTCAAAAATAATATAAAAACACATTTGTTTGCTAAATCATTTCCACGATAATATTTTCCCCAATTCATTCACAGTAAAGTGCCCTTGAGGTATTTTTTTTACGAAAATGGCGCTATATAGGTTATCCAAATTTATTATTATTATTACCCCTGTAGGGAAGCGGTGTGATGGTTGGTTAGTAGTTTTATGATGAAAAAAAGAACATTTTATTTTTGGTATAGGATATTTTCTTTTTGAATTTAAAGCCTATGACGGTCCTTAGCCCTGTAACTGCACGAATATTCGAATTCCCTATTCTCCTTCTTCATCTATGTTGAGATAAAAATACATAAAACTGGTTATTGCTCTTCTTTGAACCATCGTTTTGTTTTTAACAGTAATATTTATATCGGATATTTAATTTCCAATGATTTATACACCAGAGAGAGTTTTGTTGAATATTTCATTCAACAATTTATCTAAAAAATGTTACTCGAAGGTAAATAAGTAATTAATCGCGCTACTTACCTTGGCCTATAAGCTTACTCCTCATTGATACGCGCGTAATATTAATGTTTAAATTACGCCTGTTTAATAATTTGCTTGTACGAAGGTGTTTGCATTTTAACGCCAACCTGAGTCAGTTAAAGTTCACAACATTTTGAGTGTCTCCAAACACTTCACAAAATCTGGATTATCTCCAATCACAGGAGATAATACTGTAATTGGAGATAATCCAGATTTTGTCAACAAGTATTTGGACACGCTCAAAATGTTGTGAATAAATTATCTGGTCAAATTATAAGCTTAAATAATGAAAATGAAAATGGTATTTTCTGGCGTTTCTCATGTAAGTGATTATAATCCAGGATTCGGACCTCACATACTAAATAAAGAGTTTCTGCTAAATAAAAAGCTTCTTCTCATCTTACTAATAGATGTCTCTAGTGAAGTTTTAGTGATTCAAGAACGCTGTTTCAAAATTGGTTCATATACATGGAACTTCAAAAAATAATATAAAAATAACTCCTGTAATTGGAGATGATCCAGATTTTGTGAACAAGTATTTGGACACACTCAAAATGTTGTAAATAAATTGTTTGGTCAAATTGTAAGCTTAAATAATAAAAAAAAAACATTTTTCTGGCATTTCTCATGTGTGTGATTATAATACAGGATTTGGACCTCACATACTAATATAAGAGTTTTTGATTGATAAAAAGCTTCTTTACATCTCACCAATAGATGTCTCTAGTGAAGTTCTAATGATTCAAGAACAAGGTTTCTAAATTGGTTTATATATATAGATCTTCCAAGAATTTGAGTAGTGTGGTTGTCAATAATGGGTAGAATTGGTGAATGTTACACGTGTGTAAAGTGATCACTTAAACCAGCCTATGACGGTCGTCAGCCCCATAAATGCCCAGACTTCCATATTTTTCTTCATCTTTGATGAGATGTCAAAAAAATAATTTAAGTTTTACTTAGTAAATACCAATATTTCTTAAAACGACTTATATGTAAAAATGAAACAAGAAGACCAGCATCACCATCACCCCCCGCCACCTGCAGTTGAATATCCACAATGACAGGAGCTCAACAGGCTGCTCTCCGGTCAGGGAGGCGTCCTGCCCAACATCTTGGCCATGCTCCAGCCCAAGAAGACCGAGAAGAAGGCGCAATAATACGGCGGCTCCACTTTCCCCCCTTCATACTCAGCGTTTTTATTAAATGTTTTTATTTTTTATTTTATGATTAAAAATAACATTGTTTTAAAATCGCTATCAATTCAGTCTTGTCATATGTTATAATTCAGTATGGATTCATACGCGTTTCATAGTGTGAAAGGGAAAAAACTGCACGGAAACAAAACATTTTTGTATTATTGCCGAAATTTTTTTTTTTAAATGTGAAATAGCAAATTGTGCGAAAGTCGAATGTGTGAAAGACGGGGTCCGCCTGTATTATCCTTTCCATCCTTAAGCATCAATCGACAAAACGGGGAAAATACATTTCGTATTAAAATGTTGTTGTTGTTGTGTTTAATGCTGACCTTATTTTTCTGTACAAAATTTTAAATAATTATTGCAGATTGCCCAGAGCTTTTTTCACTTATCAATTTTCCCGGTCCCGAGTCCCGGGAGCACAGACACAAAGATTTATTTAAAATCCCTAAAATGCACACCAAGTCCTACCAAAATTCATTTTTAAATCGAGCCTGCGATACGTGCAATGTAATGCTTAATGAAATAGACATCAATAATGTTTCTTTTAATATGTTCAAGAGAAATATAGTTGATGGCTATTTGACTAGTTGATAAAGAAAATTTCAATTTTTTGATAAAAACATGTAATGTCAGTTTATTTATGTAGTTATACTTTTACGTATGTACATGATAGTTTATTTTTATTTTTAGATTACTCAAGTGAAAACGTCTAATTGGAAAGTTATTTTTTATATTTTAATTATTTCATGTTATTTTTGTTAAATATTCTGTCAGTTTTCCAATAAAAAAAAACAAAAAATATAAAATCGTTTTTCTTTTGAGTATCGTTTCAAGCAGACCATCTATAATGACGCGGTGATGGTAAACACTTTACACCCGTTACAATTCACCTTCGTAATACGTCTCATCCGTTAAGGCTGAACATGATCGCATTTTGAAGCAGCGAACAGCAAATAGCCGTTCCTTTGTGCAACAATTTGCATAATGCGCTACGAGCGAGTGTATCTTCCAGTTCATTGTGATATTGTTCGGATGGTGAGAAATAATGATCCGCGGTCACCGTGTCATTAAGGAAGCTATACCGACGTGTCGACATGGCCGAGAATGTTCAGATCATTTGCATATTCGAAAATTTGCTTCCCGTATGTTTACATCTAAAATAGATTACTTTGTAAAATTACTCAGGTCAGGTTAGGAGTCTCTATTCTCTCTGCCTACCCCTGCTGTGAAGCGGCGTGATGGTCAGTTAGTTAGTTATAAAATTTCTAACAGACACAAAATTACTAACAGCTAAACTGGCAGTATATAACAAAGCCCTGGTTCCAACCTTAATGTATGAAAGTAGACTGGATGCAGTCGAAATGCGGTCCCTCAGACGAATACGCGGAAATTTATGATATAAGGAAAGTATTCAAAGCTTTGATAGTGTTATCGATAAAATGAAGAAATGTGTGTTGCAATGTTTCGTACATGTGGAACGAATGAGTGACGATAGAACGGTAAAACTAATTTATGAGGCGAATATAAAAAATATTAACTTTTTTGTATTTTTTTTCACATTATCTTGATGCAGTATTACTCCACTTCCGTTGACTGAATTTGGGCGCTTTTCTTTTAGCTTCTGTTCAAGTCTCTTCAATTATCATCGACAATAAACTTTATTTATTTTTCATTTATTGATTCGGAAGTCACTTTGTAGCAAAACCTATCCATTTTTAATTAAAATTTTACTTAGTAAATACCACTATTTCTTAAAATCTACTGTGACACGTGTTTCGATGCATTCCGAATCGTTTTGAAACACCGTGAAAATAAAGCGGAATGCATCGAAACACGTGTCACAATAGATTTTAAGAAAAAGTGAAATTTAAATTATTTATTTATTTATTTTGTGCACATTCTGAATCCGGTTTAAATAATTTGCACTGTAGACCAGGAAGATCCAAGTTTCTGGCATAATTTTTTAATGATTTGAAGCATCTCTACCGTGTACGGAGGGAAACTGGTTCGAATCTGATCGTTTCTAAATAATGGCGTAATTTCTGGTCCAACGTGAGAAACTTAAGCTCCATGTAAGAAGTTTCAATATATCGTATTTTAAAAATAAGTTTTCTTATGGAAAACAACAAACTTAGATACTGAAATATCAATTTTATTGTAATTTCTGCTGTATTTTTTTATTTGCCTAATGATGAGGATTTCCCAACACATATTCTTCATTGTGTAACACCACTTATCATTATTATTAAAATGTAAAAAAATGGGTACCTACGTTTAATTTTTTTACTGTCCATACGAGTATGTGTAACATAATTATGAGAGTTATTCAAATAAGTACATTTAATATTTCAACGCATATGTGTAATATTTAAAAATAAGTATAATTGATTAATGGCACTTTATTACAGAAATCAGTATTTTTAATCGATTAATTACTCAATCTTTATTCAGACTGTAATAAATAAATATAAAGTCAAAAAAACAATAGTCGACTGAAATATTAATCCCTGCGATTGATAGGAACGATACACGAATAAGTTATGCTTTAGGGATTAAAAGATTATTGAACTGTTTTGTAAATTGACTTATATATCGTCGTTAGATCTTGATAAATCGTTCAATCTAGAAACATCAATCATGACACGAGGAAGCGTATATTTTAATGCAAATAAAGGCATGATTCGATTATTCAAAATTCTTATCCAATTTTCAGTTATATGTCACCAACTATAAACGTACCATAAATGTATGCGATGGTGAGGAGGTAAAGTGTTTCAAACATTTTTTAGACAGTAAGCGACGAAAAATGTAAATTTAGTATTATTTTTCAGACCAATCGAATTACATATATAAAGTGTACCCGCGTCCAGATTTATTTTATCTGAAATATTCTACTCCCAAATTCAACAATCTGTATCGCAGTACTAAGTTATATATCGCTCACTTCTTTAACAACGTCATATATCAAAAATCGACAATTTTCAGTTGTGCATGTTTTCGGAATGTCCAAAAAATTTACTATATCCCAGCAAAAGTGGCATATTTTTAACTTAATATTTACCCGCTACAGGACAGAAAGTGTTGTTTTTTCATTTTGAAGAAAATGTATTGTTTAATTATTTTTATAAATTTTAATACTCTAAATATTTTTCAAATGGAGAAAAAACATTCAGGTTTTACCTAAAAAGATCTGTTGCTCAGTAAAAAGTTCAACAAGTGGCTTGCTATTTATTTTCAATACATTTCATTATATTTTGAAACTTTTAAAACGATCTCCTGAAAAATCAAGTTTTTTGATTTATGACGTTGTTGAAAGAATAGGAAGGAAATTTATATATAAGATTTCTAAATTGTAATAAAAATATGAAAATAATTTTAAAAACTCAGTTACAAACTGTGTTTTAAAACAAAAGTAGGCATATTATTTATTAATTTGGCATAAACTGGGCATAAATGGGATATACAATATATTTAAATATACAAATTCACTACTTGTAGACCAATAGTTTATTTATGTATCTACAATACTACGGCTGTCCAAAAACAAAACACAGTAAGGTACATTTTTTTTGTAGTACGTTTTTTTTGCATTTTTGGACTAAGTAGATTCTACTTAGTCCAAAAATGCAAAAAAACGTACTACAAAAAAAATGTCCCTTACTGTGTTTTGAGTTTGGACAGCCGACTAGTTTCGAGAACTGACAATGTTCCCATCAAGATTTACAAGAATTAATAAATATTTACAATAAATGTATGTATGAGGAGTATGAGGAGAGTACGGCGGGTATGTATGAGGAGATGCATGAACGTGGAAGAGGCGAAGAATGTTTGCAAAGACAGAGTGGTGTGGCGTTCTATTCTCTCTGCCTACCCCTGCGGGGAAGCGGCGTGATGGTTAGTTAGTTAGCAATAAATATGGGAGTCGAACATTGAACATTTTTAATTTGTTGCCGACAGATGTTAGAGGTCAAAATAAAATATGGAACAAAGGCAAAATAAAGGAATGGGTAAATGATCAAGAGTTAATTTTATGAAAATTGTAAAATGTTTATATTCTTAATTTTTCTCTCCTTTTTTGTGTATATTAGGTTAAAATGGTTAAAAACAATAAAAAATGTATTAAAAAAGAACTGCACCGACAAGACACACAAGGTGGGTCTCTGCAATTTAAAAAAAAACAATTGTGGTGTGAATAAATGTATACAATTCATGTTAGTATAAAAAATTAAATAAAATATGTAAAAATACAAACAAACACAATAAAACAAATGAATAAATATTTTTCACAAGTTTTGAGAACTATCAAGTTTCCATCAAAACATTAAAATATTTATTAGTTTTTTTTGAATATTTCTTTGTGTTTTTACCTATTGATAAGAACATAGATAGTTCTCAAAACAAGTAGTAAACATAGATAAACCCATGAAACAAGTTTCTTGGTTTTATACAAGTTTTTTTTATTTCTATGTTTAAAGCGACAGTGGACTGAATCAAGATCGTTTCTATCAAACAGTATTCTAGTAATAACCATTGAATACATAAGATTATATTTTATTTTATATTAAATTAAGTAGGTACATAGTTTACTCTGATGTTACCTCTAAGTGTACCAAATAATCTATGATTGTCCAAAACAGATGCCCGATGTCTACATAATTTCAAAACCTCTTTGAACTCGTTTACAGATGTATAGAATTTTCAACACTTCATAATATGTAGAACAAAATAGAAACGAAAATGTATAATATAATCAGAAATACAATTAATTTAAAATATGATTTTAAGCGATCGTGGAACGTTGATTGAAATATATGAATCTCATCACCTATGTTCTTGACGCATGTACACTATTGTCAATCCAATTAACTGATTTGCTTTTGATTTGATTTTTTTAAACCTAGTTTGAAGTACAACTAAATTTTAACCGAAAACTTACGAATATAGAAAAAAATGCTTTAAATTATTTTGAGCAGACTTTACGCTGTTGTTAGATGTGAGACGATATATAGTTCCATAGTTTTTCATTGTAGAAGATAAAGGAAGAGAAGGAGCTAGGTTTATGGGAAACAAACATAGTAACACTCTTTACTACACATTTATCTATAAAAATAAAAATAAAACGAAACTTTAATCTTCAAAAAAAATTCAACGATTGCTTGTAATTTTGACAAAACGTTGCCTCCGAATACGCGGGTGTTTTTAAATACCTACATGTGATAAGTAAAAAACCATATAAGTATGTATTTCTTTTGAAGATTTTTTTTTAATACAATAACGGTGTTTTTAGAAAAAATAACTATTACGTTTTTCTTTTATTCTATTTTTTTTTTATAAAAGAGAAATATTTGTGTTTTTAATATTTATACAAATATTTCGATTTCATACTATTTCTGTGAGCGGCGCATTATTAGAAATAGCTATCAAATTGTGGTAAAGTGGGTTCGAACCGAGAAACTCTGACTTCACGTCCGACTTCACTTCTGAGTCCACGACACTAACCACGGGACCACAACTTGACTATTAAGCGGGTTTAAAGAAAATTAAGTAAGGGATATTGATTACTGGGCCTTAAGTCTTACTCATGGATTGAAATATAAAGGAAAAGTAGCTTTTCGTGTCTAAGAGATTAGTGAGTTTTCACCTGAAAATTAGACATTCTCGGAACGGGAACAATGAGACGTTAGATACTAAATTAACACGTGTCGATAATTATATTTTCACTTGTAGCTAATTGCACCGACGCGACGCGACGCATTGCGACGCGCCAACGTCGGCTAAAGATAACAGCTCCGACTACATTGTATGTGGATACGCAGTATGTGGACATTAAAAATGGTACTAGCTGGTAAGCTAGAAATCCAAGTATATCATTCCTATTTTACTAAAATTAAACATTTGAATATATCACTTTAATGAGTTTTATTTATATGCACGACTAGTTTCGAAAACTTACAAATGTTTTCATCTTCTAGTATAAAATTGAAACTAATGCCGAATCAATAAATAATATATCATTCTTATTTAACTCAACATATACTGTCACCTGAGTGCAAAACTGTCCTAGCTGCATTTTCGTTTTATTTATTGATTCTGCAGTCACTTATATTTTTACATTATTTTTCGAAATCTCAACAAAGATGAAGAAGAATATGAAAGTCAGAGCATTTACAGGGTTCTGTCCTAACTAAATTTTTGTTTTATTCATTGATTCTGCAGTCACTTATATTTTTAGATTATTTTTTATCTCAACAAAGATGAAGAAGACTACGAAAGTCTTGCCATTTACAGGGCTCTCTCCTAACTATGTTTTTGGTTTATTGATTGATTCTGCAGTCACTTATATTTTTACATAATTTTTCATCTTAACAAAGATAAAAAAGAATATGAAATTCTGGGCATTTACATGGCTTACGACCGTCATAGGCTGGTTGAAGTGATCACTTTAGGTGCGTGTAACATTTACCAATTGTACCCATGATTGACAACTACACTACTCAAATTCTTGAAACTTCTAAATGTATTGCTCAAACTCGTAACACATTGTGCGAGACTTTACTAGAGACATCTATGAAGAAAGCTTTTATTAAACAGAGATTCTTTTATTTGTATGTGAGTTTTTGAATCCTGGATTATATTCACATTTAATCACATCAAGCGTTTCTCAAGTATGTGAATGAAAAATAGACAAATAAGTGATGCTGGTCTTAGCTTAAATCTTACACAGCTGTTTGAAAAAAGTGGGCAGATAGTGCTTGAACCAAAGTAATATACATAAAAAAATAATCACAATTAATTACAGTATGAATGAACACATAATTGAAACATTATACATTATTTTTTCCACCTCCATAGTGCAGTGATCAGCACATTTGACTACCATGGTAGGGTCCCAAGTTAAAATATATATTTTTGTAAACTAAAATCTTTATATCATACACTGGACTGGTATCTGCAGAGCGTGTCCGGCGTGATAAGACATCGCTCACTCCTTTCAAGAACGTCATAAATAAAAAATCGTCAATTTTCAGTTATGCATGTTTTCGGAATGCTCAGAAAATGTACTATATCCCAGCAAAAGCCTCATATTTTTAGCTTAATATTTACCCGCTACAGGGCAGAAAGTGTTGAAAAAAAGGTATTGTAAAATTATATTTTTTAAATATACTTAATATTTTTCAAATGGAGTAAAAACCTTCAGGTTTTACCTAAAAAGATCTGTTGCACAGTAAAAAGTTCAAAAAGTGGCTTAATATTTATTTTTAATACATTGTATTATATTTTAAAACTCTAAAAGCGTTCTCCTGAAAAATCAAGTTTTTTGATTTATGACGTTCTTGAAAGGAGTGAGCGACATGTGACCTCCTCGGTGGTGTCCGGTGGAATGAATTCTGTGTTAGCGAATATCCCCTTAATAAAAATGATATTGACTTTTATGCGACATAGGACAGTTCTGCGTTCAGGTGACGATACATCATATGTATATCTAGTGAGTTATGTAGCATAAATAATGATACAGCTTGATTTTATAAATAATATATAACCCAAAACATGTGACAATACTATGATTTACTAAACATACTGATTTATTTACATATAACAATATGAATACCTATATCCAAACATTTGCAAAAACACATATTTTTATCAGTTTATTTCAATATAAATAATGACATAAATAAACCTTTTAAAATCCTCCTCTTCTTCTTCTAACCTGTACATAGGGCCCAATGGTATATAGGGCACAGCATCATATTGACGCAGTGTTATCTTGATCGTTTCTTACATGAAGGCAATATGGTCACTCCTGCGCTTCAGGGACCAGTTCAGGGTAATATTAAATATTAATAACCCCCCTGGGAAACGAGCCCGAAGCCTCCAGCACGGTAGCTAAACACACTTACTATTACCATACCATACCATACGTCATAAAAACTGGGATTCTTTTGTATATATTTTGTATTTTGAAAGCATTATGAACTTCGTGGTGTGTTAATATAAAACTCTTCTTTTCATTCATTGTTCGCCTCGTGTAATACCACTTAAAACGTCTACTTCACGACTACCAGATTCGGAATAACAAATATATCAGACTCAAAGTCCATAGTTGACATAATGATGGAATGATGATCCCGAAACCGATAGTCGTGAAGTAGTGTTTTTAAGTGGTAATACACGAAGTGACCGATGAATGATAAAGAAAAGTGTTAATAATACACAATTAATATTTCGGAAAGAATTCGTCTTTAGATATGACGTTATTAGCCTATAAGTTTACTATATGTCGCTTTTTGTCGTCCGCCTCCGCAGTTAAATGTTTGGCTACCGCTCTGGAGGTCCCGGGTTTGATTCCTGGGTAGTCAAAATAATGAAGTAATTTTCACTTTAATAATTATTTAGTCCGCCTCCGTAGTGTAATGGTCAGCACGATCGGCTGCCGTTCTGGAGGTCCCGGGTTCGATTCCCAAGGGGGTAAAAAAAATTCAGTGATTTATTCACTGTAATATTTATTCAATACTACCTGAAGCGGAGGCCTGATCACCTTTCCTTCATGTGTAAACGATCAAGATAACACTGCGTTTATATGACACAGTGCCCTATGCATCATGGGGGTGCGGATAAGGGTTTTAATATTATTATTAATTATTTAACATCAAAACAAACTGGTTGGTTTTTGAAGTGCAGGTCTAGTTAATTGAAAATCTAATGGACAGTCTTGTCTTCAAGTTATTAACGATCAATGTAACACGGCGTCAATCGATGCAGTGCCATATACATCACTTGGTAAGGGTAAGGTAAAAAAAACCGCAGCAATCTCGCATATGCATCAGCACTCAAGATTTTGTAGGTAAACGTATAACTTTCGAAATATTATTCAAACATGGTTAGAAACATGCTGAACGTAATCACTAAAGCCAGACGATGACAGGTCGGAAGCCCTAAAAATACCCAAGACTACTTCTCAATTAGGCATCAACAATATAAAACGAAAATACATTAGATTTAAAATATTTTATAGAATTGTGTAAGTAACTTTTTATTAGTTTCATTAATTGATTTGGCTTTCACTTTGTGGTAATAACTATCCATATTTGAAATTTTAAAAAAAAACTGTATTTGATAATGATTCTGAATATATTGAATCACGTGTCACAATAAATTTTGAAAAAATCGTTATATTTACCAAGCAAAAGTAAAAAACGTAAAATTCAGAAACCAGGGTAGTATAAAATGAATATTGAAAGGAAAAATCACTAAAATTTATTTTGACCCCCATGGGAATCGAGCCCGTGACCTCCAGGACGAACGTTAAAACGCTTACCATGACACTAAGATTTGAATTATTACCACAAAAAAAGTAAACCGAAAAGTTTTTTTTTCATATATAAGTTTTAAAAGACCCAATATGAAGTTATAAGCCATATAAATGCCCGGATGTCTATATTCCCTTCGTATGAAGGATGCATCCTTTCTGTTGAGACACCTAAGCTCTTTAGTATTTCATAAAAATGACATTACATAAATTATTATTATTATCTAATATATCATGAAATTTCGCCCTTAAGAATTTAATCGAATTTTCGACTACAATCAAACGAATAGAATAAAAATGTTAACACTTTTTGAATAAGGGATAACCGGTCGGCCGAACAGCCTTCGAGTATATCCGATTGACTTTTCTCGACTAACCGACTTCGAGAAGTTATCATCCTCACTTTTCTCCACCTATTATCAACCTGCCCCCCACCTTGGATATATAATTACCTGTTAAAATTGCCACATGAAAGCAGTAAGCGGCGCAACGTGGATTCAGTATGTTTTGAAACGCGCTGTACATAAGATCTGTTTTGTACGGACAAAGTATCGATAAACAACAGAACTAACTGTCAAACACTTGACGGAGTCCGTATATTTTGACTAAATTTAACAAACTATCATTCAACCGGGAAAAAAGGTGTAATTCTAAATAATCACAATATAATTACGAATCTAAAACTCTAAATAATACCTTTTTTCTGGGTAAATACAATTAATTTCATATTTACTCTTTGCGATTGTATTTCTTAGTCGTGGTTTAACCACGAAGATAAGCGTTACTTTATCGTTCGCCGGATACAAAAAGCGATAATACTTCTTGCTTAGTTTCGAGTTAAGTCGATTAGTTAAGAATGGGTCAAGGAGAAGGATTAAAACCCGACGATCCGAAGACGCAGAGTAAGGAGGCGATCATCGAGGAAGATGTCCCGAAACCACAAGGTAGGATTGAAAAATATCATTTAAATTTTGGCGCTGGTGAAATCGGCGTTTATCAGTCTAATAAGGTTTATTCTTACAATTTGATAGTAATAACTTTTGATCCTTAGTAATTTACGATGTTCTGAGGTGTCTAAGTATGTTTTTATTGTATTGATTAATGTGGGGGAACAATGTTTCATAATTTATATCAAAAATATAACTCATTTATTAATCATATATTAGTACATACAATATAAATTATTTGAACAAAAAAACTTTTTTAACATTTGAGTATTATATTGTTACGACTGGTTTGGAGGCTGCAAATACTCGTCTGTAGCTTCCTAAACTAATTGTTTAAATAATACAACTCTTTAGAGGTAAAAAGCAAGTGATATGTTTAAAATTTATATAAATTTAATTCATAGATTACATATTACATAGGTAGTTGTAGTATTATTAAAATAAAAAATAAAACATAAAAATCATTAAAAAAATGGAAATATAATTTTTATATTTTTTTCTTTGTCATCATCATGTTAGACATCAATCAGAACAGGAATTTTCGTTTCATCTCAGAGCAGATGTGAGATAGCTAGCAACCTTAATAAATGTAAATATTTATTTATACATATATATATATATATATATATATATATATATATATATATATATATATATATATATATATATATATATATATATATATATATATATATATATATATATATACATATATATATATATATATATATATATATATATATATATATATACATATATATATATATATATATATATATATATATATATATATATATATATATATATATATATATATATATATATATAAAATATGTAAATTAGACTGTCCCTTATTTTTCAATGAAATACTGTATTGATTTGGCGTTTAATTTGTGGATCTCCATTTTGATTTATGTATTAATTTTTAAATCCAACACAGATTTTTTGAGTCTACTAAGTTGTATTTTATTAACAAAAACACATCAACACTCAAAAAAATCTGTGTTTGGTTTAAAAATTAATACAAAAATGAAATACAGTAACCCGTACTGACTTGAATCTGAACATTTTCAAACATTTTTGTGACTACAAACGACCGGGTGGCACTCACTCATAAAATAGCCACGTTAATGATGTCTTAAAGATGTGTGATTTGTGCTCTTTATATTTATATGTTAAAAGGATTTTTTTCTGAAAGGGATCTATCTGTGGCCTTAGATTAAATAAGAGGAAGCTGGTATAATTATTTTTACTACTAATTGACGAGGATTTAATTTGAATTTGATTTGCTAACAAATAAAGGTCGAATCAGTGATCTGGAAATAAGTAAATCGCTAGTTAAACAATCTAATTTGCCAAAGAACTGCGGAAATTACCAGTTAATTGTTGCCTTTATTTACATTCTCGGATTATTTTTTTTCATCGGCAGCAGTTGTTAACGAAAATCACAGAAAATTATTTCCTTGATTTTTGACAAGAATCAAACAATTTGAATGAATGCAATATAGTTTTTCTATTATTATTGATTCGGCATTAACTTTGTGGAATGACATGTTGATTATTTCAAAATAAACTCTTGTAATAAACCACTTTATGACTTTTATTTTTATCATACACGACTGGTTTCGAAAACTTATAGATGTTTTCATCTACATAGTTTTAATTTTCACCTGTAGATGAAAACACC